>NC_056751.1:487696229-487948729 GCF_019279795.1 Protopterus annectens | reverse complement strand
CTTATGAGCTGAGGCATACACCCCAAACTTTCTAAGTTCCAAGTGTTATTCAGATGGAGGGGCAGTTTAGAAGGCCAGTTTAGTAGGCACATAGCTAAGAATTTGTAGGGTGAGTGTTAGGATAATATTTTTTTCATTGACTGCATATGTGCATAAGGCACATGGGGGCCAAATTGGGGGTTAATCTATGATTTCCTATCTAATTGTCAAGGTTTTATTTGAATGGAGTCAGGAGGGAACTCTGTTTTACATGTATTGTGAGTCTATTCCATAGTGTGAGAACCCCTTGGGACACATATCTATCTCCTGCATGTTCGGTTTATGTCACAAGTGATGTTCAGATCCCCAGATCTAGTGTTTCTGGTACTTTTTGTTTAGAGTATGTGAAGCCGATCCATCAGAGCTGAGTCTGAGGAATCCCTGTAAGCCAGGCAAAAATCCCTCTCAGCAGCCTAACAAGACTGAATACAGACACAGTCCCTTTAGGTGATCAGTGTAGAACTGAGTAGTCATGTCCTGAATTCTCCTGATGAAAACCCTTTGTGAGTGTTCCAGCTGTTGCAATTGTCTAGTTGGATACATGCCAAAAGGGGCATTCTATTCAGCAATAGGTCTGATAAGGGCTGAGTAGAGTAGTTCTATGTCTTCCTTGGATCTGGATTCCATATCCTTACTTATAAGTTGGGGAACATAGAATGATGTTCTTATTATCTTAACTACATGTTGGACAAAGGTGAGATTTCTGTCTATTTATCTTCACAGATCCATTACTACTGGTTTGACTCTTAAGGGTGTTTTATCAATGGAGTAATTAACTTACATTGACAGTTTCC
The DNA here is from genome assembly GCF_019279795.1 of Protopterus annectens. Taxonomy (NCBI): domain Eukaryota; kingdom Metazoa; phylum Chordata; order Ceratodontiformes; family Protopteridae; genus Protopterus; species Protopterus annectens. Next base: position 487,947,896 of record NC_056751.1, on the reverse strand, counting down.
CAAAGGACATTATAATGCTTTTTTGCCATTGAGTTTTAGGCCATGGCTTTGGTACCAGTTATTTGTCCTTTTTAAACCCTCTTGCAAGATGTCTGTATCTTGTGATGACTGTATAATAGCTCCCAATTTATAGTAATCTGTGAACTTGGTGAGCCAGAGGCCTTTACCATTAACCTTGTCTTATGAGAAGTAGATGACAAACATGACTGGGCCAACACAAAGCTCTGGGTTAGTCCACTGATGACTGGACTCTTGGTGGAGGTGGTCGCACTGATCCTGACTTCCTGGGTCCTGTCTGTGAGCCAGCCAGCAATCCAGTGAGTTATGTAAGGGTTTGCATCTAGTTAAGATAGGTTGTCAACAATGCCTGAGTGGGATACTGTATCAATTGCCTTAGCCAGGTCCAGATGCACAGTTTGTATGGCTTTATCCTCATCCATTGCCTTGGTGACTCTCTCAGAGAAGTTGACCAGGTTAAGTAGTCATGACATTCCTGTATCAAAGTCAAATTGCAATGGGTCCTGTCTCTGTAGGTTGCCAAAGTCCTTGCTTATCATTTCCATGATAATTCATTCCATGGCTTTGAAAAGTAGGCTTATTATACTGATGAGTCTGCCATTACCTGGGTTGGTTAATGGTTTGCCCTTGTGGCGGAAAATTATTGTTGCAGTCCACCAGTCACTTGGAATGTAGCCTTTTTCAAGGCTGTAGTTGAAGAGTGTCTCGAGTGGTCCTAGTAGGTCATGTTTTAGACTGTTCATGGGGCAACCAGAGATGTTTTTGGGATGCATGGAGGTGGTCTTCTTGGTTTTAGTGTGTGAAGCCAGCACCTGATCCTTGTTGATAGCTGTGAGAGGTATGTTGGAAGGGATTTCACCTGCTGAGGTGAGGTAGGGTGGGGAAGAATTGTGTGCTGAATTTATCAGCCAGTAGATGTTCTATGTCATCCTCATCAATATAGGTAGTACTATTCACCACCAGTTCAGCACATGGTTGTGTTTCACCACTAATGTTTTGGAAGTAGCTGAAGATGGCCTTCTAATTCTCCTTAGGCTGCTAGGCCATCTTGATTTCATAGTTGGTCTTGTGGACTTAATTAGACCTCTTAGTTTCTAGTTTATTGTAAGACAATTATTGTGTTCAAGGGAGTGGCTTTTCCTGATTTTGGTCATGAATTTTCTTCTTTTATTATATACCCTGTTTATCTGAGAATTCCACCAGTAGGGTTTGTTTTTAGTGTTTGGTTTTGGTTTATTTCTGGTTTTCATGGCAGCATGTCTGCAGCCATTCACAAGTTTGTATGGTGACTATGTGAATAATTATGTATAGGTAGCTGTGGTTTCAGGGTTGGGAAGATTTCTTCTGTGGCATTTGTGATTAATACAATGCTCTCTAGATTGTATAACTAGATATGTAGGAGGTTTGATGTCCAATATGGAAGACTTGTATGCATATGTGTGTGACTGAGTGAGGATGTTAAGAGTTAGGTGAAGATGTGCTCAATCAACTTCTACTCTGGATAAATGTCTTAAACTGGTACATGAATGCAGTTTCCCTGAAGCCCACCTTTTACATCCACAACTTATTTGCAACACAAGTGTGTAGCTGTGCATACTGGCTACACTCTGGTGAGTATAATTTTCTAGTTATTACTTAAAGAAAACATTTCTTTTTTAGGCAATATTTTGTCCACAAATATATAAATTAATGCTTTAAATAAAAGTGTCATGGACTGAAAACAAAATCCAAATATCCATTTAATGCTTTTAGAGGGAAAGTGATTTTAAGTGTGGAGGGGGGCAACAGTTCCATTTTTCAAATGGTAGGTGTTCTGTGAGTCATTAATAAGAGCATGCAATCACAAAATTATACTGTCTGCCTACACGCCTTGTTCAACACACTGATGAAGTCATCCTTTCCCTAGTGAACTGTCATCATTTAAATGTCACACTATTCCTGTGGCGCCTGCATGTCTTACACTACTCTGTAAAATGTGTAACTAGATAAACAGAATGTTTGAATACAGAAAAAGGCTTAACTTTTACAAGTGGAACTGTAAATCAATTCAGGATTGGTTTACACACATTTGCAGTGTCAACGTTTACAACCCAAGATGGCTGTAAAACTAATGCTACCAGACACATATCCTTGGCAGTGCTAATGTTATCCCTTCATAGAAGCTGTATGTCTCAATTTTCCTCTTTATTCTCCTGTGGCACTGGCTGCTGCTAACGTGTATAGATGGCATAAATGGATAGGTGGGTAGTTTGATTCTATCAATACTTCAGTACATTTACCATAATTACTGTCATGAAATATTGGCCAGCTCACAATCAGCATTATGTATACTTCTAATTGTGAGATTGAATTACAGTGGCACTCTGTGACACTACCAAATCCTAACACAATTAATACATAATGCTAACATACCTGTAGTAGGTCACAAATGGAGTGCAAATTCTCCTGTGTTGCTGTGACTTTGATACTGTGCTTTTTGTTCATTGTGTAACTACATAGGTAGTATATATGTAAGCACTCAAAAACCAAAAAACAAGATGCAGAAGGTACCTTCCTCGGATTAACCATTGTCCAGCCGCTGAAAATGCAATAAAAGTTCTTGCTGCTAAAAACTCCAGCTGACCAAAAACCACAATAAAATTGGAAAAAACGAAGCCAAAAATAATCCAAAGCCAACGTATTTGATGGACAAAATCAACACCACAAGCGCTTTCGCCTGGTATTACCAGGCTTTTTCAAGTGTAACAGATAATACTTTCACATAGTGTATTTAAAGTGCTTGACTCTCAACCATAGGTTAATTGCTTAATGACATTGATTGATTGAATTACCATCCATTAAAAAAATTTAAAAACAAATGTTGTGTATACATAGATTGCATTGAGAAACCTTGTTGTAAGTTAATACAAAACTTTTAATTTAAGTTAAATTAAAAAGTTAAATTAATAACTGTGACAGTGCAAATGCCAATGACTCTGAAAATATTAAACACATATTACTAAAAATGTATTTCTCAGAATCGGCAATAAAAATACTGTCGACTAAAACTTGAAAATATCTGATTTAAAAATAAATGCAGTTAATATCAGTCTAATATGTTACACTATTGGAGCTACCTAAAACTCAAACTAAAAAAATGGATAGATAAAGCAAACGTTTAAAGCACCATACTAAAACCTGTCTAAGGTGCTAGTTAAATGAAGGAAGGGAAAGAAAAGTAGGAGAGAGAACAAACATAAAAAGTATGGCCTCAGACCAGAAATGAAGCAGAAGAAAAAGGAATGGGAGGGGATACAAGAGGGGGGAAGGGGGGGAGGAGATGGAGGGGGGGGGACAGAAGGGGAAAGGGAAGGGGGGGAGGGGGAAAGGGAGAGGAAGGTAAACAACAGAAAACCTAGGAGAACAAAATAAAAATCAAAGAACATTGCTTCTAGCTTTGAGAATGCTGGCTAAACTTAAGCTGTCGTTTAAGCCTGGGAATCTTGTTGCATTTAATCTCAATTGCCAGAACAATTCTCTTGAAGCAAGTGTGGTTTCCCAATCCCCTCCCCTCTGGTCTGGAGAAACTTTTTCAAGGACAAAGAAACGAATGGACATGTTAGGACATACCAAGGAATGCTTGAAAAAGGCATTGGTGTCTTTTTTACTTTTGATGTCATAACCATGTTCGTATATCCTTCGTTTCAAAGCCCTTTCTGTTTTGCCCACATAAAAGGATGTACAACCCTCACAAAAACCTAGGTAAACCACGCCTGAAGAGTAACAAGAGTAATAATCACTGGCTGTTAAAGTGATGTTGCGAGCAGAGACATACACTTTGTGGGTGTTAGCAATGAAAGGACATTGATGACATCTGCCACATTTGAATGTTCCCTTCCTTTTGTGGCCGCTGAAATGTTCTGGCCTGTTCTTTATATTCGTGTTATGCTCAAAAATGCCCTTCAAGTTAGTATTCCTTTTTCTGATAAAGGAAATGTGAGGAGGAAACAAATTACTAAATTCCTCATGCGAGGTAACCACGGGCCAGAAAGCCTTCATAGTCCTTTCTATGAAACCAGCATCAGCTGAATAGGTGTAAACAAAACTCTTGGAACTGTTCTGGTCTGTCTTTACTTGAGTTCTAGGGAATGGTGTTCCTGCACCTAATAGTGATGGAAAACACCGGTCCCTTTTAATGAGAATCTCACTAAGGATGCTCTGAAAAAAAGAAGGTGGATAGCCTCTGTCCAGAAATAGGGACCTAAGAAACTCAACTTCTTCCTGCAAATAATCAGTAGTGCTACACATTCTGCAGGCTCTTACTAGTTGTCCCTTAATAATGCCTTTCTTTACGTGCAGAGGGTGTCCACTATCAAAATGGAGGAAAGAGTTAGAGTATGTACCTTTTCTGTGCACCTTTGAACAGAAACCTGTATGATTTGGATTACATACAGGTTTGGATTTGCTCGCAACATCACTTTAACAGCCAGTGATTATTACTCTTGTTACTCTTCAGGCATGGTTTACCTAGGTTTTTGTGAGGGTTGTACATCCTTTTATGTGGTCAAAACAGAAAGGGCTTTGAAACGAAGGATATACGAACATGGTTATGACATCAAAAGTAAAAAAGACACCAATGCCTTTTTCAAGCATTCCTTGGTATGTCCTAACATGTCCATTCGTTTCTTTGTCCTTGAAAAAGTTTCTCCAGACCAGAGGGGAGGGGATTGGGAAACCACACTTGCTTCAAGAGAATTGTTCTGGCAATTGAGATTGAATGCGACAAGATTCCCAGGCTTAAACGACAGCTTAAGTTTAGCCAGCATTCTCAAAGCTAGAAGCAATGTTCTTTGATTTTTATTTTGTTCTCCTAGGTTTTCTGTTGTTTCAACTTTACCTTCCTCTCCCTTTCCCTCCCCCTTTCCTTCTGCCCCCCTCCCCCCCCCTTCCCCCCTCTTGTATCCCTCCCATTCCTTTTTCTTCTGCTTCATTTCTGGTCTGAGGCCATACTTTTTATGTTTGTTCTCTCTCCTACTTTTCTTTCCCTTCCTTCATTTAACTAGCACCTTAGACAGGTTTTAGTATGGTGCTTTAAACGTTTGCTTTATCTATCCATTTTTTTAGTTTGAGTTTTACTTAGCTCCGATAGTGTAACATATTAGACTGATATTAACTGCATTTATTTTTAAATCAGATATTTTCAAGTTTTAGTCGACAGTATTTTTATTGCCGATTCTGAGAAATACATTTTTAGTAATATGTGTTTAATATTTTCAGAGTCATTGGCATTTGCACTGTCACAGTTATTAATTTAACTTTTTAATTTAACTTAAATTAAAAGTTTTGTATTAACTTACAACAAGGTTTCTCAATGCAATCTATGTATACACAACATTTGTTTTTAAATTTTTTTAATGGATGGTAATTCAATCAATCAATGTCATTAAGCAATTAACCTATGGTTGAGAGTCAAGCACTTTAAATACACTATGTGAAAGTATTATCTGTTACACTTGAAAAAGCCTGGTAATACCAGGCGAAAGCGCTTGTGGTGTTGATTTTGTCCATCAAATACGTTGGCTTTGGATTATTTTTGGCTTCGTTTTTTCCAATTTTATTGTGGTTTTTGGTCAGCTGGAGTTTTTAGCAGCAAGAACTTTTATTGCATTTTCAGCGGCTGGACAGTGGTTAATCCAAGGAAGGTACCTTCTGCATCTTGTTTTTTACATAGGTAGTATGTTTGAGGACAGCTGTGAGTGCATCTTCCACCCTTGTACTGTGTATAATATTCTTAAAAGCCATATATGGTGTATAGCTAAACAGTGTTATTGTGCACTTCAAACAGTTTTTAGCATAAACGTTCAGCTAATAAACAGTGGTGATGTCATTGATTTAATTGCACTGTCTCAGCTGTACCTGAACATGTCATGTGATGCTTGTGATTCAGGCACTAATGCGTAGCTTGTGATGTTGCATAATTAGTTTCTGTCCATCCATTACTGCTCAGACTACATTGTGTCAGTCTTATTGTGATTATACTTTTCACTGTTACAAAGCACATTTGCTTTGTGCATTTATAGATGTTGATTCCTCCTATAAAAAGCTACAGCAAATTGTCATATAGCAATGCATTTATTCAGAGTAATGATGACATGATTACATTTTCTTTACATAATATATGTAGTAAATATTATCCTCTTGCACTACAGAATGAGATGTGTTGTGTATTGTTGACTTTCTATGGCAATTACAGGCACACAGATCCCTTGCAGCAATAACATTATGTAATGCCTTTGTATAATGACATATCTAACAATTGTAGTGACACTTCTACCATGGCGCATTCATCCTGTACAATACCATAGAATTTCTGTTGTCAAATGCTCATGTGTCCAACATCCATATTCAGTGCCTGTTAGCATTGTCGGGCCTTAAACGGTAAAGCATGAATGGCATTCATCATGGTTATAATGTGTCCATTTACAGTGTAAGAGGCCTCCACCATCCTCTTCATCTTAGAGATTGTTTACCAGACACACAATTGATGTAATATATTAACATAAGTTTATTGTCATAAGAGTGTTAAGACTTCCACTGTGGCACTTGGATTTCATCCGCATGTCATTAGTCAGTTAAATGACATGGCTTACTCTTCAATTTTTGATATGGGAAACATTATATGAATTTTCTAAAGTTATATAAACAGTGCTGCATTTAGTTATTCATATCCATTTTTGTTTTTTTGATAATGATATATCATCACAGGTTGTGATTGTATGGCATTGAAATCTTTAGTCAAGGCATGTAGTGTTGTAATGCTCCTGTGGCACATGCATTGAGTACTGGATGGTATAGCATATCAACTCAGATAGAATGTGGTTTAGTCCTGGGACAGTGTGTGTGTCTTACTTGATGGAAGCAATTCCTTGTCAAAGAAGCAATCATATTGTAATGCTAAGTGTTGTGTGGACAATAACATGTCTAACTCCTTTCTAGCATCATGCATAAATTATATTGTTCATATTATAGTCATACATCCTGTTTTAATGCACACATTCAGTTCAGTTATTTGTGACAGCCTCCATTGCTATCTGATGTGGCACATTCAGTCAATACAGAGGACTGGAGAGTGCGTTTTTTAATAAGTAATGGTTTCAATCTAGTAATATCTGTCTGTTAGACAAATGTATCAGACAACAGTAGCTTACACACTTGCAATATTTGTGGCACACTCAAAGGGACTCCTTTTTGAAGCCATTTTCTGGCCAGGTAGGTCTTCCATATACCTTATAGGATATAAAAGTGTTATAAGCTTGTAAAACAAAAAATAGAGATGCTATAAGCAAAGAAAGGAGCTAAACCATGAGCAAACAATCCCCTTTAATGACAGTTAACTCATGCTAGGCACTTTCACTCCAAATAGACTTCTTCAGAGCATGAGTACATCCATCACATCAACTTATTATAACCAGTTAAAGACCATCAAAAAATATAATTGATTATCACAGTTAACTCATTCACTGTCAGTTAATTAATTCATTATGTGAGTATAACTAAACCACTAAAATGATTTTGTCAAAGGAAACAGCCAACATTTAAAAATATCAAGAGGACTGAGTGGAAAATATTAAAGGATTTTTTGCAGGACAGATGCATCATTAAACATGAAAAGGGTGGGGTGTAGTTATTATGGATAACATTAAATACTCTGGTAAAATGCTTAATCGATTATATAACAAGAAAAATATTGTGAAGTATATTTAAACAAAATTCACATAGCTCACAAAAATATAGACGTGTCTATATGATGTGTTGATGCAGAGATTAATAACTTAAGAAGAATATAAGTTTTTACATGTCAACAAATGTAGGGTGCCATCTATCTTTGGAATACCTAAGGTCCAAAAGGATGTGTTCAATCCACTTCCCAGACTCACCATTTCTGCAGAAGGGTCTAAGACATATCCTATTGTGATATTTTTGGATAGGATTTTAAAAACATTTTTAAATTCATTCTCATACATTCCAAGGATTCTTGGAGTTTTCTGAGGAGTGTTACAGTAAATTCTTGGCACAACAATTTAAAGTTTGCCACCATTGATGTGGTTGACCTTTGTTGTAGTATACCACATGAACAGGGGTTATGGTGGTTTAGAGAGGCGCTCTTCTTTATGAATTTTTGGATATATGTAAAATTAATTCACTTGTGGACATGATGGTACTTTGAGGTTAAATATATCAAACAAATAGAAGGTGTAGCAATGGGAGGAGCTTGTGTTCCCATTTTTGTGAATATTGTTATGTGAAAGTGGGAAAATGAATTTCTTTTTGGATCTGGTTATTCTCAAAGTTGGACTAGATATTTTAGATTTTTTAGATGAGATCTGTATTTTTGTATAGATGCAAAAGACATTTTTGCAAGTTCTTTTGCACATTAATGACACCACTGAATTTTTGAAATTTGCCTATACTTATTCATTCGAGTCTATGAATTATTTAGATGTCACTATATTCAAAATCAAAGATGCTCTTAAGTCTGACATTTATAGAAAATCCACTTTCTCTAACTCATATTAATATTTCAATAGTTGTCACAATACAAAAAAAAAAAAACAATTTAATCAAAGGCCAAATGATCAGACTAGCCAGGATAGGTTCCAATAGTACACTTTTTGAGACTAAAATGGATATATTTTTGTGCATGCCCCCCCCTTTTTGGTGGCAAAGACTACACTGGAAATTACACAAGCAAGGGACCATAAATGTATGCCCATTTTAGGTATGGATATGGCTAATGACGCAATTTTTAAAGATCCCTATGAAAGTGTTGAAGGAAAGAGTTATAGCAAGGGTATGGTGTTAAAATACAACACCAAATCAAGTACATTAAAATCTATTATACACAAAACTTTGGAACTTCAAATCTGACCCCAAATTTAACAGACTGTGTAGGAATTTATCACATATTTGTTTGCACAAGGGGTGATAACTTAAAAGAGAATTTTGAAATGTGGAAAAAGGACAACTGTGTAGCAGGAAAAATTAAAGAAGTAAGTACTTGGATATGTAGCATGTGTAATTATTGATAGAATTATATGACATAAAAGTGTTTTTCCTCATAGAAATTCATGTATGTGATTTGGTAAAACTGCTTTTCTCATAGTAACATCATATATTGGTAAAACTGTTGTCTTTCATAATTACAATGTGATATTATTTTAAGACTACCATAAAAAATACAGAGGCTGCAAATAGAGGAAGAAATAACAGGAATATTATTGCATAACATATAGTGTTTATAAATGATTAGCTTAACAGAATGTGCTTGTGTATGCTTCTGAATACTTTTGTTGTTTTTCCTACGCAAGTATATATTTTTAGAAAAGCATATGATGCATTGGCTTAACAGAATGTGCTTGTGTGGAACGAAAAATATATTATACTTCTGAATGATTTTTAACAAATGGCATTAACAATAGAGGCTTGTTGAGATATCCTAAACAGTTGAATGTTCACATATATTCAAGCTAAAGGGAAATGTTAGCACATCAGAATAAGTTACAACTATCCTATCAATAATAGAACATTTTGGCATGCTCAGAACTGGCTTTCTCTGGATGAGCATGGCTAACACAGCAGAACAAGTTACAGACTATCCTATCAATAATAGAACATTTGTGAAAGAACATTTCAGCTTGTTGAGGGAACTTGTTTTCTCCAGATTGAGATAAGAATACAGACAAAGAAGGCTTCAATACAGAAAAAGAATGTTTTCATCAAGGACAAAGTTTGGAAACTATATAAATGGTTGTATAGACTTTTGTGGTAGATATTTTGTAACCCAAGTCAGCTGAAGAAGTGCAGTGTACCTGACTGTACCATATCAGTGTTATATAGAAAGTGTTTATAATCTCACAGTAGTCCTTGGTCAGCTTGTTTCAATACATCTCTTATTATAGAAATATACAGTTGTACAGTCTGCCTGTGTACATGCTGTTTATTCAAATTAAAAATTATTACAATTTCATTTTAGAAAGAGACAAACTTCCAATAACATACAAAGGGAAGGACCTTGTACACATAGTATGGACTAATTATTTTACTAAAGAGATTTTATATATATATATATATATATATATATATATATATATATATATATATATATATCACTATATGTCAAGACTGTGGGAGTTTTTATATGGGAAAGACTGAATGTCCTTTGAAAAAGAAAATATACTAGCATTTATACATTAGTAATGGAAATGTGAATAATGATCTTTACAAAAACACAACATTTTGTCAATTTTTTTCTAAGTATAAGTTCAAGTTTAGCGCAATTATCAGAGTGTACATTAACCCTAGAGGGGCTATGTGAGAGATTTTATTAGAATACAAAGAGTTAACTTGGCAGCTGTGTCTAAACACCGCAGTTAAACCTGGTTTAAATAAACATGTCTATATTAATATTGTGTTAAGCCTGAGATCAGCTAAGTTATAAACTTTGTATATTTTTAAATTTTTTTAGAAGGTTTAAGTTATTATGCATTTGATATTTTTAAACAATGGCTGTTTCTTTTGATGAAATTATTTTAGAGGTTTATATATATACTCAAATAATGAACTGATGGTAAATGCATTAACTCTGATAATTAATTACATTTTTTGACTGGTTGTTTAAATATTTATAATAAGATGATTTGGTGAATGTAATTAGTGTATAGCATGTTGCCAGACCATCAGACACTAGATTGGTCCTGTGTTACGTCACTTTATATCATGTTGCTGTTGTTGACTTGCTGTTAATTTTAATTTTCCCTGTATTTCCAAGTGAGCATGCTTAGTACTACAATGTCGGAGACGTTTGTAAATCAACAATGGCAAAATCAAACTCATTACATGTCATCCACTCTGCATTGTCATTTGTCAGTTATTTATGTTGCTTATGGTCTTTTTAGATTAGCATTTAGCATTCATATAACTAAACAGCACTTGCTTGTTCATTGCATGTACCACTGTTATTTCTTTGCAAGAACATGTCCAGTTCTGAATTGCATGAAATTACAGCTACAAGGTCTTTTTTGTTCTTGTGTATACATGCTGAGGTTGATAATAAAGCAGTGGTGTTAGCTTGTATACATAAATTCCCTGTATATACATATTGCGTACAATGACTGTATTTTATGTATTCATTACATAAAGTATCTTCTCTCATTGCTTACCGTTATCTCAAGTCAGCATTTAATTATCATGTATCCCATATTTTCATTCCCCTTTGATACAGCTTTACATGCCTATCACATCCTTAATTAGCATGTCCATTTTTATTTACATGCATAACTACAGGATTGTCATCGACATTCATTATCATTACATTAATACGGCAGCATTTATGTCAGAAATGATTCTTATAGACTTTTGTCACATTTTCTGTGGGTTATGAATACATTTTAAACATTTTTCCTTCAACATTATTTAGTTTAATGGAATTTACTGTACCAGTTCCCCCATTTCTCTTCCCCTAGTCTGTATTCTTTCCCTGTACGTGTCCTTAATATATCCAGGCTACAGCATGTGCTCATATGTGAGCATTGCCTGTATGTGAGCTGTTTTGTTTAGATGTTGTGCTCATACTTGTGAACACCTTTCCGTGCCCGTGAACACTGTTGGTGGTCATGAAAACATGCTTGCAAATGTGTAGGCATGATGAGCAGCATGCATATTTGATTAGCGCTGCTGTTCATCACTCTAACATGCTTACATCATGTAGGCATAACACTATGCCTACACAATCATTAATTAATCCCAGGGTCAATAAGTTTAATAAAAATGAGTTTAATATTTTTCATTTTAATACAAAAGAATATGGGAGGAAAAAAAAATAAAAATAGTTGGAATACACTAACATTTGGAGCTTTAACCGTAATTTACTATTCATCTTAACACCTAACTGACTTTAAATGAAAGTCTCAGAAATACATTCTCACCTCTCTTGTTTTCATTTATTCATATTTCTAGGAATTCAATAACATGATGAAAGGGAAAGCTCAATCAAATCCAATGTAACTATCAGATATTTGGCCTGATTATACTAAGCAAAGATTCAGTTCATTTTTGTTTGCATTCTTATAGCTTTGTTATGGAATTCCATTTCTTCAAATTCTAAATTACCTCTCAGTTATGTTTGTTTTATAAAAGTATTAGACAGGACTTTGCATTTTATTATAATTTATATTGAAGAACAGGTGAGGTATAGTGTATATAAAAGAGTTATATTGTTATTAAGCTATATGAAGTAAAGTAAGTTACAGACCACATACAAAAATACAATCGCAATTAAGATATTGTGGAAGACATTAAAAAATGATTATGCTTCCACTAAGGTTGCATTAATATAATTTGAGAAGTTGGTATACATCATTGTTTCATGAATACAGTATTTTAATGCATATCATAAAATTATAACAAAACAAGCATTTAGTTTTATTGCATTCCAGAATAATACCTATACTGGAAGCAAATCACATATGCACACATACACACACACTCACTCTCTCACACACACACACACACACACACACACACACACACACACACACACACACACACACACACACACACACACACACACACACACACAAACACACACTCACACACACACACACACACACACACACACATGCTCACTCAGACATACTGACACAAACACATGCAAATGTGCCCAGGCACACACACACACACACACACACACACACACACACACACACACACACACACACACACACACACACACACACACACACACACACGTGCGCACACACACACACACACACACACACACACACACACACACACACACACACACACACACACACACACACACACACACACACACACACACACACACACACACACTGAAACTGCCCTTTTTTTCTGCTGTTGGGCATTGCAGTTCTCATAGTCTTTATTTTCTTGAGAGAGAACTTGGTGTAAACTGTTTGTGTCACTTCTTAGTAACCTATGTCCTGCTAATTCAGATTTTCACATCCTTGTTATGCATACATTTACAATTCTCCTATGCAGAATCTTGTTTCTGCTGCATTATTAGCTATATCAAATTATCATTTTTTTATCTGCACTTTATACATCAGGTATTGTCTTGCATTTTCCATCATGAAAGGCACAATAGTGCCGTGACCAGAGCTCTCACTGCAGAAGAAGAGGCTCTCTGTTTTTTTTTTTTGGTTGCCTTCTGTGTGGAACCAGGATGTCATCTTTGGATTTGTGTGGATTGTCTGTGGGTACTCCAGTTTCATCCAACATCTCAAAGAGGGGTTATCAGTGGATTGGGTACTCCAGTTTCCTCCCACATTTCCAAGAGGGGCGGTCAGTGGATTTGTGAATCTAAATTCTCTATATATAATTATGACATGTTGGCATGATATATTCACATCCCAATGCATCACTCATCTCTTGAACCAGATAGGTTTTTGGCTAGGCTTATAATGGTCTACAAGCTGCTTGTCTAGTTCTTACTTATATGTCTGTGAACGAATGGTGATATAACCAACACATATGCATGATTCAATGGTTAATAGAGCTACATAGATAGACATACCTCTATGGGTACTACAGCTATAAAGGTATGTATGTTGTTTCTTAGCTTATCCACACATGGGTACATGCCAGCATATGTATAATAACAGCACAGTTATTCATAGTACATGGGTATTACAGCTACACAGATATGCATTCTTCCATGGTTACTATAGCCACAAATGTATCTATATCTCTGTATTCATGTGGTACCGTAATATTAAAATGACTTCTTCAGATTATTATCTATTCATCTGGATCACATGGGGAGACAATGAATAAAATTATTTTTATGATGATGACAGAAGACAGGCTACAATGGAACTCTGTATCCACAAAGGCTGATGGTAAATGCCAATAGCACTGTATGATCATCTAGCTCAGACAATCAAAAAAAGCTCTCTCCCCTGAACACAGAAGAGCATGGCCACATTCTCCAAAGGCCAAAGGCAGCTTGCTTCAGTACTTAATTCTTGTCATGGGTAATGATTATTGCTGAACTGACAGTACCTGATAACGCCAACAATAAACTTCAAAGTTACATGCATCACATGCACTGTTTAATATGTATGCATAGTTACTCTAAGAGCTGAATATTACATCTTTCCTGTCATTCAATAAACAGAGCTACAAGCTTTTTCCTTTCACTGCTGCACTGACATTGCATTTCAAATATGTGTATAACAGCTCCTGTAGGTGGTCTGTATCATGTAACAAAGTGAACATTAAGTAAAACATGAATGCAAATTTACACCGGCACTCAGCCACTGTGCATATCATGACATTTTTCTCTGAAAGACTGACTCATACTAGTGATGTCCATACATATTGCATACAGAAATATAATCAGCATTGGTTAGGACACTAAGATGGAATTTATAAAATTATGGAAAGATATGCTTTCTTAATTGTACTACAATTGCAAATTGAATTCACCTGATGATTACAATGTACACTCACACATGCTAATCAAAATGTGTTCTGTTGTGGAATCTGATGCAGGTAATGAACTTCGACCTGTTTACTTAAGCTGTGACATCTCGCTCATATTCAGTCATGTTGTGGAATATGACATGGACATTTTTCATTCTACTGTGGCATCCCACACATATTCAGAAAAACATATGACCAGAGATAAATGGGAAATAAAGTGATGGGACCCCACCCTGCGTCTTCCACCTCCCTCCCTTTCTTCCTTATCTCTGTGACTCTATATCATATAGTTTGATTTCTGTGGCCATTTATCTTCCAGGCTAGCATCTTTGCCTCACATTTCCCCATGGGACCATACAATACCCTTCTTCTCTTAACTGTACAGCAGTCTTGGCAAAATCCTTGTATCAAGATCTACCTTCTCCATTCTTCTTTAGGCTGCAGCTTGATTCACACTTCTTTTTCAACCTTTTTCACCTGCGCTTAAAAAGTAAAGCCAGCTTCTCCTCTTCCATCAACCCTCTCTCTCATAGTCTTGCGCCTATAGTTAGCTTTTAAGGAATCCCACTATTGTTCACTCCTCCAACAATTTTCATCTATTGACTGACCGTATCCTACAGCTAAAAGTAAATCTCCTTGTAATAATACAACACATACGATTAGCCCTTGATCTTGCCATTTTCCCCCCAAACCATAATAGATCCTATGAGAGTGGGATATGAGATTCCTTGCTGTAGTATATCAATGTTCTCAGCTTCTTCCAATCTTTCTCATCTATTTGCAAACAATTCAATCTACATGCTTGAGTCAACCAGTCACATCAGAAAAATATAAACCAGTATATTTCTGTTTCTGTCTATGTCTATTTTTTTAATTGCCAACCAACTACTGTAATCACTTCTAACTCTTCCAATGTAGTTTCTTGCCCCATACAGCTTATCATATCTTGCTTGTATAGTGAAATGAATATATCCAGACTAAGAAACTTATCACGTTGTTCACAAATCTCTTAACTGCATTACAAAAACCCTTCAGAATGTGTTCACCATCTTCTTTTTCCAATTTAGTATCAAGCAAACAAAAGACCTCTCTCATTAATGTTTAGTGAGTACTCAGAAGCACAATTCAGTCTTCAAAGATTTATCCGCAGTTCACTACACAAGTCTCTTGGCAAGTACCACAATTCATCTCTTAATTCTCCCCTAAAAGACTTTACCAAACACTGGATACCACTTTATTGCTAGTTTGTTCACCTCTCTTATCAATAATCGTCTCCTGTAACAATGTGACCAGTTCCTACTTTCCCTTTTTCTGCTAATTGCCCTTGCATTTATAGGTGCATTGATAAGACTCACACAGATTCCACGTTACCAAAACAATATGTCATTAACCATCTATCTTCCCAACCTTTCTGTAAAGCCTAGCCAGGAACATAAGCTGTAGATCCCTAACCAGTTATGAATTACTCATAATGTCAGCTGAAGATCAAGCCTTAAATATTGTTGGCAATAACATTAGATGTAAAAAAAAAAAATCAAAGAGGCCAGCTCCCAGCAGGTCCATACCCCCTGATAACTATATATACCAGCTCTAAGACTGCAACACAAAGGGGAAAGCACTAATTCCCTGACCTCTACTGTTCCACTATCTCAGTTAAAGCAACTCCTATTCACCTTTATGGGTCATTGGTGTGACAGTTGATATTCCAGGCTTGATCTTTAGCTATCTGAATTGTGGCCATTTGACAATCAGCTAAGTGCTGTTTGAAAAACACCTTGCTGCTTGTATTATGCCAACATTACTAGAAATGGTTTCCACTTGGTCAAACCTTACAATCAATTCATCACCATCCTCCCCTCGTGTAGGCACCCTGCTCCACTGAAGAATTCTCCCTGGTAGGGATATGAATTGAACAGTTATTTACTCAATCAGGTTACTAAATGTAGCTTAAAAATACTCAGTCCATGGACAATTCCCATTTCAACAAAACAAGTCACAAAAGAGTGTCTGTCAAGTATTTATTTGTATGTTAATTATTTTATGTATGTCATTATTCATGTATGTATGTATGCATGCATGTATGTATTTATGTGTATATATGTGTATATGTATTTGCTGACTAGACTAATCTTGGAGCTTTAGTACTAAAATTATGCATCTCTTTATCAGCCAAACACTCCTGATATTACAATATCTAAAAATACTAAGTGCATAATTACAAAAACTTGTAGTACTTTGATAAGCAGTGTATGACACCCACATACAAGTCTGTTTACATAAACACTCTGTGACAGCCCTACAGTTTTCATAATCAAAGTTTGACAGTAAGTCCCCAAAGCATCCCATCTTAATTCAACCATTGTAGACATCAATGCTCATTCAAGGCCTATAATATGTAGAATCATTACAAAGCAATAGCTGTATGTATCATGAATCGGATAGCATTTTACTCAACCTCATAAAAGAAAGAAACCAGTGGCAACACACCACCTTATAAACAATGCTACCTTGGTACCCAAGGTAAAGTACTTTTAAACCGACACGTGCTTGCAGAACATAGTGCATATTTAAGCCAGTGGAGATGAAGATAACAAGTAGAACTGCCTACATTCAACTTGAGAAATAGAGGAGGCACTGCTATTGTCACTATCAGAGCTACAGGAATAAAGCACAGCTTAAATATAAAGTTGGAATGTCCACATTAAAAAAACACAGGCAGAATTATTTATACACTGCTGATCCTGGAAAATCCTGCAAGAAAGTGAAATTGTGTTACAGACATAAAGGGCATTAACATTCCATAGTTGATAAGTGCCCTCAGATAATAAAAGACATGATGAAAACCTCACTGGTATAGCTGATCCAGGTGCACTTAACCCAAACTAGA
The DNA here is from genome assembly GCF_019279795.1 of Protopterus annectens. NCBI lineage: Eukaryota > Metazoa > Chordata > Ceratodontiformes > Protopteridae > Protopterus > Protopterus annectens. Next base: position 487,930,486 of record NC_056751.1, on the reverse strand, counting down.
GAATTAGGGCAGTGTGAGAAAGACTATACAGTTTAAGAACTTGATCTTGGTCCATGAAGCTCTCATAACAAGCTAATCAAATCTCAATCTCAAGGACAAATGCAGCATCCACTTTATACCATTGTACCCTTCCATGGCTTTCTGAATTTGACAGAGAAGAGTTTATCAAGTCAGTTTGCAACTTAAAGTGCGACTTTCTTATAACTTTAGCAATGTCATGTTTGAGTGTTCAAAATGATACAAGCTAATTTGGATCAACTGGATGAAATAAACAAATGTGCAAACTGTAAGGAGAGCAGGAAAAGATTTACATGATATTTTGCTGCAAATCAATACTATCAGCAGATGACATTTCAGGCCACAAAAGTGATGCATTCATAATATACTGTTGGATTGTTCCTCTTTGTTTTCTTTTTATCTCTGGGACAGCTGTGTGATTCATCCACAATGACATTTTCAGCTACTAATCAGCAAGCTGAAAGTGAAAGTAAAGAGGACCTGAGAAGCACGCATGCTTGTATTTTTGGGAGAAAGCTAGTAAAGTGAGGAAATAGAAGCTTTTCTGCTTTTTGCATATTTTATCACCATATGGAAGGCTGAGTGGTTGAGATGTGGCAACGCCTGGTTATGGTACTAGTAGACATTTAGGAAACATAATGTGTAAGTACGATGATGAAGTGAAGGTTACTACACATCGATACTTGGCTCTGCACAATGGTGGACAGTTCCATTAATCAAGCCAGGCATAGTGCAGGCAAAGATGAGGTTAAAGTTGGAACTTGCCAGGGATTAGATGTTGTTAAATGTTCTTGGTCGAGTTGTTGTTGTGTATTCTTGTGTAGTCTGTGAGGATTCACATGCTGCCACTACATGGTGCAAAGATTGTACATGGATTTCTCAGCTTGATATTCATAGGCCTGGAGTGATGGGAGTAGCTGTTGGATGGGGTAGTGGGAATTTTTGAGGTGATAGGGATCGATTATTTTTTTTTAGACAAGAAGGTAGATCATCTCACACATTCGCTTGTTAAGGCAAATGTATATTCACCCATGTTGGAGGGTTATCCAGATAAGGTATCAGTGCATGAATTAATAATTGGTTTTGTAGTTGATTTTCTTTTAAGATCTCAAGTGGATGCTAGTTTAGAGGTCATAAAACATTTGAAGTCTGTGTGTAGCAAGGAAGATGTGGCATTGGTTTTGATTTGGAAAGAAGTGGAAGCAGGTAGGTTGCTAAGTCCGTTTGATTTTCCCCGTTTGCTCAGTTTTGGATTTTTCCTTTGTGGCTGGTACACAAGAAGAGGTAAGGAGATTTTCATTCAATTCATCGTTTGTCTGTTTGTGAAAGAAGGTCTGTCAATATTCACATTGACAAGAAAGATGCAAAGGTACAGCATGCTTCAATAGATGATGCAGTTCAGCTCATTAAATCGTTTACAGACCCACGTTTAGTTGATTTACATGCTGAGGCAGTCTTTCACTTGCTGTCTGTCAAGAAAGATGGCTAGCTGTGGTTAGTGGTGCTCATAGCAGGGAAGCTTTTATTTTGATATGGCAATGCTGATGGAGTATGCCATAACCTGTGCCACTTTTGAGAGATTTAATATGGCCTTGCAATGGGTGTGGCAACACACAGACCTGGGTCAGCAAGCTATGCGTATTCTTGATGATTTCTGTTAATTAGGGAAGGAAAGATATAGGCAGGTGAGACAAAACAAGCTTTTATAGCTTTGTTTTCTGAGATTTAGCTGCCAATACCTCAGAAAAATGTGTGGGGGTGGGGTGGGCATAGAAAAGGTTGAAATTCTTGGATTTTGAGGTTGATGGTGGTGCTGCAGTAGCATTGTCGCCTCACAGTATGACATTGTCCTGTTCGATTCTCAGCTAGAGCATCTTCTGTGTGGAGACATGCGTGAATGGGCATACCTTCGTTGAAGGTTGTACATCAGGGTTGGCAACTCGGCACGTAAAAATCTACTGCCAGTCATTAGTGGACCGGAGTTCCGCTGTGGCGACCCCTAACCGGGAAAAGCCAAAAGACACAACATGCTGAAAGTGAGCTATTTTGCATGCCAGAGTGTAAAGTTAGCATGTTGATAGTGCTTCTTGTGAGTTTTGTCGAAAGGGAGAAAGTAAGGGTAAGAGAGGTGATGGAGCTCCTGGGTTTGTTGAATTTTGCTTGCTGAGCTGTTCTGCCAGGTAGAATGTCTAATATGTACTTAGCTAAAAGGTTGAGAGGGGGACATCACAAGTATCATTGTGTGCATTTGTCAAGTGTGGTCAAGCAGGACACTGATTTATGGTTAAGGTTTCTGGAAGGTTTTATTGACATTTCTGTTTGGCAGGAAGATTTAGTATCTTCACAAGATTTACATTTATGGACTGATGTATCTGGGAGTGTTGGCATGGCAGCAGTTTTAAAGATAAGTATTTTGCCAAAGAATGGTGGAAGAGCCGGCCTGTAGACTAGAAGAACAATTTGGCATTTTTTGGAGCTGATACCTATTTTGTCAGTTTTTGGTAGTATGGCAACATCATTTTATAAATAAGGAAATGTATTTTCATTCAGACAATGAGGCAGTGATGCATGTATTTACTTGAAAATCAGTTAGGCTTTAGTGCAGTTATTGCTGCAGAAGGCAATCTTGCTATGTTTAAGAATTAATTTGCATTTTTCAGTGCAGCATGTGTCAAGGAAATTATATTTTTTTAGCTCATTTTAAGTTCAGCTGGTTACATTGCGTGGCTTCCAATGTAGTCTTTCAGTCAGTGACAGTGCCAAGCGAAGTTCTAAGAAGACTGACACTTAGAAGCAGGTTGGTTGCTATCACACTCAAAGTCTACATCTATGAAGTGGGTGTGCATTTCAGCTGTTTAGGCTTTTATAGTTTTTAAGCAACATCTTCCTTTGCAGTACAAGAGCTGATCTGTTATCTTGGGTTGTCAAAAATTGGTGTAAAGGTAAAAGATGGCAGAGGAGTTTCACAGAGTTAGCTCTTAGTCTGATGGCTAGGTTGTTGGAATTGCAAGATGTAACAAAACATTAGGGGGGTTGAGGACACTGAAGGAGTGGGAAGAGTAATGGTTGATGGATGTGATAAACAGACTACTGTTCAGTAGAGCTACAATGAGAATGGTCTTTGGTGATTTTCATTTGGTATTTTTTTCTTGAAGTGATTGTGGTTTGTGTCCCTTGTTAGTTGCTTCATGTATGTTGGAGACTTTAGGATTAGTGGGCTGGTGGGTTCCTTGTATTGATGATATGCTTATGTCACTGACATAGCACACTGCAAAAACTCAGTTCTCAAAAACAAGTAAAAAAATAGAAAATTATGTAAATATTACTTAAAATAAGCAAAATTATCTGCCAACAGAACAATAAAATTTCACTTGCCAAGAATATTTTAAAATAAATAAATATTTCTAGCCTCCAAGCCCCCATGGCCATCTTAAAACTAGTGCATTCAGGCTTAAAACAAGTACATTTGTTTAATACAGAGAAAACAAATTAAGATTTGTTTTCTGAATATGTAGGAAAGTTTGCTTTAATTTAAAAAGTGCTAGCCACTGTCTTGAAACATTTTTAGGAATTATATCTTAAAACCATTGCAACCAGACTAAAACCAAATATTTTTTAGATGCAAAGCAAAAGATAAGCCCTTTTGTCTAAAAAATCTAGGACATTTTGCTTGAATTTAACATTCAGTGCTGGTTTAAATGCCTTGAAATGAGACAAAATACGCTGGAATTTATAGAGAAAAGTATACTATACTACAAATAGACTGGCTGCATAAATAAATCTTTATCCAGAGCATGTATGACAGAACAACATGCAAAAATAAGGTCATTGTGAAAATGAGAATGTCAGCATATGCAATATATCAAATACAATGACCTTATGAATAGACAAGCAGCAAACTAAACCAACAGCCTGCCAAACAGAGATGAAATCAAATTTGAAGACAATCATGACAGGGCTGAACAATGGCCTTGTCTGAAAAAAGGTGTTGGGGTCTTCTTTACACTGACAAAAACAAGAAAAAAATAAATAAAATGATTATGACCACAAAAACAATTCATTGTAATTTATGGTGAAGTAATATATACCCTGGACTACATGAAAAGAGACATTGAAGAGCTTTCTGATCATGTAGCCCAGGCGGGTATGACCCTGCCCCTGAGTAGCAACCTGCACTCACCAAGAATGATACTTCAGAATAAAGAAAAAAATGATCAATTTCAACAACTGGCTAAGCTTCTGGTGTCATTCAAAGGGGATCCAGTGCCTTTCAGCCTGGGATGACATGCTCAACAAGCCACATTGCTTCGCAAGAAACGGCTTGCACCTGTCACCCCTTGGCATTCGAATACTGGCCAAGGCTCTTGCTGCCCCCATAGTGCCTTTTTTAGGCAAGGCTCAAAATTCAAACCCACCACCGTAAATAGTACAAGTAAAAAAATGAGGGTTATGCTACTCAACGCCAGGAGTTTAAATATCAAAATGCATGCGCTCGAAGCACTCCTAAGTATGAAGAACGTCGACATCTGTACAGTAACTGAAACCTGGTTCAAGGCTCCAGAGAGCACTCCAGCACTATTGGGCTACAACTCATACCACACATTTTGGCCACAGAACATGGAACGAAACACAAAAGGAGGGGGTGTATCCATATTCATCAAGGATACTCACACCTCCAGTTTAGTGGCGCAGCATGATACCTCTGAGATCATCCATGTGCAACTAACATTGGGCAAATCTGCAATGCAAATTGTGGCCTGCTACAGATCACGCTCCATGACCAGGACCACCACTCTGCCTTTCTGGAGACACTGGAAAACATGAAGGTCCTACCAAACACCCTGATATTAGGCAATTTCAATTACCCTACCATTAACTGGGAAAACTATTTGAGTACAAACTCCCAGGCTCAACACTTCCCAGAATTTATCAACTCAAATGCCCTGAATCAGCTGGTAAACTCCCCTACCAGAGACCACAACATATTGGACCTGGACATCACCAACATGGGCGACAAGAGTTCCATACCGGAGGTCAACCCATCACTGGTTAGATCAGACCATAAACTAATCACCCTGGATGTCCACACCCCACCACTTCCCCCAACCAAGGAAACCACAGTGAAAATTTTTTCCAAAGCAAACTTCACCTAACTTAAGGCAGAGGTGGTAGGTTTCACAGCCCCCCACTCTAAAAGATAACACTGCCCAAGATGCAGAATCCTTTACAATTGCACTCTATGAGTGCCTACAAGGATGCATGGATCATGCCTACTAGCAAAACCAAGACTCACTCCCCTAAGAGAAGGAAACCAGTCTGGTGGACCCCTGCCATAAACAGGTTATACAACAGAAGGAGTAAACTAGTTCAGGAAAAAAAGCAAATCCCAAGAAGGGAAGACATCCCTGATCAGTATCAGTAAGAAACTAAGGTCCCTCATAAAATCATCCAAGGCTAACTTCGAAAGAAAAATAGCCAAGGATTCGAAAGATAACCACAAAGCCTTCTTTAGTTATGTCAAGAATCTAAGTGGCAACTCGCAGATATGCTCTGAGCTAGTGCAAAATAGCACAAAATATACTAAACCTACTGATATTGCCAACATCCTGGCAGATAGATTCAGTGAAAACTTCACCTCCCTCTCACCTTCAAAAGGGCCCATAACAATACTGGAAAAGTGTAGTGTCCCGGAAATCACAGAAGCACAGGTGAAAACAGCCCTTTCAAAAGCCAAAAACACAGCATCAATGGGGCCAGATGGTGTCACAGGCTGTGTCTTGCATGAACTATAGAAAGAACTAACTCCCCACCTAAACACGCTGTTCAACCTCAGCCTCTCCACAGGCTATGTGCCCATAGAATGGTGCACAGCAATGGTTATTCCACTCCACAAAGGAGGGGCCACAACTGACCCTGGTAACTTTCGCCCCATAAGCATGACTAGCCTGGTCTGCAAGGCTATGGAGAGCATCATCATGGAACTCATTAACAAAGACATTGGGAACCTCCTAACACTTGACCCGACCCAGTACGGCTTTGTTAAGGGCAGATCATGCCTACTAAACCTGGTTGACTTCTTCAAGACAGTCACCAAGGCCATAGATGAAGGAAAGGTGGTTTACACAGCCTACCTTGATCTCGCCAAGGCGTTCAACACCATTCATCACTCGGGTATTATAGAAAAACTCACCAGCCTGAACATAAACCCCTACATCACAAGATGGGTTCCCAACTGGCTTACAGACAGAACTCACACAGTAAGAATAGTGGGCTCCAGGTCCGACTCTAAACCAGTCACAAGTGGTGTCCCACAAGGCTAGGTTCTGGGACCCGTACTGTTTGGCATATATTTCTCAGAAGTACAGGCAAACACAGGAGGACTATGGCTAATCATGTTCGTCGATGACTGCAAACTGGGAGCCATAATCAACTTTCTGGCTGACATGGACATCCTTCAAAAAGGCCTTACTGAGACAGACACCTGGTGTCAAAGTCATGGCCTCAAGCTAAATGCCACATAATGCATAGTCATCCCATTTGGAAAAAAACAAAATTACCCACGAATTACCACATAGGTGGCAGCCCCCTTAATACAGAAGAGGTAATAAGAGATCTGGGGACCCAGGTAGATAGCAATCTCTCCTTTGACAATCATATTGCCAAAGTAGTTAGGAAATCCTTCTATGTGGCCCATCTAATTACTAAGGGGTTTACATCTAGAAATAAAGAGGTTATAGTGCCCCTCTACTCATCACTCATCAGACCCATCATAGAGTACAATGCCCCATTTAGGATGTAATTCAAAAGACACTTCCAACAGCTGGAAAGACCATAAAAGCACCTCACCAAGAGGATTACTGGCCTCAAACATATGTCCTATGCAGCCCGACTGAAAAAACTCTGGCTGTACTCAGTGGCATATCGTTTCCTCAGAGGTGATCTCTGCCTGACCTAAAAGGCCATGTCAAACTCAGAATTGATGGACATGCTCCACCTAAAGAAATCCAAGTCACTGTGAGCCATGTGCTCTAGTGAGCTAAACCTCACCATAACAATAAATAGAACATACTGGAGGGATAGATTTCCCATGCTTTGGAACAAAATTCCTAACTACATTAGGCAGAGCCCCTCACTAACACTCTTCAAGAAAAGCCTTGACGAGTGGATGGGTAACAGAAAATACACCCCTGGGATCACTTCATTGGCTTTGTTTGACAGAGGCTCAGTTATTTAATCAATGGGGTGGCAAAACCAACACTCGAGCTAGGCTTATAAATGCCCTTGGGCAGATAACCTAGTACCTACCTATGAACCTATGAACTTATAAAGTATCAAAAATTCACAAATTTCTTACCTCAAGGATGTGAAGCATAGCTTCACTTGCATGTAACATTTTGGGTGGATTCACAGGTGATGGGACCATGTCTGGTAAAGCATTCATCAAGGCAATTGAGTGCTTCACTGTTAAAAACAAAAATCAGACATCTGATTTACTATGGCCAGTTGTTTTTAAAACCACAGGGTAGCTCAGATTTTTTGTATACATTTAGCAGGTTGTGATGTCATGATACGGGACATTTTACATTTTGATACAATGCAAATAAAAGTATTGAAATTGAATACCATTTTCTATACTCAACACAGTATATCTAAATCAAAGTGTATTTATTGGAGTTTTGTTTGCTTGCAGTAAAGTCTTTTCAGTGCTAAAGAAACACTTTGAGACCTATGCAGCGTCTAATTTTTTTACAGGTTTGATGTAATTATTGTGTGGTGGTAGCCCAATCTCAAAAGTCAATATAGAACTGGAAGTGCATGTTGTAGAGTAGATGCCATGAAAAAATGAATTGAAATACATGATCAAATTGATACTTTCCATGTTTGGCAACCCTAGTATGAGGTACTTATTATCCATACTCAGAATGTTACCTACATTTTGATGGTATAAGCCAAAGTTGACAGAAGCAAACAATAGCATAAAAGCAAATAATAGCTAATAATTACCTTTGTCCAGCAATGGTGGCTTCATGAGCCTTCTGATACTGCATAAAACTGTGTCTTCTCATAAAAGCTTCCCCAGCAGGTTTGTAGATCAGTTAAACAGGAGTTCCTTCAACCAAAGATCTTTTGGAGCTCATCCATAAATCCATAAGCTGACATACACACACAGTCAGAGAGAGAGAGAGCGTGAGAGAGAGAGAGAGAGAGAGAGAGAGAGAGAGAGCAATGTCAAACATAACTAAAAGTTATAGCTGGTAAGTAAGGATTAGCCAGAAAAGATCAAACGTTTTAATGTTTTTATGGGTATTCAAAAATAATACATTTTGCATCTTTCATTCTGCATTCATTATTGTGATTCAGATGATATGGCTATACCATATCTGATTTAGAATTTGGTTACATATATGTCTATTTAAAATGAATACATTTGCTTACATGAGCCAGTTCCCTGAAGTAAGGGTATGCTTGAAGAATCTTGGTAGGCTTGTCCTGCCTCTTAGTAACATCAGTCAATGAAGGCATGTGTTGCTTGGAATTCAAGGTCCAGGAGCTGAGAAATATCATTCTTATTGGATCTGACCTTATTTTTGTACATCTCCTGTAAAGTTGTATAAAGTCTTGCCTGTTTCTTTAGACTATCTGTAATTGCAATTAACACATATTGTGAAATGTAATGTTTTCTTTGAAGAAGTTACATTTATACAAAACATTATATTTTAGTTTGTATTCTTGCCATCCAGCTGGTCAAGCTCTGGGTTGCTACATTGTGGTAACCTCTCTATCACAAATGTGGTAGAATCATCAGTCTCATCAGTGGAATCTCCTGGCTGTTTTGAAAGCTAAGGCATTATGGTCTCTTTCTTGAAGAGTCACTCCCTGCTTCTTTTTTGGGGGTATTCATTTTCTGAACCATTTTCAACAGCTGCTTCTTCACTGATTCCTGACAAGAAACCAACTAAATTGTTAGTGTTACAAATCTCATTTAATAAAACTGAATCCAGAAATTAATAATACAGACACATGTTGGCTTGATTTGCATATAAAACACCTCCTAATACCATTGTCAGATGCTTGCACTTTGGCAGGCAAGTATACAGTGCTGTATTTGGAAACATGAATAGCAGACTCTTAACATACCTACTGAGCTCCACTGGGTACAGATTTGCCCTGCAGCATTGGGTAGTACTCTATGAGATGCTCCTTCTTGTCCAGCACACTGCTTTTCAAAAAAATGTTTTCTGGCTGCTCCAACTCTCTGTATAAGGCAGACTGCAGGCTTAGAAACTGTATAGTTTTGTTGATATCATGCTGGTCTCTTGGCTTCGGAGAATGTTGGGTGGCTGGAGAGGGATGAGGGCTAAGAGAAGGGCTGAAATCATAGGTCCCAGAGGAGGTGCCTGGTCTACACAAGTCTGATTCTTTGACCTGTACATGAGAAACATATATTTAATAATAATTATAAAGCAAAGAACACTGACTGTAAGAACAAGGAAACATAAAACAATACAGTATTTAAATGTATAATGGTCATAACATGATTATTGGATAACAGAACATACTGCATGGTTATATTAAAAGTTGTTCCATGTGAAAATTTGTCAAAAATGTGATTACCTCACTTTCACCATTAGTAAGTCTCCAAATGGTTCTCCTTCTGAAAAACTGCTCTGGCCCAGGAAAAAGATCATTTAAATCCTCCATAGAGAGGCTGGGCAGCAAGCCTATGGTTATATTAGTAGATGAAAACACATTTACTCATACAGTAAATGATTAAGCAACTTATTATTTTCAACAACTTCAATCTTCAATTCATTTAAAAGTGAAGTTGTATAGTAATGCACATCATTATAATATTCAACTTTCTAATACATTTTTATTAAACTTCTCTTAAGGTGACTTTTATATCAATTAATAAAAGAAGTATAATGTGTCATGAATTGCAAAAGCACTCAAATGAAACACTTCACCCAAGTGACCCCTTCAGTAATGTCTCCAGGTATGCACAAGCACTAAAGTCAAACATTTCACAAAAGCATATCGCAAAATACAAGAACAGACACTACTTCTTATAACCTTGTCATCTGAAAGAGAAAAAATTGTCACTTATTTGCAGCATAGGAATGGCCCGGCAAACAACTCTGTATTTGCTTTTCAAATGTAGAAAACCTGCACCGTCAGCTCAAAAATTGATCTGGATTTCTTGAGTCATTGCAGTTATTTATTGCTAACAGATGACTTTCCACAATTAGCACCTAGGTGGGTCCAGTGGTGTAGCTAGAGTTTGTGCCACCCAGTGATGTGTTTGAGTTTGCCACCCCATGCTCCTCCCTCTGACAAAATAAAATATACCTTTTGTGGGGATTTTTCTGACCATACCTGTCAGGCCACAAACATTTAAAATATAAAAGAGAAGCCAAGTGCTCTGGATTATGTGGAATTCTGCACAATCAACCATAAACTAAACCCCTGTTATGCTTTGAACAGCTTTGCCTCTACTACACGGCTTTTGATTGGTTTATATCTTAATTGGCATCAGATCTCCCAGAGCAGCCCCTTTTGCAGAAACCCCCTAACCCTCCAAAGCAGTCCTAGCCATTCCAGTGTTCATGACTTGGCTATTTCTCCACAGTTACCATAAACACTGTTCAACCTGTTGCATACTGCTTTCTTATTTACTTGTACAGTAATTACAGATATTGAAATAAAATAGTACAAACACTGATAGCCATTTGCTAAAGAAACAGTGCAGTCTCACAATGACAATAGACTTAGCATGACCAGTACACTTCTCTGCCTTGAAACTTATTGAAACGGCATTAAAATGCACGTTCAAATAAAATGCACCTGGCCAGTTGAGGATTATGTTTACCTTTAGCCATTTTCAAACCATTTGCAGGGCCATGCATATAAGTATGTGTTCTTTGAATCACCTTCTTGATTGTATTAAACTATATCTCTTGTATAGTACAGCACTACTTGTTAGAATGTGTTTTAAATTTGTACTTTTGCACATTGTTTCAGTAAGCAATTAAACAAAATGTATGAACCAATAATGACAAAACTACTAATTTCAGAAAATTTCAAACCTAAAAGGGACACAAACATCTGTCATTACAATCCACCAATATCAGTCAATAAGCACAATCTCTGCAGAAGTAAAAATCATCTGAATAATTCCAACTTAAAAAGAACTGTAAGAGGTTGCTACTGGCAAAGCACTTTACACTTCAGTGTTTCATCTTCTAATTCACTGCCTGCTGCCCTTGAAGAATTAAATTGCTGATGTTACATTAAAAAAAAATTGGTAAGCTGGAAATATTGTGATATGGAATGACTGACAGACTGTCATGTTCATAGTTAATAGGCATCTCATACAAAGGAGGGCACACTCAGGAGTGCAGAACCATATCCCCCCTTCAAATGCACAAAATAATCAGCAATCAAAAGGGCATTGTAATACCAAGTAGAACCCACAGCCTTCTGCATTAAAAACAGGTATCCTCCCTGCTGTGCTACTAATGCTTTCAAATACTTTACGACAATACTAGTCATATCACGTGCTAAACAACAGTTGCACATTGTAAACAGACTTGGCATATAAGCAGCACCAAACTTCTCTTCCCCCTGAAGCTCTCAGATCCTTGTAAAATGCACTTGACACTCAACCAAATATCTCAACTATGTAGAACAAAAAATCTGGCAAAAGGTGGGGACAAAGGCCCAAAACCAGGGACACATTTGAAATATCACTTGTATATGTTAAGAAGTTGCTACTGCGGTGGTGGTGCTGCGGTAGCGTTGTCGTCTCACAGTAAGACGTCCTGTTCGATTCTCAGCTAGAGCATCTTCTGTGTGGAGACATGCGTGAATGGGCGTACCTTCATTGAAGGTTTGCGTCAGGGCCGGCAACTCGGCATGTAAAAATCTACTGCCAATCATTAGCCGACTGGAGTTCCGCTGTGGTGACCCCTAACCGGGAAAAGCCGAAAGACACAACATATGTTAAGAAGTTGCTAGAATAAAAGGTTTTTATTACCATGTATTTCCTGAAAGTGCTAATACTGTATAAGCTAACAAATGTGTGACTAGACACAAGCTATAGGCAGACAAATGTAACAAATTTGACCATTGACCAGTTAAGTTTACAGTGTCTTTACAATCAATACAGGCAACTAGAACAGACCATTGATCTCACCATACTGTAGTGATTCATGTTTCTAAATCAACATTTAATAATCCAAACCTCTAAACTAATAAAACTGTTTATACTATATGAGGTTTACCTGCTAGGCAGGCAATTGTATACAACAGAAACAGTTAGCAAACTCACAAATATCACAGAAATAATCCTGGATAGATACAATCAAAAATAAACATTAAATATAAAGCTAGAAATCATTACAGTACAGCTGATTACAGATACCTGCAATGGAGTATAAATACTAATGCAAATTTCAGAAAAGAAAAATACAATACTGAACATTAAATAAAGATAAAAAAAATTATCTTAATTTGGTAAAGTATTAAAAACTTACAGTAAAACCACTAAAATAATGGCTCATACACACCACTAAGGCTTGCAGGAGACAGTACAGCAGTTAAAAGTGAAAGAAAAGATGTCACCAAACACTGACTGAGACCATTTAAAGGTAGTAAGGCGGTATGGGCAGTATGGGAGTAAAGAAATGAAAGTACAGGACAGGAATGTGTCCAAAAAGGCTAGGTGCAGGAATACATACAGAAAGTGAAACCAGACTGCATCTATCAGCAGAATCCCATCACTGGAAATGTAAATAGAGCACAATAATCAGTATTTAGACTATTATAGACTATTTAGGAATGCAAAGGAAAGGGTAAAAGGAAGAGAAATGCAAGGTACTGAGCTGTAGTATAAGGTAGGGTCTACTAGATATAACAGGGTTTACACAAAGCAGTGAGAGGGGGTAAAAAGGAAGGAAGGAATTTTAAGGGGGGAGGGACAAGTATTTGGTGACAAATAGAGATGAACAAGAACGGTTATAATAAAGGTGGTACCCATAGGTGTGCAGAGAGCTTTACAAAGAATGTATAGAATACAGGACAATGATAAAATTGATTTTAAACATTTATTTTATTTTTGTGTGCTGCAGACCAGAGATTTAAAGCACTGAGATTGGTGTAGGTGTTACTTGAAATTCATGTTGGGTGATTAGGCCTTTACAACTTTACTTAGTTGTTCTGCAGATCAGAGATTTAAAGCAATGAACTTGGTGTATATTTATTTATGTATTTATTTATTTTTATTTAATGCATCTGTTTACTGAGTAGTGTCCGACTGGGCCAGGGTCCCGTTTTCAGCGGAGAACCAGGAAGAAAAGCTCCACAGTATTACAAAATCAATATTACAATGCATATTTAGAGAATACAACCGAAGCAATAGTACAATACAATCAAGAACAAGCAAACACAACCGTGCAGTACAAGCTACAGAAACAATACAGGCAACAGTACAAAAGAGCAATGGGACAATACAAGTACTGCATGAATTTCCATAATGAGAAACAAATACATATTAGAAGAATAGGAGTTTTGCTGGGAGCAGTAAATGATGTGGGTTAATCATTATCTAGGAGACTGGCAGGAGCACAGCCAGTGGTTAGTCAGGTGTTCCTTTAGGAGTGATTTGAACTGGTTGTGGTTGTTTTTTTTTTTATTGTCTCTGGTAGGTTGTTCCAGACTTTTGCTATTATGTGTAAATCGAGAGAATCGCTGCAATACTTATGGGAGTTGGAAACCTTGAGTAAAAGTTTGTTTGATTGCGGTTTGTGTCCCTTGTTAGTTGTTTCATGTATGTTGGGGCCTTTAGGATTAGTGGACTGGTGAGTTCCTTGTATTGATGAGATGCTTATATTACCGACATAGCACACTGCAAAAACTCAGCTCTCAAAAACAAGTAAAAACATAGAAAATTATATAAATATTACTTAAAGTAAGCAAAATTATCTGCAAACAGAACAAGAAAATGTCAATTGCCAAGAATATTTTAAAACAAGTAAACATTTCTATCCTCCAAACCCCCATGGGCATCTTAAAACTAGTGCACTCAGACTTAGGGCATAGGGCACTGGGCAGGGTATACCCTGGACAAGGTGTCAACTCATTACAGGGCATGGACTACAGCACTCACTCGCATACTATATGCATAGTCAATTTCACATCACCAGTTCACCTAACCTTCATGTCTTTGAACTGTGGGAGGAAACCAGAGTACCCAGAATAAACCAACGCGAACATGGGGAGAACATTGAAACTCTACTCACATGGGATTTGAACCCACAACCTCAGTAGTGGGAGCATGAGTGATAACCCCCAGTACAGTGCTGCCCTAAGAATATTTTTAACATGAAAACAATGTGCAAAGTTGCTATGTTCAAGTACAAATGGAGAAATTTAGTTACAAATGGTTGAAATGTTTTGTTTGCATGTTCTGGTGACATCACCGTTCAAGCCACATGTTCTTCATGTCATCGGAATTGCAAGAAAATGTATCCTTTACTATCACAAACTGCATTATTTATGGAGATATTATTTCTGTATTTGTGCTGTTGAATAATTTTCCATCAAATGTTTTATTTAAAGTAGACGTATATTTCTAAGAAGATCCTTGAGTGGCTTGAAAGGTGGCTATAAAATGTATTTCTGCTTGTGTTCATGTTGATCATATGAATGGCAAACTTCATTTTTCAAATATCTTTCATCAATAAAGACAGACTGAACAGATAAACCTGTTCTTGAAAGACATGTGCTATTTAAATGTTTGCAATAAATTAATTAAGAGGTGAAAGAAAAACATATTTGAAATAAGACATTCTGACTACAACAAACCGATTCTGCATGCTTGAGCATGGTTATAAATCTTATAGTTCTGATTTTAAGCATTTATTTATTTAGCATCAGTAATACAATCTCAGTAACAAGTTAAATAATCTTCATTAAGATAATTGACAAAACGGCTTGAAACAAGTAAACTTCTCACATAAAAACTAGAAAAATCTTGTCAAGCAAAAAAAAAAAAAAAAACAGCATTATTTCCTTGATTTAAGATATTTAATCTTACACAGATTTCACTTTTTGTAGTACAGAGGCATTTGGGTTGTAGAAATGTAAAGTAAACCAGGAGGGGCACTGGCAGCAGGTGGTATTGCAGTCTAGCAGGGATAATTTGTTGAGCCTCATTGGGTGGGCTTTGTTATGGTCAAGAATTTTTGGTTGTAAATAAGACTGTTTTTTTCAGGATAGTGCTGGGAGGGTAGTTGTTGCAAGGGAATTTATTAAGATTGTTTAAAGGGCACTGGAGTTTTAAGAATTGAAATATGATAAATTTTCCAGTCATACTTTTTGGATAGGAAGAGTCTTGCATTTAGCTTTAGCAGATTCTTCTATTAAAGTTATTAAATAAGCTGGGAGATGAGTATCTGCTTTCTTAACTTATATTTAATGAATTTGGTTTAAGTATGATAGTTGGCATGTTGTTTTGGTTATCTTTTGTTTGATTGTTTTGTAGGGCACAGCAAGATTATCATATTTGGCCACTCCTTTCTTAATCAGGCAGTAAAGCGGGTCAAGATTCATCTTAATGATGCCATGTTAGGTCATGATCCTGTAAAATGGCAAGTCATTTGGACTGGATGTAGAGTCAGGCTGATTCTAATTCACTTAAGTAGTACTGATTTTGGTGTAATTCCAAAGATGCAGCTGTTGTCACAGATAAATCAAGATTTGGTGTTGCATAAACAAAGGTATCCTAAGGTGGAGTTTGTTCAGTTAGACATTATACCTAAGCAAGTCAGTTAATCAGCCAGTGCTGTTGTGTCTCTTCATCAAAAGATGATGTAATGCCTTAGTGAATGTGTAGATCAATGTGTATGTATGTACCTTTAAGAAGCTATCTAAGGGCTTCCACAAGTGTATAAATACTGAGCACGTGTAAGCTAGACTGCTATTTTGTAGTAAGCTGTTGAGATGTAAGCATGTATGTATGGAAGCTCTGCCTGTTAACTAGTTTATTCATATTTTATGATGCTGCTATCCATCCTGATGTGTTTATATGTATTAAAGCATCTAAATGAAATACCCTGCCTGATTGTCATCTATGTTAGATAGAGATGAGCGACATGGTGTCAGAAGCAGCATGTCTAAAGGACATGAAGTTAGGGGCAGCATGGCTAAAATGACTTAAGGCACTTGTTTGGAACTGGAAGAATATATAGCAGTGAATTATCCCTAAAATGTGCAAACTTTGCAAAACAGATCAGAAATTAATTTCAGCTATTAAAACTTGCTCAGCACTATTTCTTTTTCGTAAAATATGAAATGAGGTGTACACAACATTCTAAATATTTGCATAAACTGATATGTATGATAGTGATAAAAATATTCAAATTACTATGGAAAATGTTTGATATGAAGTCCGAATTGCATAAAATTAATAAAATAAGTGGAAATGACTACAGTTTTGGAAATCATGTATTTTTCGTATTAAGCAAAGACATCCTAGTTAGCAGAAGTGTATAAAGTATTTGCATGCTTGTGCAGTGTTACAGTAAAGTTATTTTGCAAAGTACAGCCATTTCAGAGCATATTTTGCAAAGTATAGTATTACAGAGCATATTTCGCAAAGTACAGTATTTTGGTGAGTTTATTGTGCATTTGAACTTTATTACAAGCTCACAGAACAGTTTGTTCATACATAATTACAAGAGCCAAAACTTCAGTGTATTTGTGTATACTTTGTGGGTATTGCAGATGGATTTTGAAAACACAGTGCACTTGTGTTTGACATTAATGGTGCTGAGAACTGGAGAGTGCTTGAGCAAGACTATGACATTTTCATACTGCCTGCATTTTCTTATAAAGGTGACCATACAAAGGCATTCATTCTGCTTAATTTAACTGGGTCAGAAGTCAAAGAAAGGGAATGTTCATTTGTGTATGCACCTGCTATCTATACCAGGAAAGGGAAAAACTGTCATATCATTGCACAGGCTAAGTCAAGGGAGAACCCAGATTGCTTAAAACATAAATTTAGGGAAATGTGTAATCCCCAGACAAATGTTACAATGGAAAGGCACTTATTTTATACAAGGGATCAAAAGCCTGGTAAAACCTTTGCAGCATATATAACTGACCTGAGAAATAAATCTAAAACATGCAGATTTGGTGATTTAAGGGATGGGATGATGAAGGACAGACTTGTGTGTTGTATTAAAGATGATGCTATGAGAAAGATTTTGCTTCATGACAGTGATTTAACTTTGAACAAGGCCATTGAGATTTGAAAGATATACGAGCTCACAGAAAAGCACACAGATATGCTTACAAGTGAGAACAGCTCTATAAGGTACAGTGATAAATCTCATGTTGATAGTATGCAGTATGTTATTACAAGAAACAGACCCAAGCACATGCCAGCAACTATAGCCCCTGCAGCACTCACTGGTAATCCCCAGAACTTTCTAGCAAATTCCAGCGTTCACACAGACTCAGTGAAGCATAAGAGTGAGTCAGCAAACTCAAAGTATGGGCCCCAATCTACTTTCCTTGCCAATTGTCATAACTGTGGTGGAAGTCATGAATCTAAAAGGGAAAAATGTTTAGTTTTTGGTCAACAAAATGCCACAAATGCAGTAAGTGGAATAATTTCAAAAGGTTTTGTAAATAAAAAGGACCACATTCTTTTACTAAAAGGGAACATTTTAAGAAACAGATTGATCAATTAGAAAGCTACAAATCTACTCTTTATGTGAATGATTGTGTCTGTGCTTCATGAAACAGTCAATACAATAGATTTAAGGGCAAAGAATGAAGTATTTTATACTGTTCGCATAAATGACAAAACAATAGAGCTCAAAATTGACACAGGTTCCAAGTACAATGTTATGTCAGCAAAAACATGTGCTAGAGTGTGTCATGGTGCGAGGCTTGATTTGGCAAGGTGTGTGAAACTTGTTCCTTATGGAGGTGAGGAAATTCAGACCAAAGGCTCAGTAGTGCTTTCATATGTTACTTTGCTGTAAGAAGGTAAATCTTGTTATTTTATGTGATGAAGAGGCATGTGCAGTCATTATTAGGTCTCAGAGACAGTTTGAAAATGTGACTGCTTTCAATTAATAATGAAGTCCACCATGTTATCTTAAATGACCACTACTCTAATTTTGCCAAGTACATTTTTTATACCTATGTTGATCTTTTCGAAGACAAATTATCCAAACTTCCAGTTGTGTACTCCATGAAGTTAAACTCAAAGGTCAGTCCTGTTATCAGGCCAGCACAAAACATTCCAATATTCATGCAGGATAGAGTCAAAGTCAAGTTAGATAAAATGGTGCAAGAATGTGTGATTTTTCCAATTGAAACTCCAACTGAATGTGTATCTTCCATGGTGTTATCTCATAAGAAAAACTCAGATGACATCAGAATATGTATTGATCCATGAGATTTAAACAAAGTGCTAAAAAGACCTCATCATCCGATGGGTACAGTCAAAGAAGTTATAGCCTTGATGCCAAGTGCCACTGTTTTTATCTGTTTTAGATGCAAGGAGTTCATTTTGGTAAATTCAGTTTGAAAAAAAAAATCATCATTGCTCTCTACCTCTAGTGCTACATTTGGAGGTACAAATTTCTGAGAATGCCCTTTTGGGATAAATTCTAAAAGTGAAGTCTTTCATCGTGCAATGGATCAACTTTTTGCTTGGTATCCTTGTGCTGTTATAGCAGATGACATACTACTAAGAGGTAACAATGAAGCAGAGCATGACAGAAACCTCAGAAAATTTCTAGAAAGGGCATGTCAAGTTAATCTTAAGCTCAATCCACATAAATGCAAATTCAGGCTACAAGAAGTTACTTATGTTGGCCATTTATTTACGAGTACAGGGTTATGACCAAACACTTCAAAGAAAACTGCCATTCTCAAGATGCCAGCTCCATACAATTTCAAGCCCTGCAACATTTTTTTGGCATGATCAACTACCTAGGCAAGTTCATTACAGACTTGAGCCAACTTTCAGCACTGCTTTAGAGCTATGTAAAGATGCATTCTGGTCTTGATTAGAGCAGCACCAATGAGCATTTGAAGCCCTAAAAAAAGAATTGCTAGTCCACCAACTCTCAGATACTATGAAGTTCACAAGCCAGTTACAGTTTCCTGTGATGCTTCAAAATTTGGTGTTGGTGCAGTCATTCTACAAGAGGATCAACCTGTTGCCTGTGCATCGAGAACAGAACTCTTACCCAAACTGAAATGCAGTGTGCCCAGATCAAGAAAGAACTTTTGGCAAATGTATTTGCATGTTCAAAGTTCCATGATTATGTTTATGGTAGGCCTATCCAGATTGAAACAGACCACCAAACTTTAGTCACTATTTTGAGAAAACATATGCATTCAGCTCTACCCAGACTGCAACATATGATGCTGAGATTGCAAAAGTATCATTGCAATCTTGTCTACAAGAAAGCAAACTTCTTTATCTAGCTAATACATTATCCAGATCACCCAGAGACACCACAGAACAGCACGAGAATGAGAACCTTGATTTTGAAGTCATAGAAGTGAGAAGTTTTTCTTCCACATGTCTTGATGAGATGAGAGATCACACAGCCACAGATCCAGTTTTATAAAGTCTCAACCACTTTATCAGTCAAGGATGACCGTCAAAGCAATCTAGTTTACCTCAAAAAATGCAACCTTATTTTTCATACAGAGATAAGATTTTGTCTGACAGTGGTATCATTATGAAAGGTCCTAAAGTAATTGTCCCAAAGTCCTTGCAACAAGATTACATTACTATATTGCATCATCATCACCCAGGACCTGGTTCTACAAAAAGAAGGGATAGAGAACTAGTATTTTCGCCTGCTCTGTCATTAGACATTGAGAGAGCACTTTTATCTTGTTCTGTGTGTAATAGCCACATCAGCAGAAGGAACCATGTCAGCTAAGCCAGTTCCAGAAGTACCTTGGTCGATAGTAGCCACCAACATTTTTGAGTGGAATGGTCAGCATTATTTGGTGTTAATATATACTCCTACTCCAATTTTTTAAAGACTGATCTACTTCAAAACCTAGCATCCAGTACTGTCATTACTAAAATTAAATATCATTTTGCACTACATGGTAGCCCACGCAAAGTTATTTCTAACAACTAAATTGCAGTTTACCAGCCGATGGTTCAAAAGATTTGCAGAAGAATTGGACTTTACTCATGTCATGAGCAGCCCTGAGTATCTGCAGTCAAATGGTTTGGCAGAATGTGCAGTTCAAAATGCAAAACAGTTATTAGAAAGTCTAAAAGAGATAATATTGATGTTTTCCTGAATCTCAAACCAGAACCACATTACCAATCAGTAGTCAATTGTTGGTTCCATGTGGCAGGTCAGTGAAAGCCAATCTGTTGAAGAAATGCCTAACCCAGAAGTCTTGCTATGATAAAACCAGCAAACTGCTCAATCCATTACATGATGGAGAAGTGGTAAAGATGCAAACGTCCAAAGGTTATGATCAGTTGCTGTTGTGAAGAATATTTGCCCAAAATTTAGATCATACATTGTGGCATTACAATGAGCAGTCTTTAGGCAGAATTGGAAACATTTGAGACCAGTATCCGAGCCTATACCACAGTACATAGCCCATGAGAAAGACTCTTTATCTCAGAATAAGTTGTCTGGTATTCCAATTCCAGAGAAAGTTCCAGAGGACATTCCCATTTATGTGACGAATCCAGAAGTTCCTCATATGAGTTGTTCACTGAAGACTGTCTCTGTTGCTAAAGCTAGTTGGGATTGTTATGTTATGAGATATTGTTGCATCTCTAAACCCTGCAAGAGATATGAAGCAACTTGGGCATGAACATTGCGTTTTGTTTCTAATGTCTATAGTAATGCATATTTAACTCTAATACTGTTTTTACAAAGGGCGATCTTTTTAAGTGGGAGGATGTAGATCAATGTGTGTGTATGTATCTTTAAGAAGCTATCTAAGGGCTTGCACAAGTGTATAAATACTGAGCACATGTAAGCCTGACTGCCATTTTGTAGTAAGCTGTTGAGATGTAAACATGTATGTATGTAAGGTCTGTCTATCAACTAGTTTGTTCATATTTTATGATGCCATGTTTCTATGTATTAAAGCATCTTAACAAAATACCCCACCTGCTTATTATTGGTTTTAGAGAGAGAAACAACTGACAGGGTGCTTCCAGTTAACAACAAAAAAAAAATGTTAAAAAACGGCACCAGCAATAGGTGCTGGTTCTCATAGTATTGTACCAGTATGTAGGAAAACAATAGTGCTAATAGGATGTGGCCATAACATAGGACAAAGGATGCGAGTCCATGGCTGAATAGCCATGAAAGAATATTTTTATGCTCAAGTAGAATCAAGATATCATATTAGACCAGCCGCCATATCTTTACATTATATATGAAAGCAAATCACCTGGGAAGTACCTTATTTTCACTGTTCTCTCCGATAACTTGAAAGTAATTATAGATAAAATTATTTGTGCAGTAGAACTCAGTGAATAGATGCATATTAACCTGAACAAGAGTGAGTCAAAGTAAAAGTTGTTAAATATAAATACTAAGCATAGCGTGTCCATGTCATCTTTTCTTTTGGCACTGAACAGTTAATCAAATTCCTTTTGCAAGATAAGTATGAGATATTCATGTTGGAGAGGTTGCCTTGCAGTACTCAGATTCTATAGAAATTGCTTTTTGTGAGTAATTGTTGCTTACTTGCAGTTTTACTCTGGATTATAATTGGAATTTTTAAATACACTAGTTATGTGTTTACCTATTAATTAGGAAGAAGCTTGCACTGAGCATAGATTTAAACAAATGCCAGGTTGAAACATAGTCCCAGATGTATGACTGTGAGTTACCCCTTCTCACATCTGAATGAATATATAATCATTCTGACCTTGGAAATGTAAATTACTGTAGCTAGAAATGCACTGATATGAATGACAGAGCAGCAGAGTGTCACACTTTAAAAGGTTGGTTTTGACTGTTCATTTGAGAGAGACCTATATTAGCATGCTTTTCTTGGTAGAAATGAGCACCTTACCTTCATGCTTTAAGATATTTCAGAAATGTCACTTCTGGATTCCTTTTCTAAACTACTGATACTCTCAGGTCATTAGGATAAGTATTTCTGTTCAGTTTACCTGAGTATAGTTGATGCTGTACATCTGTACTGATTTTATGCAAACAAACTGAGAGATTATAGGGATTCAGGCAAAGAAATCTTGTGTACCTCTCCAGCTCTATGTGTGTGTGTGTGTGTGTGTGTGTGTGTGTGTGTGTGTGTGTGTGTGTACGTATATATGTAGGGTACATATTACGTTATTGAACTTTTAAAAGTTTGAACGTCAAATGGTCGACACCATATGATCAAACTTTTAAAAGTTTGAACATTTCAATGGAGATCTCCATACAGTGCGGAATGGGAAGATTTCCCTTTCCTCTACTGTAGTGCAATCTCAGAGTTGGTATAGTTAAAGAGCAGGGGGGAGCAGCTACCCCCATGTGGGGGATGCAGGAAGGCTTCCCACCCTGTTTAAAAAGGTCAGGTAGGTTTTTTCTGTTGTTTATTTATTTTTTTTCGCTTTTTGAACTTCTAAAAGTTTGATCATATGGCTTCGACCATATGACATTCGAACTTTTAAAAGTTCAATAACGTAATATGCACCTGTATATGTATATGGATCTACTTCAGATTATAGCATTATCAAAAGGTCTACTGTCAAAACATCAAGACTAGAACAGTATAACTATAAAAACATCAACCTATTAAAAATAACAAACCTTGAAACATCAAAACATATACTGCTCATGTCAGTCAGTAAAAAAAGTCCTATAGAGATTGTGCTACACTTAGGACACAACCTAGTTCAATAAAACAAAAAGTTAAACACAAAATTACACTTTAATCCACACATGCTGGAGATCAAGCCCACCTGTACCCCCACAACCCCTGCAACTTATATATATTAACTCTGAGATCGCACTACAGTGAGGAAAATGGGTAAATATCCTGATCTACACTGCACTGCAATCTCCATTCAAAAATCCTGAAAAACCTACATTTGTTACAGTAAATGTTTCATTTACATGGATAAGTTTGTTATAAGTCTAGTGTGATCTCCAACCAAAATATCCATGTACTTCCTGACATGCAGAGTACATACTTCGATGATATAAGTTTCGTTATTTTAACAGTTCATTCTTACCAAACTTAAGCTGTTCTGGTTTCGATATTCTGTAACTCAATGTTTTGGTAATGTGATAATATGAAGGGGATCCATATATAGAGAGATGTAGATATACATGTATATATGTAAATTCATATGTTAATACAAATAAATATACATGTGTGAGTATGTATATATGTATATATATATATATATATATATATATATATATATATATATATATATGTATATATAGGTTACCTTTACATTATCGAACGTTCAAATGTTCGACAGTCATATGGCCAAAACCATATCATCGAACATTCAAATGTTCGACAATGTAAACTTAACAAAAACAAAAAAATTAAGCAAAACAAAAGGTGTGCAGCAGGGGGGCAAGCCCCCCTGCACCCCCACATCTCCCTACTTAAATATATCCACTCCAAGATCACACTACATTGCGGTAACAGGAAATATTCCTGTTCTGCGCTGTCTAGAGATGTCCATTTAGTCATTTGCTGTGATCGCAATTTAGTGCGATCTCGGAGTTAGTATATTTCAGTAACGGGGGTGTGGGGGGTGCAGGACGCTTGCTATAGACACTGTTTTTTATTTTATTTCTACCGTATTATCTTACCTTTACATTGTCGAACATTAAATAATATAAGGGTAACCCATATATATATATATATATATATATATATATATATATATATATATGTGTGTGTGTGTGTGTGTGTGTGTGTGTATGTGTGTGTGTGTGTGTGTGTGTGTGTGTGTGTGAGTGTGTGAGTGTGTGACTGTGTGACTGTATGTATATATATATATATATATATATATATATATATATATATATATATGTGTGTGTGTGTGTTCTTCATCTGTAACTATGTTTGTAATATTTTAATTGCTAGGATTCTTCATCTGTAACTGTCTGTAATATTTTAATTTGTGGAGCTTTTCTCCCTGGGCCTCCGCTGAAAATGGACCTTTGTCCAGTTGGACATTCCCGGCCAACAAATGTAAATAAATAAATAAATAAATAAATATGTATAGATAAAGATAGATAGATAGATAGATAGATAGATAGATAGATAGATAGATAGATAGATAGATAGATGTATGCAAGAGGTACAGGTGGATGTGAAACACGTTAAGGCAATTGGGGAAGACACTGAGGCAGATGTCACAGCCATTCATCAATAACTGGGAAATAATTAGCAAAGCCAATCCAAGCATTGGGAATTATTAACATTCTGCAGTCAACAGACTACTAATTTGACAGATTGGCTGAGAAAATTTGAGCAACAGCTGAAGAAATAGAGAACAGACTGGCAACGCCAAATAAGAATTAATAGGCTTGCTCGAGGGTTGGGAGGGAGATGACACAGTAACCTGTATTTGTAAGGAGCTGACTTTGTTGACTTTGACTCAAGAGGCAAGTATATTCAGAGGTTGGCAGGGCATATAGGGTGAACATGAGACATCCCACAAATCTACCTAGGTATGTCATATTTCCCTGGCTGAACAATGTTGATAGAGAAAAGTATCTTGCAAACTGCTAGAGAGCTCAGGTCTAACTGCTCAGTTGAATGTACTCCTGTCAGTGTGGCCCCGGGCTATAGTAGAACTCTCTTTAATAAAAGAAAAACCTTCAGGGAGAGTGGATACCAGGTGCAACTAAAATTCCTTGCCATTCTGATTGTATAAAAACTGATCTTTAAAAATATCCTTTGTCTTTCCAAATTAGGCAGAAACCTTTCTGAATTGTAGTCAAACCAAACAACCTACACCAACTCCTGTGTCCCCTGTTAGTGATGATATTAAAAGGAAGCTTCTCTGGTCACCAAATGCTACTGAAAAATCCCTGGACAAAAAAGAAAACTAAAATTGTGTGGGATACAGGGGACACATTTTCCACAGGTCAGTACCTTCAATCCACCAGACAGTAGGGCCAGTTTGGTAGAAAGCAGCGTAATAAATTTCTTTTCCACACAAGCTTATAGGATAAGGATGTGGAAAGTTAGATGGACTTTTGCAATCCAGATCCCATGCAAAGGACTTAGAAAGGAAGGAAAAATCCCAAGATCAAGCTACATTGGTCCAAGTAGAGAAAGAGACAATGACAGCAAAGGTACATACATGAAGGACTTCAGAGGAGATCAGATGTACTACATTCTCCCATCCATAAAGATGGCTTGTGGTATTGCAGCTGGTGGATTGTGAGCTACAGCTCTAAAGAATTTACTGATGATTCTGTTTTCTTTTCTGCTTAAGACGAAGGGCATATCTGTATGTATACTCTGTTATGGTTTATATAGAGATATGCTGCTCAGTCTATAGATGCCAACTCATATTGGCTGCAACAATGCATTTGTACTTTATTCTGCTTGTACCCTTAAGATTAATATAAGCCTATGGTGCTGGAATTTGAAGTGGATTATCTTCCCTTTTCTGGTGATATGCTCTCTTATTCCATAGGGCAGCATGCAGAATTCCTTATTTTACAAGGATTTGACACAGATAGGAGACTATGGAAAAAAAGGACCTATGGTACCCCATGCTCACCATGATCCCCACACACATGGCATGTTATGGCACCGGTACTCTCGTATGGGGTTTTTCTTCAATTTTGAGCTTGAAAAGTTAAGTGGTAAATGTTTGCACTTATTCTGTCTCTCAAGCAGGTCAAATTACAGGAGTTTCTTTGGGTCTTCAGCAGTATTGTTTATACATGCACATAATAACTGTGTTTGACACTAGAGACAATCAGTAGTTGCATCCTGGGTATGCACTCTTTATCTGGTTTTGATTGGTGTGCTCTCTCTCAATGCTTTTTCCCCTCTGACACCTCAAGCTCTTCCAAAAGCATTTTACAGCATGTATTTTGATAATGTTTGTTAAGCAGATGTATGTATTCTTGTGATTAATCTAAACTCCGTGGCTTTTACTGGTCAGTGCAGAATGTTTCCATGGTATGTTAGGGGGTTCAATTCCAGTATCAAACTATTCTAAGTTTTGCAAAGAATATATAAATTCTGAGCTTAAATGGCACATATAGAAAAAACTAAGCTGAAAGCTTTTAAAAATGATTTATAGCTGTGTGTGGTAAAATATCCTCAAAGGGGACAACTATTTTTGTTACGAACACTCTAGGATCATCAAAGTAACTGCCACTGGGTGTCAGATAAAGTTAATATCTCCGTGGAGCATCTGATAATCAATAGTGTTTATTTTCCAGAAACAGAAGAAAGCTGCACAAGAACCACATATAATTTATTGAAATATTACAATCCAACTAGCCTTCAACTTTCTCACAAAATGCTTTAGCAATCTAATTAAATTTTCATTATTCAATTATCTAAAATTCCTAACCTTTAAAACTGATTGCAAACTAACACAAGGCACTAATTTAGTTGTGAGAGTTCACTTGCTCTTAAAATATTAATCTATTTTATATTCACTATTTTCTATTTGCACTTTGTCACTACCCCCTCATTCTTTCATTAATTGTATTTAACACTGCAGACTTGAAGCAATAATCTTTATTAGTTTCACTAATATACTTATATAAGGCAGTAGTAATAGCATTACCTCTGATGTCTAACGTGATTCCCTAGTCTTTCCTTCAGTTTTCTGTTAGTTTTTATACATAAAATGCATGGTATATCTTACAAGTAGCAATACAGACATTTTTATCATCAAATGTATATGTTTAAACATGACAGGAGGACAAAAAGCTTTTGATTCATTAATATAACTACAGAAATTACACTTACCACAAGGAAAAGTGTCAGATCTATCACTATTTAAGTTAATATAATTTTTTTCTGTTCCTTATAGCAAAGCATGTTTTTTTAATTTTGTGCACATTTGCATGTAAATTTTGACTTATTTAAATGTAATTGTCTAACACATCCCAGGATTATTAAGAATATATCTATGTTTCTTAACATTTTTTTAACACCATAATATGCCTTCTACAAGTAAGAGTTATTCTATTGTTTGTGTTACCCATTTCTTTATCACTACTGAAGCACTTATTTGAAATTATAGGTCCATTGCCAGTCCCTCTGTCTGCTATAATACTTGCTTTGA
This sequence comes from Protopterus annectens, assembly GCF_019279795.1. NCBI lineage: Eukaryota > Metazoa > Chordata > Ceratodontiformes > Protopteridae > Protopterus > Protopterus annectens. Next base: position 487,903,137 of record NC_056751.1, on the reverse strand, counting down.
GTGTTTTGTTAATGTTCTTCATAACCTCTAGCTTTAATGTCATTAATCAAATCATCCATTTGTGTATTTATTACTAAATCACTAGTATTCAGTCTTGAGAGATGTAGCATCTGTCCTTTTAGTATATGTACATAAGTATATTCTGTTACAGTTTCCTTGTATGCTTTTGTGCTAAGCTCTCTTATACTGGATTTTATTATGTTTGTGTGACACCTTGATTAGGCAGGGTGGATGATATGGGGATTTTCATGTAGCTCTTGACAGTGCATTGGTTAAAGTTGCTTCAAGTAGACTGAGACTAAAACATTATGTGAATGTATTCCATGACTAGATGAGGAAAATGTATTTAGCGGACATATGCAGAGCCCAACACCCATTAAAATGTATTTAGCGGACATATGCAGAGCCCAACACCCATTAAAATGTATTTAGCGGACATATGCAGAGCCCAACACCCATTAAAATGTATTTAGCGGACATATGCAGAGCCCAACACCCATTCAAGAATGACTTTACTTTTTTTTGCTTGTAAAACAGGAATGGCAAGCAGACTAAATTTCTTTTGGATCAGTACTCATCTTGTAGAGAGAGGTGACATCTATTGACTTGATTCCTGATGTCTTTTTTGTCTGATCGTATTGTGGTATTACTGGATCATACTAGTGATTATTGGCCTCTGCCTCTGTCTATTTATAGATGATCACTTTCCAAAGCCCTGGGGGGGAATTAAGGATCTTAGTTAGTGGATTTCAGTCATTTGACAAGGGTTTTCTCCACCATCTGATGCAAAAGCAGTTCTGGAAAACTTTTAAAGATGGTCTGTAGAAATTTACAAGACATCTGGAGAGAAACTGAAATCTGAGAATCAAAGAGACGGCAGAGGTGGCAGAAAAAAAGCAGGAAGTCGTATGACAACTTTAAAAGGCAGATTGCATAGATTTTGTAGGAGAGACTCAAATTAAATATTATAATATGCAAATATGCACTAAAACATCATCAACAGGAAAGACTAGATTTTCTGTGTTGGGCAAGGCAAGAGAACCCCCCAAAACTCTTATCACAGTGTTTCTCATAGCCCAAAGAAATGTACTTTATATAAGCTGTGGAGGACACAGATGTCTCCTTGTTATGGTTACAAGGCTATAAATACACATATTTATATCTGAGTTATATAATAACTCATCTGTACAATATGAAGAATACTAGTAAACGTACTCGGCCATCCCTCCCATCTGAATTTTGAAGGAGGTCATCTCAACCCCTTACAATCAGACAGATAAAATATGCAGTCCAGTTGCTAAATTCAGGCAAAGCCCCAGGACCAGATAGATTGCTAGAGGAACTACATAAATCTATGGAGGAAGAATAAACTGGAGCATTGCTCATGTTGTCCAATGAAAGTCTTCTCAAAGAGGACAGACAATATTGCTGTATTCCCTAAGGATGTAAAGAACTAATTTAATTCCCAAGACTGGATTATCTATTTAATGTCAGTAAAGACTAAAATACTAGCAAATATGCTGTCATCCAGGGTGGAACTTGGCATTCAAAATTTGACCAGTGTTGCACAGCAGGGGTTTAATCCAAACAGATAAGGGATCCTAGGCATATTATACCTGTTTTATAGTGTCTTTCATTACAGCCAGCAATGTGAATCGCCTAAAGCTGCTATGTTTATAGGTTTTAGTAAGGCATTTGAGTCAATATAGTGAGATCTTTTAAAACAAATACTGGGTGCCTTTGGATTCTCAGATGAGTATATTCAATGAAGCAAACTCCCTTATAAAAGACATATAGCTTGGGTCATTATGGACAAAATTTGCTATACTCTCTTTAAGCAAGAAAGGGGAGCAGGACAATGTTTCCACACTATCCCCTCTACTATTTGCTGACACAGTGGAAGCAATTAAACCTCTACCTCAAACAAACCTGTGCTCACTGGTGAATTTATTAGGGGTCTGTACTGAAGATCCCTGGATACATATTGTGTATCTACTACAGTTACTCTAGGAACTTGAATTCCTCTCTCATTTATCAGTAAATTGGAAGAAAATGATAGCCTTCCCAGTAAATGAGAAATGTTTCCAAGAAAAAGATTGCATTATGCAGACTCACATAAAATGAAGTACTACACACACATACTGTGACATTACAATTGCTTACAATATGCAGAAGATGACGAATGACACATATAATTTATACTAACTCATGAATTTATGTTCTGAGAAAATTAATACTGGTCCAAAATGAAACTTATTCTTTTAAATAAAATTCCAGTGGCAGATGTATTTCTCCTTCCATAACATACTATTCACTACTTACAAGTAATAAGCCTGGTCCCCTGCAAATTTGTTTACATGTTCCAAGGGTGTTCCTCTGTGCACACTTAGATATGGCACACAACTATAGATATAGATACAGATATATGCTGTAACAAAGCATCAAGCTTTCCTACCTGTTACCTTCCAAACCCTTTATACCCAACCTCTCTATCTATACCTACCTTACTACCACCTCTGTACCTATTCCTCCCTGTATTTTGCACTGCTATTCTCCTCATCAATCCTTTTCTCAGCTACTTATTGTTGTCATCCTGCTAACGCTGATATATACACTATACTGTCTTATCTTAAAATCTTCCTATTATTATTCTATACTTAATAGATAATAAAGGCTTAATATCAGAGCTTTGGCTGGCTAACATCTACCTGAAATCAGCTGGATGTATAAGTAAATTTAAGTACACTTTTATCTGCTCTTTTGCATATAGTACTGTATTTAATTTATTTATTTGTGTTTTTCACTGAATATTAACTCAACTGAAGTTGTGGCTAACTCTCTACAGAGTACTTTTTAGAATTTCTGTGTAGCCATTGATAGCAGTGGGGGTAGTTTCATCTCATCACTGACATTCTGTCTTGCCTTATATAAGTGGTACATTTTGAGTTATCTCTGCTTAATATCAGAGCTTTGGCTGGCTAACATCTACCTGAAATCAGCTGGACATATAACTGAATTTAAGTACACTTTTATCTGCTCTTTTGCATATAGTACTGTATTTAATTTATTTATTTGTGTTTTCACTGAATATTAACTCAACTGAAGTTGTGGCTGTCTCTCTACAGAGTACTTTTTAGAATTTCTGTGTAGCCATTGATAGCAGTGGGGGTAGTTTCACCTCATCACTGACATTCTGTCTTGCCTTATATAAGTGGTACATTTTGAGTTATCTCTGCTTAATATCAGAGCTTTGGCTGGCTAACATCTACCTGAAATCAGCTGGACATATAAGTGAATTTAAGTACACTTGTATCTGCTCTTTTGCATATAGTTATATATTTAATTTATTTATTTGTGTTTTTCACTGAATATTAATTCAACTGAAGTTGTGGCTGTCTCTCTACAGTTAGTTCCCCACCTACCCTCTCTCTTCTTGTTTTGGTGTTAATGCCGGTGGCTTTGAAATTGCCTGTCCCTCTTGTAGATTTGTATTTGGATACTCCTTCTGGGCCCATCTCATTTGCTCACTCAAATGAGTGCAGTGAGATTACATTCTGATTTCAGGCCCTCCTACAGTGTACAAAGAGAGCATTTGGGAAGGATAAACCCTGTAGCCTCTTAATCCTGCTCTGTTCCCTCCATCAAAAAAAAAATATATATATATATATATATATATATATATATATATATATATATATATATTTTTTATTCAGCTGCTCTTACTGGAACCGTCTTAATTGCTCTTCTGCATGCTGCTATCTGTTCAGTTGCTCTTACTCTGCACTTATTACTGCTTGTTAGTAGTCTTCTAATTTACTGCCTTCTGCACTTGTTTTTTAGTCATTTGTTAATTTAATTGCATTTATTTGAACTGTATTTGTCGTAGTGTTGCTACACACTTGGGTGTGCTGGCCTGCACTACAATTTGAATTGTATTTACTGCTGTTTTAGCTGCTTTTCTGTAACAAGGAAAAAAAATTCTAAGCTTGTTTCCTGCCTTTCCTGTAACTAGTCAAGTCCAGATACAGACTTGCTGTATCCAGGACTGTTGGAAAACTTCTGAGCCCCCCAAGGCTTTCTGTGCCGGAGGGAAGTCTTCTAGCTTATCAGTGGGAGTGGTAAGCACTAGGTAGCCTATCTACCATGGGAAGAGTGGGTTTTGGCCCTGAAATTGTAGTTCATTGGCCATTTTGGGTAGTTTTTTCCATCTCTTTCTACTTTCTGGTTAAAAGCCCATTTTGCGTTTGGTCCCCATCTTTCCTATAACTAGTGCAATCCAGGTAGAGATTTGCTGTATCGAGGACTGTTGGTAAGCTTCTAAGCCCACCAAGCCCTTCTGTGTTGGGGAGAAGCCTTCTAGCTTATCAGTGGGAGTGGTAAGCACTAGGTAACCTATCTACCACAGGACGAGTGGTTTCTGACGCAGAAATTATTGTTTATTGGCCGTTTGGGAAGCTTTTCCATCTCTTTCAACCTTCTGATTTAAAAGCCTATGTTTGCACATGTTTCCTGCCTTTCCTGTTACTAGTCTAGTCCAGGTACAGATTTGCTGTATCCAGGACTCTTTGTAAGCTTCTGAGCCCCCCAAGCCTTTCTGTGTTGGAGGGAAGCCTTCTAGCTTATCAGTGGGAGTGGTAAGCACTATGTAGCCTATACTCCACGGGAAGAGTGAGTTTTGGCCCAGAAATTGTAGTTTATTTGGCCATTTGGGCAGTTTTCCATCTCTTTCAACTTGCTGGCTTAAAAGCCTATGTTTGTACTTGTTCCCTGCCTTTCCTGTAACTAGTCTAGTCCAGGTACAAATTTGCTGTATCCAGGACTCTTTGTAAGCTTCTGAGCCCCCCAAGCCTTTCTGTGTTGGAGGGAAGCCTTCTAGCTTATCAATGAAAGTGGTAAGCATTAGGTAGCCTATCTACCAGAAGAGGAGTGGTTCCTGGCCCAGACAATGTAGCTATTGGCCGTTTGGGCTGTTTTTTCATCTCTTTCAATGTTCTGGTTTAAAAGCCACACTTGTGCTTGTTTCCCACCTTTCCTGTAACTAGCCTAGTCCAGATACAGAGTTGCTGTATCCAGGACTGTTGGTAAGCTTCTGAGCCCCGCAAGCCTTTCTGTGTTGGAGGAAAGTCTTCTAGCTTATCAATAGGAGTGGTAAGCACTAGGTAACCTGTCTACCACGAGAGGAGAGGTTCTTGGCCCAGAAATTGTAGTTTATTGACCATATGGATAGTTTGTCCATCTCTTTCAACTTTCTGGTTTAAAAGACCACATCTGCGCTTGTTTCCCATCTTTCCTGCAACTAATCTACTGGGTAGCACTAGAAAGCCTTAAACTGATAAAAGTCTTCTAGCTTAGAAGGGAGACTTTGGAGTGATTAAGTATCAGTTTTCTGTACTTTCTTGCTGTACTTAACTTTTTTCACCTAAATGCAGATTTTCCAGCGTTTATTGCAATTTAAAAGCTTGTTTTTTTCACATATTGTACTTATTTGACTGACTGCACTTTTAAAAAGTTGTTTTTTGTTTAAAATATTGTTTAACTTTTGTAGGCTACACACTAAAGTGTGATACCCTTTTCTGATCATTTAAAGCTGTTTTAAGTGTATTTTTTATTGTTTTTGCCTTATCTTTTCAAAAAAAAAAAAAAAATCTTTGTTTCCTGCCTTTCTAAGCTAGTATAGTACAGTTTCAGGCTAGTGTTGATTTCAGAGCTGTGATACTAGTTTGAGTTGCCCATACCTTACTTGGATAGAAGGAAGTTTCTCTGTTTACCTGTGAGAGAGGGGAGCTTTGAGCAACCTATCTGTCCCTGGAGGAGTGTTTCCAGCCCAGACGTTAGTAGTTTATTGGCCATTTTGGGCTAATTTCCATCTCTTTCATTTCCCTACGATAAAAAACATGTTTGCATGCTTTTGCGCACCGGGCAGTGCCGGTTAGCTATGGTTAAATTATTCCCAGCTCCACTAAGTCTCCTCTTCAGTTTTTCCCTTGAAACTAGTCTAACTCTCAACCTAAGCACTCAAAATGCATCTTACAGCCTAACACTTGCTCAGACCTAATAGCAAGTACTAATATACCTTGACACTGATTGCCCAGCAGGGCAAGGCTCTTTATTCATCTCTCACCAACCAAGTGACTAAGCAGCTCACCCTACTATTCAGGCATGACCAAAGGGCAACTTGAGGTGCACTCTCCAGTCCAGCTGGTGAATCTGGGTATCCTGAGGCAATGTTACAACTGCCTCATGTACACAGACAACCCTCTCCTCCTACCACAAAACACTAACATATGCGAGAGATGCAATTATGCAGCCAAACTGGAAGCTAAGATGGCTCTACCCAAGAATGGAACACACAGTCAAGAGGTGAAGGTTAACACCTGCACCACAAATCCAGCTGCACACAGACCTACTAAAACAGCACTGGCAAAAAATGCACATAAATACACAAAATCATCCTCAGAGGCTCTACATAAAAACCTGCAAAAGCATCAGAAACCTCCGAAGCAGACACCCAAATAACCTGCACTTCCCATCACAAACCAGACAACACATAAAACACAAAATCAGTGTGCCGCACAATCACAGCCATTAAGGCGAAATAACATACCTAATACACTAGTAATAGGTGACTCTATAGTCAAGCACACTGATGTCCAACTCACTAGGCTGGAAAAGCAGAAGGTTACTGTTAGCTGCCTGTCGGGAGCCAGAATCTGCCACATAACACAAGCACACAGGTCACTCCAGAACAAGTACAAATATGACTCTGTCATTGTTCATGTTGGTGTGAATAACCTGAGACGTATTTCCCTGGACTACATGAAAAGAGACATGGAAGAGCTCTCTGTTCATGTAGCCCAGGCTGGTATGACCCTGACCCTGAGTAGCATCCTGCCCTCACCAAGAATGATACCTCAGTATAAAGAAAAAATGATCAATTTCAACAATTGGCTAAACTTCTGGTGTCATTCAGGGATCCAGTATCTGTCAGCCTGGGACGACATGTTCAACAAGCCACGTTGCTTCGCAAGAGATGGCTTGCACCTGTCACCCCTAGGCTTTCAAATACTGGCCAAGGCTCTTGCTGCCCCCATAGTGCCTTTTTTAGGCAAGGGTCAAATGTCAAACCCACCTCTGTAAACAGCACAAATAACAAAAAACTGAAGGTTATGCTACTCAATGCCAGGAGTTTAAATCTCAGAATGCACATGTTCAAAGAACTCCTCAGTATGAAGAACGTCGACATCTGTGCAGTAATTGAAACCTGGTTCAAGGCTCCAGAGAGCACCCCAGCACTACTGGTCTACAACTCATACCACACATTTTGGCCACAGAACACAGACTGAAACACAAAAGGAGGGGGTGTATCCATATTCATCAAGGATACCTACACCTCCAGGTTTGTGGCGCAGTATAATACCTCTGAGATCATCCATGTGCAACTAACATCGGGCATATCTGCAGTGCAAATTGTGGCTTGCTACAGATCACCCTCCATGACCCAGGATTACCACTACACCTTTCTGGAGACACTGGAAAACATGGAGGTCCTACCGAACACCATGATATTGGGCGATTTCAATTACCCTACCATTCACTGGGAAAACTTCTCAAGTACAAATTCCCAGGCCCATCACTTCCTGGAATTCATCAACTCAAATGCCCTGGATCAGCTGGTAAACTCCCCTACCAGATGTGAAAACATACTGGACCTGGTCTTCATCAACATGGGCGAAAGGTGTTCCAAGGAGGTCAATCCGTCACTGGTTTGATCAGACCATAAATTAGTCACTCTGGATGTCCACACCCCTCCACCACCCCCAACTAAGAAAACCACAGTAAAAAACTTTTCTAAAGCAAACTTCACCTTACTAAAGACAGATGTGGCAAGTTTCACAGCCCCCATGCTAAAGGATAATGCTGCCCAAGATGCAGAAACCTTTACAAATGCACTCTATGAGCACCTATAAGGATGCATGGATCATGCCATTTCTAGCAAAACCAAGATTCACTCCTCTAAGAGAAAGAAACCAGTTTAGTGGACCCCTGAAATAAACAGGATATACAATAGTAGGAGGAAACTAGTTCAGAAAGAAAGCAAATCCCAAGGAAAGACATCCCTGATCAGTATCAGTAAGAAACTAAGGACCCTCCTGAAATCATGCAAGGCTAACTTTGAAAGAAAAATAGCCAAGGATTCAAAAGATAACCACAAAGCCTTCTTTAGCTATGTTAAGAATCTAAGTGGCAACTCGCAGATATGCACTGAACTAGTGGAAAATAGCACAAAATATACTGAACCTACTGATATTGCCAACATCCTGGCAGATAGTCAGTGCAAACTTCTCCCTCCTCTCACCTCCAAAATGGCCCACAACAATAGCAGAAAAGTGTAGTGTCCCAAAAATCACTGACACACAGGTGAAAACAGCCCTTTCAAAAGCCAAAAACACAGTGTCAATGGGACCAGATGGTGTCCCAGGCTGTGTCTTGCACGAACTTCAGAACTAACTAACCCCCACTTAAACACGCTGTTCAACCTCAGCCTCTCCACAGTTTATGTGCCCATAGAATGGTGCACAGCAATGGTTATTCCTCTCCACAAAGGAGGGGCCACAACTGACCCTGGTAACTATCGTCCCATAAGCCTGACTAGCCTGATCTGCAAGGCTATGGAGCGCATCATCATGGAACTCATTAAGAAAGACATTGGGAATCTCCAAACACTTGACCTGACCCAGTTCGGCTTTGTTAAGGGCAGATCATGCCTACTAAATCTGGTTGACTTCTTTGAGACAGTCACCAAGGCCATAGATGAGGGAAAGGTAGTTCACACAGCCTACCTTGACCTCACCAAGGCTTTCAACACCGTTCCCCACTCAGGTATTACAGAAAAACTCACCAGCCTGAACATGAACCCCTACATCACGAGATGGGTTGCCAACTGGCTTAGAGACAGAACTCACACGGTAAGAATAGCGGGCTCCAGGTCCTACTCTAAACCAGTCACAAGTGGTGTCCCACAAGGCTTGGTCCTAGGACCCTTACTGTTCGGCATATACTTCTCAGAAGTACAGACAAACACAGGAGGACTATGGCTAACCAAGTTCACCGATGACTGCAAACTGGGAGCCATAATTGACTCTCTGGCTGACACAGATATCCTCCAAAAGGGCCTTACTGAGACGGACACCTGGTGTCAAAGTTATGGCCTCAAGGTAAATGCCAAAAAATGCATAGTCATCCCATTTGGGAAAAACAAAACACCCATGAATTACCACATAGGTGGCAGCCCCCTTAATACAGAAGAGGTAATAAGAAATCTGGGGACCCAGGTAGATAGTAATCTCTCCTTTGACAATCATATTGCCAAAGTAGTTAGGAAATCCTTCTATGTGGCCCATCTAATTACTAAAGGGTTTGCATCTAGAAATAAAGAGGTTATAGTGCCCCTCTACTTGTCCCTCATGAGACCCATCATAGAGTATAATGCCCCATTTGGGATGTACCTCACAAGATACTTCCAACAGCTGGAAAGACCACAAAAGTACCTCACCAAGAGGATTACTGGCCTCAAACATATGTCCTATGCAGCCCGACTGAAAAAACTCTGGCTGTACTCAGTGGCATATCGCTTACTCAGAGGTGATCTCTGTCTGACTTACAAAGCCATGTCCAACTCAGAATTGATGGACATACTCCACCTAAAGAAATCCAAGTCACTGCAAGCCACGCGCTCTAGTGAGCTAAACCTCACCACAATAATAAATAGAACATGCTGGAGGGATAGATTCCTGTCACAGAGACTTCCCATGCTTTGGAACACAATTCCAAATTACATCAGGCAGAGCCCCTCACTAACACTCTTCGAGAGAAACCTTGACGAGTGGATGAGTAACAGAAAATACACCCCTGGGATCACTTCATTGTCTCTGCTTGACAGAGGATCAGTTAATTAATCAATGGGGCGGCGATTGCCAACACACTCTGGCTAGGTTTATAAATTCCCTCGGGCAGATAGCCTAGTACCTACCTATGAACCTATGAACCTATACAGGCTTCTAAACATTTATGTAACTGAAACTATATATTCTGTATTAATTTGTATGTGGAGCTTTTATGCCCCCGGGCCTCCACTGAAAATGGGCTCTCCAAGGCCCAGTGGACTTTCCCAGTAAACAAATGCAAACAATAAATAAATAAATGATGGCAAAGCTGAGAATTGACTAGACAATGAGAGCATTTTCTGAAGAAAAAGAATAGTCTTGTGCAATGGGCAACACATAGAAGCATGAATTAGAAACTACTCAACTTTAAGGAAATTACCAGGAGTCTTAAGTAATGAGAAGCAATTAGGAACTAGTGCTTTTTGGGAACAGTAAACTCTTAGTGTGGCAGAAGTCAATAGTTGAAGAGTCCAGAGGAGTCTGTAGGGTTTTCTGCAAATGTGTGATCCACTGAGATTGGAGCATTTGGAAAGGGAGTCCTAGTTTGGAGATTTTGTACTGCTAGTGCAAGTCCTATTTGGTGATATCCAGAATCACTTTATCACAAATCAGCTGTAAGCCACAAATGAAGTTTGGCAACAAAATAAGTTGCCCCAGGACATCTTCATGGGGGGGGGGGTTAGGTTAATATTAGGGTTAGTTAAGTGGGTTGGGGAGATGAAAGGGTTAAGTAGAGGCATGGATGGTTGGGAGGAAATGAGATAATGATGGGGAGAGGCTTAAGAGGTTTAGTCTAGTGTAGTTGGGTTAAGCAATCACATTTTGGTGTGAACTTGCTACAGTGTAAGTTCAGGTCCGAGACGACCTTAGGTACTGCTGCGGTGGTCAGGTAGGCCTTGTGGCAGGGAAGAGGGATGTAAGGTTAGTTAGTCAAAGTTTAGGTAGGTGCTTGTATTGGTTTGTTGTTTACCACAGTGTCCTTGTCTGTGGATTGTTAGATTGCTAGGTGGTCCATTTTTAAGGATTTAGGGTTAGGGCTGTGGCGGTGGTTGCCGCAGTCTGAAGATCCTAATGTTAGGCTTTGGTTAGTAACTTGGTTGATGGCTGCAGAAGTAGAGTAGTTAGTGGTAGGCTGCTTTTCATTTTATCTGGCTTGGCTATCCCCCCCGCACCTTTTTATTTATTTATTTTTTGTCCATATCTTAAATTTCATAACTTGTGATACTGTGCACAGTGGGGTGATATGGGTGTGTGGATCTTTGGTTTGGAAGGACATTTGTGGACTGGCTAGTATTTCATACCCTCTAGTAGCTGGGCCACACTCAACGGACTCACAGGCTCGTTCATGCATTGTGTTCATGGGCTTTTAGACACTGGGGGGACGACATCCGGAGTGAAATCTGTTATCGTGGAGTAAGTGGGCTGCCTTTCTGGTCTGCATTCAGCCTTATGGAAATGGTAGGTTTAAGGATTGTGTGTGTCTACATCCAGCTGCATTTATTTGGATCCAGTTTGGTTTTGCTGTGAATTCAGGAAAGTTGATGAATTACCTATTATAAGGTGAAGTCCATTCCACACATCAGTTCCATTTGAAGAAAATGCTTCAAAGTACAATTTAGAAGTCAAGATGAGATTTTAAGTTCATGCGGGAGGCTTGGGAAGCCTAGAGGCTTCTGGTCAAAGTCCTTTGTGTCAGTTCCCCCCAGCCGGCCGGGTATTGGAAGGCACGCACTGGTAAATGATATAATATAGGTACAACTTATTTATTTCATAAGTGGGAATGGCATAATGCTTTTGTACTTAAAAATTTCACTGACAGGAATCTCTTTTTGGTTAAGCTTGTTATGCATCATGGTTTGTGTGGCTTTAATAGTTTCTGATTGAAATTATGTGAGTAAGGAAATGATAATTGTTATTGTATTCTAATTTAATATTGAATGATTTTTTTTTTGTTGAGTAGCTTTTGTTGGTTCGGGTTTTGTGGAGGCATCTCTTGTGGGGGCAAGCAGGGGTTATCATTCACTGATGTCTGTGTGGCCATTTTGGGTGGTGAGTCACTGGTGGGGAGTCGGTGGTGGTTGTGGGGCATTGGATGTGTTTGTTTTCTCTTTTGGAGTGTTCATTGCCGTTTGCCTAGTTTGTGGGCAGAGTTTGTTTCGCTCAGCATGTTGGTTGGCAGAGGCTGGTATCTGGGGCTGTGAGATGCCTGCGAGTGGTTCCATATTGCTGGATTGTATGTACAAGAGTCATCACACAGTTGTAAATTGTATGGAGGCTGCTCATGAAAAAGTTGCAGGTCACTTTGCGATTGAGCCATGGGAGGGCAGGTTGCTGTCCAGAGTGTGGAAATCTGGCACACTCAGTGGTGGGAGCCTTGGCGATGGACTCTGTCAGTGCAGGACTGAGGCTCCTTCCGCGATCCTCTGCTGATTGAATTCCGGGAGCTCAAGGCCAGGGACACAAATGGCTGTACATAGTATAACATACATGCATGCATTCATTAGATAAAGAAACTAAGCCATCAGACATGCTGGCCATCTTTATTCCTAACCTTATAACCTTATCTAATATTTCCAGTTTCCCTAGATGGTATGAACTTAAATCCCCCAACAAATGTGCTCTTAACTATTGGTGAAAACACAGCTGTTTTGAGGGAGGCTTGAACGCTTTTGCTGTTCCTTATGAAGCTGATGGCAGACTATGCATGTTCTGCATTTTGTGCATTTGTCCTACCAGTTGGCAGGCATTTGTCTTGGCGGGCTTTGGCTCGTGGATGGGAGGAGCAATGTGGGAAGGGTGTCCAATGGCTGCCAGTCTGCAGCTCAAGAAGACATGGTGGTTTAATGTCAAATGCCAAAAAAAAAAAAAAAAAAAAATGGATCTTAATTTGGAGGTGGGTCACAAGGGTTCCAGGACTGTACTGCTTGCCTGTTCATGGGCGGTGAGGTCATTGAAGCAAGTTATAATAGTATGCTGCACCAAGTTTCTTGATGTATGTATAGGTGTGTTTATTTACTTTTAATTATTGCTGGACACAGAAAAGGTTTCTTGCCCAAAGCCTTTCAAGTATAAAAGACAAATCCTTGTTGCTTATGCTGAATAGTGCCATTGTAATTGACTAGGCACTAATTCTGGCCACTGGCCGGTGCTCCATGTGCAGAACTTTGTAAATATCTTTATAGGTGGAACTACAAGAGAGAGAAACAAATTTGTTAGGTAAACTGAAGTAAAACAGGACCCAATTAATAAGAAAACAGATTTAACATTTTGTAGAGGAAATTCTTTTAAATGTTTGCATTAAATGAAAGAGTTGATTTCAAGCCTTCTAACCTTCATTAGCCAAATGCATAATACAGAAAAAGTTGTCAGGGAAAAAGGAACCACAGGTATGTCTTCTGTAGTTCTGATTTGTGCAGATTGAAGTATAGCACATGCATATTGGTGTAGAGAGTCTGCAACTAACAGTGAGTGTAGATGCAAAAATGTATTTGCAGGTTCTGAGGGTGGTCCTGGCCAGGAGCTTGCACATTGGGGCTATACAATTGGAGATGGATTCCCTGTAGAACCTTTCGGTTTCACTTTGGCTGTTGGCTGCAGTTGGAGTCTGTTTTGAGTTGGATTGTTTTTGGCTTCTGGGTGTCTGTGGTGGTTGTGCACTGTAGAGGAGCCACTGCAGCTTTTCTTTTGTGGGCTTAGGGGTCAGGAGTAATGTTATGCACTGCGCAGGTGCAATTGGCTCCATACATTTGATTTAAGCGATGGACACCACACTTGCACTTCTCAAAGAAGGTTATAATTAAGTTTAAGAATTTTATTTGGGGTTTTCAGCACTTTTAAATTGTGTTATGACCTAAACAACATCAAATGTTGTTGTTGCTTGTCTTTCGGTCTTTCCCTGTTAGGGGTCGCCATAGTGGAACTCCGGTCTGCTAATGATTGGCAGTTGTTTTTTTTTATGGTGTCAAGTTGCCAGCCCGATGCCCAACCTTCAACGAAAGCACGCCCATTCAACGCATGTCTTTCGAATGCCCACTCGACCATGGGGAGGATATGCAGACTCCACACAGAAAGCACTTCCAATCCAAGCCTAGAATCGAACGGGAGAACCTCTTGCTGTGAGGTAACAACTCTACCACTGCACCAGCATGAAAACCATAAATAAAAAAGTATTTCCTTAAAAGGGCGTCTTCTGACAAGTTATGGTAAAGTCTTAAGACCGTAGTCAGAAATAATGACAGGCATTTGCGTTGTGGACTTTCATTCTGAATATCCATGCTGTCACAACCTGTTTTATCAACCTTTTACGTTTTCAAGAGACTGTTTAAAATAATACCTGATTGTATTTGGTAAGCTGCTAGTCAGGTATTAGGTTTGCTACATTATGTCCATTTGTTCCACATTATATTTGTTAGTGTGCCTCATTTGGAGATGGATGGTTAAGAGCTAGGCAGATGGTTTTACATTATAAGTTAGCTTGGCTTATATAGGGCATTAATGGATGTGTTCTGGAATTGCAAGGTTACCCAGGTTGTGGATATTGATAGGTTCCTTCATGTGTGGGGTTTACTTTTAACATACTCGACTGGTAGTTAAACTTTTCTTGGGTATTTGATAGGGTCATTGGAAGCATAGCTTCAGCTATGGCTGCTTTGTCATAGATGGGAGTGGCGGTGATACCTTCCTTCCCGGGTTGGCAGGATAGGTTGTCCTTGAAGATGACTTGGAATGTGTTTTATGTATTTTGGATGTTTTACATGTCTTTCTCTTTCTTGCAGATGGAGCTTGGAATGCTGTGGCTGTAATTTGGAATATGTGGGTATAAGTTGGAGCCTTCTTGTTACTATTAGAGGGTTTAATTTTGTCCTTTTCTTTGTAGATGGTGGTGTGCCAAGTACCAATTGTGGCGATACAGTGAATTTGTAGATGATGGAAGCAGTGTCGAGTGAGGAGGCTACACTCAGGGAGCACAAATGGGCAACAGTTACTGATGGAAATTGCTGAAGTGCAGAAGGCATCATGCAGTGGCTTGAAAAGGGGATTTGAAAGCTGATGTTTTGATAGGATGTACGTTCTTGCCACTTGAATGGGGCATAAGGAGGGTCTGAGTAATCACCTTAGTAAGGCATGTTAGAGTTCTGTGTTTAATTAGTGGGAGCTGATTATTGCATTGTTATAGAGGACAAGTAAGGAAGAGGTAGGTAAGGCAGCCAAGGGGAAAACTGTTGGGAATGGTTTATGGGAGTGTGGGGATCCCACAGGATGAGTAGAGTCACGAGGTTCATAGGATCACAGGAACTTAGTTGGCTACAGCCCTATGGCTCCTGTAAGCCAGTGAAGTTCAATTCTTGCTTCCTTGGAACCTTGAGTGGTCATATTCACTCATCCAGTTGTTTGAAGCATATGTGGGGAAGGACCAATGAGGTGTTTGACAGGATGCTGGAGTCTGTTCCTAGTGGGTGGTATCTTGGGGTGATGTAAAAGGAAAAAACTTCAAAGACCAATGCACGTTAGGTTCAAGCAAGGCATCCTTTATTACTTGCAGCAAGGAGACAAAGCATGTAGGTACAGGATTTGTCTGAATTACTGGTGATCAGTATGTTATTCTTATACAGTTCCCTTCATGTCACACAGAAAATGTTACCATTCTATTTTTGACGTAATCGGACACAGCTTTCTGTGTGTTTTACAGAAAATGTTACCAGATTTATTGCTGACATAGTCAACTTCTTTGTCTTTCTACAAAAACATTTTGAAAAACAACCTGGCCTTGGGCTTATTTTTAGCCCACCTTAACATTTCAATTCTTCAATTGTACAGTTCTAATACATGTGTTACATTTTGTCTAGATTCAAGGTACTTTTCTAGCTTCGGTACAAGTAATGCTGACTGTGGTTTATACTTCCAAGCCTCTATTGTTCTCTTTATCAAAGTTTCTAGCAGCTGCATATTTTTTCATAGCATAAGCAGAAATCAAATGTCTCTTTGTTAGGTCTCATGACATTTTCAGAAATCAAATGCTTCTTATTATTTTCTAATAGCTGTGCAGATTCATGCAGTGTGAACAGAATAAATGTATTAACCCTTTCAAACTTTGAATGTACTAAGCATATGCACATCACTATTATATATTTTTCTAACATTTCCCTCCTTTTAATACTTTTATTCTACTTTCAAGATAAGCATAAACAGTATTTGTCCCCCCAACCTCTTCACGGATTTTCAGTTAAGAGAGTCATTCAGTTTAAGCTCATGAAAGCATTTCAGTTTTTGACATTAGCGATTCAAGTTCACCATCTTGGTATAAGGTTTCTGAAACCGAAGTGTCTATGAAATTTTTAATCAGTCTTTTTATGCAGGGGATGCAGCAGCACACACATACCACCAGTAGGATCATTCCTACACAGATGGCAATCAGAACATTCATCAGGATGCTGCCCCAACCCCCAAACAATTTCTGGAAAAAGTCCGTCAATGGATTTGGTCCTGGTCTGGTCATAGCTGACACTTGCTGAATCACCTCAAGGTGGTTGTCTAGCTCATGTTTATGGTCAGGAATATACGAACAGTACTCCTCCTGGATTAAAGTGCACATACCTCCTCTCGCCGCTAAGGTGAAGTTAAGAGCCATGCGATTTTGAAGTACTACAGTTCTCATGGCATTCAGTTCATCAGTCACTAACTCTAGGATGGAAAAGGTTGCATTACTCATTACTTCAAGAAGTTTAGACAATTTCCTCAGCTCCCAGATTGATTTTGTTGCTCCATATGCTGGCATTATACCTGCCCACGATATAATGGTATCACCCAAGTCCGTGTGTATCAGTCCATTGTCCACAACTTGGTGGTGTTTCCAGCGTGCATCAATTTGCCCCACTGGGTTGACAGGCTTTCTGATTTCTCGAACATTTCAAATTCTCCCTTGAGGTAAAACTGCTGTATGTCTTATGGCTGGGACCAGATATCCCAAAAAGCAACTGCCGGACCAATTCTCAGGTAACCATTTATATGCTTTTCTACCACATACAAAGTAACAGTCTTCTACTTTAGTAGTAACTTTACTATACCCTGCCTCTGCATGAAACATTTTCTTGTCAATTATGGACAGTTGCTTATAAAGATCAGTATTACGTTTTACTTCATCAGTTGTTCTATGTATCAGTTCAAAAAATGTATCATAGCTTGTGTTGCAATAGGATCTGGTGTTATCAGTCTTAGTGTAGCATCTATAGGGAACAGTCACATTACAATTGCTTCAGCCCACCTTGACTGTATCATTTTTATAAAAACACACAGTTCCCTCTTGTCGAACAGACAATTGTAATGCTACTTTATCCCATGATGTGACCTTTGATGTATCATGAATTAGGTTTTCCCAGGTATCGTTGGCTCCCAGGGGAACTGAAGTTAACAGTAACCCCCTTTATGCTGTTGACAAAGCTGTGCAAACCCAGCAATTCGAAACATTAAAAGTTTCAGCATACACTTATTTGATTGCCTGGTAAGTGTTAAAGTTTGGGTGCCATTCTGCACGCTTGTTTAGTCCAATTTTTGTGGCTTAGAAAAGGAATGGCCACAACAAAAAGATTATTGTCACTAGTACAGTCAACAGGATGGTTATGCAACACTTTTGCGGAAACGGTTGTTCTGCATTTCTGTTCTCTCTGACTCTTCTAAGTAGGTGTGTTTGGATCTTACTGGATTCCATCATCTTTACTTAGGACACGTGCTCTTACACTCTGCCCTAATAGGACCTTCAGCACTGATGGTTTCTTCACTGGGTTTGAGACGGATTGATCCTGTTGATCTGACCCCCCCTTTGTAGCCAGACTTTGTACTGAGGGCCCCGATGGAGAGGTAAGATTTTTGTCCAACTCAAAGTTCTTAACCAGTTTGCAGTGCGTCAGGTGTATCCACGAAGCCCATTCTGCTATCTTGACTGCAGTGGGTGTCGAAAGAAACACCTGGTAGGGACCTTCCCACTTTGGCGAAGCCCAGTTCCTTCGCTTGACTATTTTAATCCACACCAGTCCCCTGGTCTTACTGCCGCTTCTGATGTTTCGATTTGTCTTCTACCTGAAACAGAATTTAACTGCAACAGATGTTTAGAATTCAACAACTTTTTCACATAATCAGCTAGTGTAACATCAACTTCCTGGTCTGATGACATGAGAAGTTTCCACTGGGGTGTATAATAAGCCCTTCCAAATAGTTTTTCAAAAGGAGTTAATCCTTTTGCTGTAGGGACAGTTCTCATGCTCAGCAATGCCAGGGGTAAACAGTACAACCAAGTTTTTCCTTTTTCGGCTATTAATTTTCTCAATTTGTTTTTTAGTATACCATTATGCCTTCCAACCAGCCCTGCAGATTGCGGATGATACGCACAATGATTTTTTAAAGAAATACCAAAATGCTTACTTAACTGCTGTATGGTTTGATTTACAAAATGTGTACCATTGTCACTGTAGATTCTTTCCGGAATACCGAATCTAGGAATGATTTCTTTGACAAGTACTTTTGCCACTGTGGCTGCATAAAAAGCTTCCACCCATCTGGAAAACATATCTACAATGACAAGACAATACTTCTTATTTTCACACTTGTTCAATTCTATGAAGTCCATACAAATAGTGTGGAATGAATATGGTGGTGTGGGGTAACTCCCTTGCTTGGGCTTTATTGCCCCTTGTGCATGATGTTTGTTACAAATCTGACACATCAAACACAATTTTTTAGAGTAGTTTGTAAATCCATATGCTGTGAACACCTGGTTCACCAGCTGTACCATCCCCCCTGTTGAGACATGGCACTGCCCATGGCTCAACAATGCTGCATAGTGAAACAAATTAAAGGGTAGTATCGGTTTTCCCTCTCTGGAGATGTACAGCCCCTTCTTGAGGATTGCTCCTCGTTTTATCCATCGCTGTTTTTCAGCTTGCGTAGTGAGTGTCTGCATTGTTTTCAAGATATCTAGGTCTAAAGTTTCAGAGGGTTGTAATTCCTCATTTAAAAGAAATACTTCTGTGGCTGCTTGTTTTGCAGCTATATCAGCTCTCGCATTACCTTTTGAAATTTTATCTTGTTGCTTAGTGTGAGCTGTGCATTTACATATGGCTACTTTCTGAGGTAACTGAATAGATTCTAAAAGATCTAAAATAAACTGCGCATGATTTATAGGTTTGCCAGTAGAAGTTATCACTCCTCGGTTTTTCCACTGTTGCGCAAAAACATGCACAGTAGAAAAAGCGTACTGGATATCAGTAAAAATGTTTACATTTTTACCGTTTGCTAAGGTACATGCCCGAGTCAGGGCAATCAATTCTGCTGCCTGTGCGGATAAGTTGTGTGGTAAAGGTTTTGCTTCTATAATTCCAGTATCAGAAACTACTGCATATCCTACTAGGTTCTGTCCTGCAGGACACCTCTTGCACGAACCATCTACGTAATATTTCACCTCGGCATCATTCAAGGGGACATCCATGAGATCTTTTCTAGGTAGTGTCTTTTGCTCAATTACCTGCAAGCAGCTGTGTGGTGTGCCATCTGCAGAGGTCGGGAGCAGAGTAGAAGGGTTTAAGGTCGTGCATCATTCAATTGTCATATGGGGTTGGCTCAACAATATAGTCATACAGGATAGATGCCTAGCAGGGGAAAGATATGCCACCTTTTCTTGTAATAAAATAATTGCAACTGCATGAGGTACTCTCAAAGTGAGAGGATGGAATAAGACTACTGAGGCCGAAGCCTGTACTGCCATTGCAGCTGCAACTACTGCTTGTACACAGTGGGGTAAGGACTGTGCCACTGGTCTAGTTGTGATGAGTAGTAAGCAATGGGGCGTTGCTTATCCCCATGCTGTTGTGTTAATACTGATGTCATGTAACCCTGCTTACAATCTACAGTTTGGAAAAAACATTTATGGTAATTTGGTAATCCCAGAACCAATGAGGACGCTATTAACTGCTTCAATTTACAGAAGGCAGAGTCTGCCTCTGGTGTCCATTGCAGCAAATCCTGTGCTGCCATAGGCTTTTTAAATATATGGTCAGTCAAAGGTGCAGATTCCAAGTCATAGTTTGGAATCCAGCTCCGGCAAAAATTAGTTGTACCCAGGAAGGACATCATTTCCTTCTTGGTGGTGGGCTTTGTTGCTTGTAAAATGGCTATTTTTCTGTCCTTATCTAATGTTCTACCTTCCTTGGATATTATATATCCTAGGTATTTTACCTGTTTTTTCCAAAGCTGCAGTTTACTCTTATTTACCTTATGTCCTTCAGTGGCTAACAATCGTAGAAATGCTATGGTATCTTCTTTGCAATTTTGCTGGGTGGGGCCTGCCAGCAAGATGTCGTCAACATAAAGCAAAATCTGACTGCCTCTTGGTGGGGTGAATCCCACCAAGTTGCTTGCCATTTCTTGTGAGAATATCATTGGACTTTCACAATATCCCTGTGGTAGCCACGTATATGTATACCTTTTCCCCTGAAATGTGAATGCAAACCAATACTGGCTGTCAGGGTGTATCGGTATCGAAAAGAACGCGTTGCTAATGTCTACCACAGAAAAATACTTCTGTTAAGGTTTCAAGTCGTTCAACAGGGTGTGTGGGTCTGGCACCATGGGTGCCCTTGGTATTACTGCATCATTTACAGTTTGTAGGTCCTGGTCCATACGCCATTCTCCGTTGGCCTTTTTAACTGGAAATAAGGGTGTGTTACTTGGTGAATCGGGAGATTCTACTAGTATCCCTCCTTTAAGTAAGGCTGCTATAATAGGCTTTATCCCTGCCTCTGTATCTTTTCTCAAGGGATACTGTCTTTTTTGTGGTCTGAATGCTGACTTCGGCGTGATAGTAACTGGTCCCGCTGTACGAATGAGTCCTACATCTGATTTCCCTGTTGACCAGAGAGTCTCTGGTATGTCTTGTAAGGCATTCTCTTCCTCCCTTAATAGGAGTGTCAATCAGCTGTCCTTGCCAGACTGCAAGTATACAGCTGGGTTGGTCTGAGTCATCCAATTCAATTTTTGTACTTGTATTCCTTGTTCTGACAAAGCAACATGTGGTAATCGATTAGATTTATAAACTCCTGGGGTAATAAACAGCTGGCTACACTGTTCCCTTCTGTGTCCCAGTATAAGTTACACAATATCAATCTGTTTGTATGATTCTTAAATAATTCTTGCTCATATTCCTTATCAGGTCCTGGTGTGTTGCAATAATCCAGGGTACAGTGCAACAGGTGTTGCTTATCTGTGTCAAGGGAGGGGAACTTGCTGACAGCTAGGTTCATTAATTCTTTGGTCACAGTCCCTGGACCAGTCATAACCAAGTCCTGGCTGTAACAATAAAACATTTCGCCCTCTGATTGCACTACAAAGGTGCCATTTTGTCGCTGTGCTTCCATACCCCGCATGGTTGGGACTACTGCTATACCAAATAGCTGCATGAGGTCTCAGCCCAAGAGGTTTACTGGGCATTTTGCAGAAACTACAATTTTGCTTCTTTGTGTCAATCCTGAAACTGGATCAGTTATTGCAATGTCACGGAAGAGAGGCTCCTGATACAGCTGTCCATTAGCTGCTTTGACCAGTATATAATCAGGTGACTCTGTGTTATCTGGTAGTTTGGAGGGTGTATCAGGGTTCATGATGCCCCTGAGTCACACAAAAATTTGACTTCATTCCCCTCTATCAAGAGTGTAACTTCTGGTTTTGTGTCTGCTAAATAGAGCTCCAAGCTCAATAAGGTTAGGTCTAATATCTCATTTTCTTCATTGTCACTAACTTCCTGCACTTCTTCTACTCCCTCTATCACATTCTCATTTGTCCTTTCGTCGCTAGCCCCTTCTAATGATTCCTGACTACCATATAGTCAGTCCTCATCCTCCTTGTCTTCCGTTGTTGCCTTCTCGTTTTTCTTGCAATCCCTTGCCAAATGTCCTTTTTTACCACAATTGAAACATTCTCCCCTTTCCTTTCACCCTTCAAAGTCATCTGATCGCTGATTAGATTGTTTGTTTCCCTGTGCATTTTTCTTGCCTTTTTTCCCAGACTGTACTACCAAAACTTCTGCACCATCTTCTACAGAAAATACTTGTGTTTTCTTTTTCTTTTTGCTATTAAAATGCCGTTTGGCATGCCTAGCATATTCAAGTAATGATTGTAACCTGCTAGTACGATGATCTACCATGTGTTTTGTAATAAAACTGCTTATAGACATGCTACTGCCTTTTAAAAATGCATTCTTTAACTGCTGTTCATATGGGGAATCTTGTGTTTTATCTTCAGAAACCTGCATTCCACAGTGATTATTAAAACATTCTAGTAATCTGGCATAATACCGGTCAATAGTTTCACCTTCTTGTTGGATGCATTGATTAATGCAAGTCCAGTCTGCCCTAGACTTCCATTTCTCAGAGATGCGGTCTGTAAGACCTTTTACTCTGGTGTCTAATTCTGCACTACTATGTGGGAGGGGTTTCTGTGTAGCGTCATGGGGATTCCAGTTCCCACTAATCATGTACCAATCTGGCCCTACAATTTGTCTAATTACTTTTTCTATTTCTTCTCCATTTAGGTTATAACTCAGCCTCATTCATTGTAAATCTTCTGAGAATTTTCTGAAATTAACTTTTGGATGGGGAATTCCCTCAGTGGCTTTCCGGATATCTTCCGGAGTCCAAGGTCTATACACTAAGATAGTTGGGTCCTGATTCTCTTGACCTGCCTGAGGATTAGGTACTTCTATAAGTGGGCATATTTCTTCTTCACTTATAGATTGTGAATTATTTACTATTTTCCATAACTCGATACCTTCTTCTGGGTTACCTGTCTTTGTTCAGGACCTGGTCTCGACGGGATCTCTAATTTTAGTCAGTTTTAGTTTCATAATATCTCTATCCACAGGATATAGTGGAGGTGGACTAACTTGTTCACTTGCTTCATATTCTGGAAAAGGAGGCGGAGGTGCCGATGCTATTACCAAGTTATTATCCTGCTTATCTAAAAACATTGTTTTTAAATCTTTGCTTTTTTGTTCCCTATGGTCTAATTCCTCCAGCCACCTGTGTGCCTGAGGAATTCCTAACCGACGTTGCTTTTTAACTTGACCCTTGGAATTGTTTTTGAGCTGTCTGATAAGTTTGATAAGCGAGGATTTCTCTAATTTCCCGTTGAATTCGTATTTATTAACCCATTTTGAGTAATATCTAACATTGTCGGCGTGTTGCGACTGCATATATTTTGCATCTTTTGTTAACGGCGGGCTTTGGGGTCTTTTTGTGCAATTATTACCCATTTTGTTTCACCTTTTGATCGTTACATAACTTCTTATTTTTAACGTGGTACCGTGGATTTTGTTATAGTCTCTTCAGAATGACTGCCTACTTATTCTGTTTCTCCTGATCTATGACAAGACAGCAATCTTTTTTGTCCCTGACTTGCAAGAAAAATACAGTCTTGACAAAAACAATACACATCTAGTCCCTGATCTAAAACAGAAAACAGAAAAAAAGTAGATTCACCTTACCTGAGCCTACGTGATTGATCACCGATACGTGGAGACCCATCCTTCAGTCACAGATCAGAAAGTGGCTGGCCTCTTTTGAATGACAATTCAGTCAGAGGACTTTCCATATAAGAAGAACCGATTTGGTTTCTTCCCCATACGGTTTCAACCACCTGGCCATCTGATCCGAGGTGAAGAGAGGGTTCCGGCTCTAAAGACCAATCTGTAAAAGGAAAAAACTTCAAAGACCAATGCACGTTGGGTTGAAGCAAGGCATCCTTTATTACTTGCAGCAAGGAGACAAAGCATGTAGGTACAGGATTTGTCTGAATTACTGGTGATCAGTATGTTATTCTTATACAGTTCCCTTCATGTCACACAGAAAATGTTACCATTCTATTTCTGACATAATCGGACACAGCTTTCTGTGTGTTTTACAGAAAATGTTACCAGATTTATTGCTGAAATAGTCAGCTTCTTTGTCTTTCTACAAAAACATTTTGAAAAACAACCTGGCCTTGGGCTTATTTTTAGCCCACCTTAACATTTCAGTTCTTCAATTGTACAGTTCTAATACATGTGTTACATTTTGTCTAGATTCAAGGTACTTTTCTAGCTTCGGTACAAGTAATGCTGACTGTGGTTTATACTTTCAAGCCTCTATTGTTCTCTTTATCAAAGTTTCTAGCAGCTGCATATTTTTTCATAGCATAAGCAGAAATCAAATGTCTCTTTGTTAGGTCTCATGACATTTTCAGAAATCAAATGCTTCTTATTATTTTCTAATAGCTGTGCAGATTCATGCAGTGTGAACAGAATAAATGTATTAACCCTTTCAAACTTTGAATGTACTAAGCATATGCACATCACTATTATATATTTTTCTAACAGGTGACAAATTTGTCCCTTGAGTAGGTAGTGTTAATGTTACATAACAGGTTAAGGTTTTACAGAATAGCACAAGGATCATTCACTTGGTGTTTGGGTCAATTTTGTGAGTAGAGTTTTAAGAAGCATGGTAGGTAGGTAGGTAGGTAGCAGGGTCTTGGGTGTGAGACTTGCTACTAGTTGTGTGACTAGGAGTTCAAGGGGTTATAGTTTGTGGTTTTGTTGTGGTTATAGGCTGTCAGTACATTCAGGATGAGCCATGATTTCAGCTTTGAAGGCAGCGAGCTAAAAGGGTATGTGTTCCCTTGGTGTGGATGTTCCAGTGTTACAATGGGGTCATGGTATTCCTACTTTATTTAGTTTCATTAGGGTGTGTTTCAGTGATGGTATGGAAAAGGGGTTTATGATGGGATTCTAAGGTGCTTTACAGATGTTGAGTACACCAAATGATGTTTGGCTTGACCCTTCCCTTTATGGGAAGTGGATTGAACAATTTTGGGTAGAAGGGAGGGGGAACAGCCTGGTCAGGCTGGTTGGTGGAGAAGAGGGATAGGCTTGCCCTCTTCTGTTCCCCCTCTGATGTCTGGATGTTTATTTCAAGGATCTGTGGAAAGGAAATGAGTAGTTGGAGGAAGCTTGCTGAATAGATAAAGAAGCTGAGGTAAGGATGGTGCTTATTTGATGGAACGTAATTCAATGGATGGTGTATGAAGTGAGTTGGGACGCTGCTTCATAAGTAAAGTAAGCAAGCATAGGTATGGACCCTGCTTGTTGGGCAGGGTGAGTAGGTACGCTGCCCTGATTAACATTTCAATGAATGGTGTATGAAGTGAGATGGGACGCTGATCATAAGTAAAGTAAGTGAGTAGAGGTATGGACGCTGCTTACTGGGGCAGGGTGAGTAGGTATGCTGCCCTGATTAACATTACAAGGATGTTATGCTGTATTTAGAATCAATTATATCATGAATAGTTGTAATTAATAAAGTTGGTGATCAAAGCTATGTTATGGAAATTTAATAAAGGTCGCCAAATGTCATTTGGTGTGATGTGTGTTATTGAAGGGGATCGGGACAAATATCTGGCTTATTTAACATACAAAACAGCACTTAAGGTACTTATATTTATTTGCCAAGGACATTATTACCAAGCCAAAGACAGTGAGTTTATTCATGCAATAAGGCACTGTTTACAGATAATTTTACCTTTCTGCCCTAGACGTTGGTTGCATGTTCAAAAGGCACTGACTAATTATAGAGTTATCACTCACAAGTCTGTTTCCTGGCAGTGACTGAATCTATCTTAACTACTGTGTTTGATTTCCCTATGCACTGTTTACAATGGTACAATTTGGACTGTCAGCTCTATTCAAGATAACACCTCTTTATGAAGATACTGCAAGTACGACTGTTAAACTGAAGCACTATTTTCATAAAAGAAGCATTTCTACTGAACAAAAAAAATCCTATTTTTCTGTCTATCACTATCTTTTTAGTGTCTAGCATGATGAAGTCTGTCTGACTTGACAATAGTATAAATAAAGTAACCTTTTTGGCAAGAACTGCAGTATGTTTGCTGCCTCAAAGTTTTACAACAGTGAGAGAGAGATACAAACACTGAAATCTTAGTAAGGCACTGAAATGGTCATGTGACAAACAGAATCACCAAGATGAGCCTCATGGTTCTAATCTCAGAAGTCAGTTCACACTGGATTACTGCATAAAATATATTTTGCACAGAACAGATAGCATGTTAGAATTAAGGAGGGGCATGAATATATTTGATACATAATTGATTTGACTAAAAGGCCATTAATTATTTTGGGCCATACCCTTAAAATGAAGTTTGTATGAATTACATAAGAATGAGACTACATGTACAAATTATGGTACTAACACTTCTGTTCATACTCACAGTGCTTATTTTATATGGTAGTTTGAGTAGACATGTGATCTGGGAGAGTCTTAAAGAATAACTACTTGTTAGAAATGGGAAAAACTAGCTGAGATGCTTTGAGTATCTTATGAGCCAACATCAAATGCAATTCTGGACAGAACTGTTCCAGGCATGTCTTACTAGGTGATTGCAGAGGCTATGGAAGGAAGAAGAAAACTCAGGAGGGATTGTATCTCTCTAATGGCCTAAAGGATGATCTGGAACAGAATGCTGATAATGGAATCAGAGCATTCTGAATGGATTGTATCTTTCCAATGGCCTACAGGTGATCTGGGGGGTATGATGCAGATGATGGGAACAGAACATTCTGGAGGGATTGTATCTCTCTAATGGCCTAAAGGATGAACTGGAGCAGGATGATGATGGTGATGATGCATTAGCCTGGTGCTGCACTGTATGTATGTACTTGTATGTGTGTATGGCTTGGTAACTTATGGTCCCCACAACTGCTTTCCTATTATTGTCCTTGTGTGCCTGATATTCATATATATATATATATATATATATATATATATATATATATATATATATATATACATATATATATATATATATATATATATATATATATATTTGTATATCTATCTTTATTTGTATATATCTATGTCTATATCTGTATCATCTATATGTACAGTTATATACTTATGATATATCATGAATGGTCACATGATAAATGCTTAACAAAAAATACCAGAAACATGTTGAACACTCATGTCACACCCCTCCCAGTCACTCTACCTTAGTAATAAGTGCTAACCCTAACCATAACACTAGCCCTGCTGCTAACCCTAACTATGTACTGTACATTAAAATACCAATTCCATAACACTACCACTGCACAAGACAGCTCGGACACTCACCACATGCAAACACACACACACACACACACACACACACACACACACACACACACACACACACACACACGCACGCACGCACACACACACACACACACACACACACATATGCAAACACACATTCTTAAATGCAAATGCTCAGCACTACCAAACATACACTAACTTTTGCTAACCAAACTTGCAGTCACTCAATCAAACATTTGCAAAAACTACTAGTCATGCAATCATCACTAAAGTTCCCTTGGTCAACCAAATAAGTGTTCAGCCAAGTCAACTGCAACCATATCTCTCTCTCTATCTATCTATCTATCTATCTATCTATCTATCTATCTATCTATCTATCTATCTATCTATCTATCTATCTTTTACATACACACACACACACACACACACACACATATATATATATATATATAAATAAATATATATACATATATATATATATATATATATATATATATATATATATATATATATATATATGGGACTACCTTCATTTACCGAAAGACCACTTACCCGAATTCCATTGGATGAGACGACTTCAACAAAAGCTGAAAATTCCGAAACCATGAAACAACAAAGTTCTTTCAATGGGAAAGGAACCACTTGGCCACCAGGGTAAACTTTGCTCTTTCCCCCCAGGTAATGTGATCTCACAATTGGTATATTTAATTAAGGGGGGTATGGGGGTGAGGCCCCACCCCACTTGGTTGAGTTTCATTTTTGTGTTGGTGGTTTGTTTCCCAGTGAAAAACGTTCAGTGCTTTGTGGTTTTGGAATTTTCAGCTTACGTTGAAGTTGTCTCATCCAAATGGAATTCGGGTAAGTGGTCTTTCTGTTAATCAACATAGACCCAAATATATATATATATATATATATATATATATATATATATATATATATATATATATATGTGTGTGTGTGTGTGTGTGTGTGTGTGTGTGTGTGTATATTTAAAACATGCAATAGGTGGAATCAACACTCTAAACTGTCCACAAGAAAAAAGAAAGAAAAAACATTATTTTTTGCAGGGGGTAAATCCCCCCTACATGCCATGCACCACGTTTGAATTATGTATACTAACTATGAGATTTCCCTTTAGTAAGGAAGGGACAAATTCCCTGATCCTCATTGTATTAAAATCTTTATGTTGTATTGCTTCATGAAAATGATCCAGAAAATGTGATTCACTTGAGATACACTGTTAACCAAAGACCTGGAAACTCAGAATAATAACTTTTATAGAAGAGGGGTTTCGGGCCTAGAGTGTTGAGTCTAGATAAGCCATGACCAGCAAAAACTGTTATGTTGTGATATACTAGACAAGAAAGTAATGCAGTCATACTTAAAGATGAAATAGAAGACTACACGCCATACCTCTCAACTGTACAGATTTTCGCAGAATGTTCAGATTTCTCTGCCTCATATTTTTGGTGCATTCCCCCTAATATCTGTCCCTTTCTGGAAAACAGCTGAGGATTGGAGTCATGAAATACTGACAAACACTTCAGTATAAGACTCCACACCCTTCAGAAAATGCATGCTAATGCAAATCCTATTGTTCTATCAACTTTCTAAGTTTGTAAGAGCAATATTTAAAATCTGTCCCTATTTGTCCCTTGATCATTTTAGGCTTTGTCCAGATTTTTTGCTCTAAAAAGTGGAGAGGTATGCTACATGCAGATGTATTTACAGTAGTCTGGGTTAAAACCTTAAGAAGAAGGAAGTCATCTGTTTCTATTAAGAATCTTGATCTTAAAACAGAACTCTAAGCTTGTAAATTCTGAATTCTGAACTTGAGTTAATAGTGGATTTCATAGGTTCATAGGTGGGTACTAGGCTATTAGCCCTAGGGCCTATATAAGGCTAGCCAAAAAGGTACCCTGGCTTTCGCCAACTAAGAAAATTATTTTCCTGTGCCCCAGCATTCTAAATATATTTTGAAAAGTGAACTTTACTTTTTCAGTTTAAGCATAGCCATACATATACACAGCCATATATAACTCTGACATGCTGCTAATAACAGAGACATGGCTTAAGCCTCACATCAAATACAACTCTATAACCCTACCTGGCTATAACATCCTAAGGGTAAAAAGAGCAAATAAAAGAGGTGGTAATATTGCCCTACTTTACAAATCCAACTTAAAGATCCAACTCTTACAAAAAGAAGCACCAAACTTCAAATATTCTGAGACAACACTAGCCTCACTCCTCTTAAACCAGCACAAACATTTAAACTTGCTCGGCATTTATATTCCACCAGATGACAACATAAGCACCCTAGAATCAATACTCCAATGGGCTTCCTACTCTCTTCCACATGAAACCATAGTTGTAGGCAGTCAACATCGACTGGAACTCTATCCACTCCCCAACACCCAACAACCACATTAACCTATATAACTTGATGCAGCTCATTCAGACACCCACATGTATAGATAAGACATCCAAAAGGGAAACCATAATAGATTGGATCCTCACTAATCAGGCCAGCACTGCCCACCAATGTGGTACACTACCCAATTCCCTCAATGACCATAACACAACTTTTATCCTTCGAAACAAACTTACATGTAACAACCCACCCTCCCTACTACAAACCCATTACCATAAGAACTTCCCCTCAGACATATTCACAAAAACCTTACAATCCTGTAATTAGGCTCCCATCACAACCCTACCACTGGACAATGCAGTAGAATACTTTAACTCCACATTCCTGAGGATCTCAAATCAACTAGACCCAATCAAATCAATTAGAATACGTAGCAATCCTGCCCACTGGTTACAAAAAACCACAAGGACCTTACTAAAACAAAGGGACAGAGCTTGGAAATCCTGGCAACAACATAAAACACCCACAGCTAGACAAGCCTTCTTAGAACTTAGAAATAGAGCAAAAAAATAGATTAAAATAGACAAATGTAATCACTATTTGCTGGCCCTGATGTACACTGTTTCTCTGACACTATGCTCTACCTAAGCAATTGTGTACATATATAAATATTTAGTAACTCTGTTAATTGCTATGGACTTCAATTGTCTTGTGTTGTATTTCAATTGCATTTTATGATGTGCTTTTGTTAAACTTTTATCTACTTTTTACTCTCTGTAACTCTGTGGAGCTTTTCTCCCCAGGACTCCAATGAAAACGGACACTTGTCCAGTCGGACTATCCTGGTAAACAAATGTTAAATAAATAAATAAATAAATAAATAAATAAATAAATAAATAAATACATGAATAAATAATACATATCAATAGCATAAAATAAAAAATAAACTCTGCACTCTGTTATTAAAACATCTCTCATTTTTTGTCCCTAGAAGGGAAGAATGCAGTCAATAAAACACATTGTTCCACCTCTGCTAGAATATTATCAACCATTACTGGTCTTGACTTCCTTTATCAACCTCAAAGACTTACAAACCCTCTCAAAATCTGCAGATTGATGCAACTTCACCCTAAAAATTTGACTGCATTCTGTCACATTCCAGCAAGACAAACAACTATTTGTTAAGCACAGCCAACATCTGATACTACTCTGCCTTGTTCATACAAGAATCTACAATGAATCCTCTACCCTCTCAGCAATAGGCTTTCAGTTAAAAACATTCCATATCAATTTCAGTCATTAACCAACAATGCTAGTCAAGCCAAGGAACTCCATCCAATTAAATAAAAATGTTTCCTGTCCTGACACCCCAAATGATCAGACTTAATCCTTGCTGAGCTCTGTAACAAATTCAGAAAGCAGTTGCTCAGCCATCTAAGAAAGAAAACCACATGCACATCCTTCACTCCTCTTCCAATAGTGAAAATCCAGTTGAATGCACTTTAACCACCTGCTAGCATGTATATACTATGCATCTGCACATTTAACACCAGATTAGACTCAGTAACACAGACGTTGTTTTCATAGTAGACCCACCTCTGTTCTTCACTACCTTCATCTAAGTGCTATCCCCTTAGTATCACATTTATCAACCTGATCACTTAAACTTTCGTAACTAATTTCTCACCACCTAATCCTCAGTCTTTGATACACAACCCATAGCTTCTCACCCTACAGCCATATCTTATTGACTGACACATTGTACAATAATTACAGGTATGACATTTTTTTTTTTGTTTAAAAGTTTTTTATTAATTTAACATATATACTGCTTTGATTTGTAACTGTATATACGGTAAACATTTCATTATCTTCTTTGTTGTAACATTTTTTCTAAGATTTATTAAAATTTTGTATCATATACATTTCAATATTATACCGTTCAAAATAAACCATATTATTGCTGATTTTTTGCACTTGTACTCTTCAAAGCCAGCACCATACTATCTTGCTTTCTCAGCTCTACTTCTGTACTTTATTCTCAAAGGTCTACTTTAACTCTAGAATTATGGCTGAAATTGGTCTGCAGCAGATCTGCTCACTGTCTGGTCAGCAATTCTAAATAAATAAAATACTTCAATAGGCAATTAATTTTCTTGAAGCAGTAAATAAATAAAGAACCTAAGAACTAATATTAATTTTGTCCAAGGCAGCTATCCAGACAATTAAATATTCATGGACCAGGGAACCACAATTATGTCTAGAAAATGCATCAACTTTATCACTGTACTTAAAGTCAGACTCTCAGAATCTTTAGTGTACAGGTCCCAGAAGGGCAGCCTAGTAGAACAATTTAAAAACATCTAAAGTCTATGCTAAAGAAAGACATAGAGCAGGGTGGGAAGAAATAGAATCAGTTACATTTTACCTCATTTTTTTGCAAGAGAAAAGACTACTCTTTAATAGGATTTATCCCAATTAATTTATTATATGGACAGCATCCCTGAACTTACAAAGAATATTTAGAAGGTGGAAAGAAACTTGATAGAACACTTTAAAAACCTGCAATATATATTCAAGGTTACTATTTCAATATACAAAGAGCAGAATATATGCAGCAGAAGGTATATAATAGTAAACATAGACTTTATCAAAGACCCATTAAGGTGGTAGATAAAAATGAATGAAACAAATGAGAAAATCAGTGCAGATAATAGCACATATCTGCCTTAAAACTATTGAGGGAGGCTGAAGTTTATGCATATTCCCATAGTATGTTATCAGGGCATTCAGTCTGTACTGTTTACATAGACAAAACTTCATTTAAGGCCCAGAAGCAAGAAGTAAAGGAGTGTTTGCTTAGAAATTATGTTTTTCTGAACTGTCATTTATTAAAGATGTAATACTGCATCATTTTACAAGTGTGCCAGGGAAGAAGTCAAGCCTAAACCATGAAGGATATACGAGTTCAAAAACACAGCAAAATGAGGAAGTAAAAAATAATTGCTTAAACTAGGTGTTGGTGGGGAGTTTCAAAGTGATTAGAACAGGCAAATCACTCTGGCTCCTTAGTTAGATTGGTCTGCAATATTTTTTGTAATGATTTCTAAAAATTTAATTCCATATCGAGACTGGACAATGGTCCAGTGTCCATAGTAGATGAGCTCATAGTCATGCTAGGCCAGAGTATATTTGCAGATTGCACTGACCTGAGAACCTAGAAGACAGCATTCTCCATCACTGAAGGTCTTTTTTATTATTCTCTTTACTCCTTTCAATTCATGGAACTCGTATTACTTTTCAATGACTTGTGAATGCAATTCTGGAATTTCATGCCAGTTACATAGCAGCATTCCTTGATGACATAGTAATTTATTCAAAGGATTGTGAGTAAAATGTATTCAAAAGTGTGTGCTATGCTGCCTTCTTCAATATGGACAGGAGTTAAAGATAACAGTGTCAAAACTAAGCTGTACATGAAAAAAGTCTGATACTTAGAACATGTGACTGGCAGAGAAGTAATTCCACCAAAAAAAAAAAAAAGACAGAAACTGTCAAAAATGGGTATATGCCCAGTACAAAATACACCTGAAAGCATTCTTTGGTCTATTGTCTGGGTAAAATAGAAAATCATGCACAGCTTTGTTACAGTTTTCTTTTTTCTGACAGATGTTACTAAATGCAAGATGTCTATACAGGTGAGGTGGACCATAGCAGCAAATGAAAGTTTTAATCAGATAAAAACTAACTTAAGTTCAGCACCTGTTTTAGTTGACCCTGACATTACTAAATCTCTTACTGTGCACACTGATGTATAAGGAAAGAGGTGGGATCTCTGTTATCCAAGGAAGGAGAGTGAGGAGCACTTAGTCTGCTACCTGAGTAGGAATCAACGTATGGATAAGGAGAGGTACTCATCCATAGAGTGAAAATGTCTTGTTATTAAGTATCACTTATTGAGATGTAGATTTACTATGGTAACTCCTAAATTTATTTAACCAGCATCAATTAGTCATAAGCCTTGCAGCCAACATAAAAATGAACGCAAGTTACTTAAACACAATAACCACCTATTTTAAAAAGGAATGTCACTGTGTGATATTGACTGGTGTGTCATAAATGATGTTCCTTGAATTAGAAATGTCATATATACACCATATAATATTATAAAAGACTAGCAGCAAGGCGATTACCTAGTCATAATATAAGTACCTTGACCAAATGAGCAAGGGAATGTAAAACACCTGTGCAATGCTGTTAAAAGAAAATCTGGAAGCTCATTGTGTTATAGTTATTTGAATCTCACAGAAAATGATATATATACATACATTCATATATATCTATATGTATCTAAGACAAAATCAGCGAAAATGCAGATCAACAGAAGACCAGATGGACAAACATTTTCCCATGGTATGTAACCACTAACACTAAATGTCATGAAAATGACACCACAGCATCCCCAACCCATACAGGCCCCCCACAACCCCCAAACTAATATACCAACTCCAAGAATTCACTACAGTTGAGAAAAGGGCAAAACTTACGTTGTTGGCCAACAAGTTATTTACCGACGATCCAGTCATTCACTGAAATGAGTTTTCACTGATTTTGTAGCAACAATGTCATCTTTGACCTTCTAGGATTTTGATATTTTCGGTTAGACCCATACATATATATATATATATATATATATATATATATATATATATATATATATATATATATATATATATATATATATATATATATATATATATATATATATATATATATATATATATATATATATATATATAGATATATACACACATATATATAGATATATATATATATATATATATATATATATACACACATATATATATATATATATATATATATATATATATATACACACATATATATATATATAGATATACATATATTTATGTATAACGGAAAAAGTGAGGGGGTAGCTATCCATGAATATACAGAGACAGCTGCCTTAGGTATGGTTCACCACTGCGTACTCGCATGCATATAACAGAAAAAAAAAAAAAAAAAAAAGAACCACGACTCATGTCACATTGACAACCATGCTTTCCATTTCTTAAGGGTAAGGCATGCCACTGGCCACACAAGATGGTAATAAAGCTTTCTTCCAGCTAGAATTCCATCTTCAGAGGTGACATACTACTCTCATTCCAGTTTTTCTTTCTAGAATAACATCATCAGTGAACCACGCACATTACACATGCACACACTCACACACACACACACACACACACACACACACACACACACACACACACACACACACACACACACACATACACAGCAGGGAATAATAAACCGACATAATTTTTATTCTATATAAAGGCAATTTCTCTGATTACACAACCAACACACACAACATCAAGTCGACAATTACACAATGCCACCAACCCACTCCACCTTCTCCCAACCAAATTGTTCCAGCAAAAGTAAGAAAGAGAGCAGAGAAGAGAGGAGGAATGATATATTAATAAGCTTACAAGGAATATCAACTTAGCTGTATTATATATATTAAAATACCATTGTACTCTGCTAGTACTTTTTAGGATCTTCATCACAACTTTATTTTCAAGATCTTAAACAAAGATGGAACTGAATTTGGGAAGAAGCCAGATTGTCATTTGTGGACTTTTTGGTGGAAGAAAATGATCAAATAGCCAAAACATTGCAGATGAATATGAAGGAACTGTCAATTCAAGTCACTGAGCTAGAAAATTAAGACGAAGAAGGTCCAGCTGCTAAAAGTCCAAGAAGAAAGGGCAGGAAGAACACAGCAGCTGAGGACAACAAGGACAATCCTCAGCATATTTTGGCAGGTATGGAGACATCAGGAATGACTGTTAATCAATTGGGGCAAATAGATGAATATTTAGAGGCATCTACTCAAGTGCTTAATGAAGGCAACAGGGTTACATTAGCTCAAATAGTAGGGAGGAATAACAACCTCTTAGATCAGAATCCATTTAACAAGGAGAGACATCCTGTGCCCAATATGGTAACCAGCAATACTTTGAATACCCATCATTTCCATTACTACTAATATCTCCCTCAAGTAAAGGGACTACTTCCGTAGCACCAACTCACAATAATTACAGCATAAGCATCATGCTCAATCACCTTGAAAACAATTTGCAGGGGTCAGTTGCTACTGTGCACATATCACAAGCAGTAAAGGAAAAGATTTGGAAAGGTGAATCCATAGATATCTTTGATCTTGTACATGCCAAAAATATATAGAAAATCATTGATACTGACCTAATAGGCATCCAAAGACTTTATAGAAGTGTTTGTAGTCATGTGATGATAGCAACTGAAATATAGTCCTGAACAACTGGATCATGGGGTTTATACATTACATAGGTTCATAGGTTCATAGGTAGGTACTGGGCTATCTTCCGGAAGGCATATATTAGCCCAGCCACGTTGTGCGGTATTCACCACCCCTTTGGTTAGTTCCCTAGGCCCTTGATCTAGCAGCTAGTACCTTGACCCCTATCTAGTAGAGCTGTTGGTATGATCTCTGATGTGAACTTTCTGTTACCCATCTACTCATCAAGGATCCTCTTGAAGAGTGATAGTGAGGGGCTCTGTCTTATGTAGATTGGGACCTTGTTCCATAGCAAAGGAAGTCTTTGTGAAGGGAATCTATCCTGCCAGCATGTTTTATTCATCGTTGTGCTGAGGTTTATATCCCTAGAGCATGTAGCTTGAGTGGATTTGGTTTTGCTAAGATGGAGCATGTTCAACAGTTCTGGGTTGGACATGGCTCTGTATGTTAGACAGAGATCGCCTCTGAGAAGGCGGTATGCAACAGAGAAAAGCCTTAGTTTTTTCAATCATGCTGCATAGGGCAACTGTTTGAGGCCACTAATCCTCTTAGTGAGCTACCTCTGTGGTCTCTCCAGCTGCTGGAGATGCCTAGCCAGGTACATACCAATTGGTGCATTGTACTCAATAATGGGCCTGATGAGGGAAGAGTAGAGGGGCACCATTACATCCTTAGATCTTGATGCGAACCCTTTCTTGATCAGATGGGTCACACAGAAGGATTTTCTAACCCCCTTGGCAACATGGTTATCAAAGAAAAACTGACTATCTACTTGGGTCCCTAGATCCCTTATTACTACTTCAGATTTCAGGGGGTTTCCTCCTATGTGGTAGTTCGCGGGTACTCTGTTTTTCCAAAGGGGATTACTATGCATTTTTATAGCATTTAGCTTGAGACCATAGCTTTGACACCATGCATCTGTCTCATTAAGGCCCTTCTGGAGGATATCCATGTTGGCCGGAGACTCTATTATAGCACCCAGTTTGCAGTCGTCCGCAAACTTGGTCAACCACAGCCTTTCAGTGTTTGCCTGTACTTCAGAGAAGTATATGCCAAACAGGAGGGGCCCCAGGACAGAGCCCTGAGGTACACTGCTCATTACTGGTCTGGATTCGGACATAGATCCTGCTACTCTTACTTTGTGGGCTCTGTCTGAGAGCCAGTTTGCAATCCATCTTGTGATGTAAGGGTTTATGCCCAGGTTGGTGAGTTTATCAATAATACCCGAATGGGGAATGGTGTCAAATGCTTTAGCAAGGTCAAGGTAAGCCGTGTGTACCTCCTTTCCTTTATCTATAGCCTGAGTAACTGTCTCAAAGAAGTCCACCAGGTTCAGGAGGCATGATCTGCCCTTGACGAAGCCGAACTGTGTGGGGTCAAGTGTTTGGCGGTTCCCAATCTCTCCATTTATGAGGTCTATAATGATTCGCTCCATTGCCTTACAGATCAGACTGATCAGGCTTATTGGTCGGTAGTTCCCAGGGTTGGTTGTGGGCCCACCCTTGTGCAGTGGAACCACTGTTGCTGTGCACCATTCTATGGGTACATATCTTGTCGAGAGGCTGAGACTGAACAGGGTATTCAGATGCGGGGTTAATTCATTTTGGAGCTCGCGTATGACACAGCCTGGGACACCATCTGGTCCCAAGGAGGCAGTGTTTTTATCTTTAGATAGAGCCTTATTAACCAACGTATCAGTAATAATTGGAGTTACACAATCCCTTGGAATAGTAATAGGCCCTGTAGGTGGTGAGGGGGGGTGGGATTTGCACTGAACCTGTCAGCCAAGATGTTGGCAATGTCAGTGGGGTCAGTGTATTTTGTTCCATTTTGTACTAGCTTAGAACAGACCTGAGCTTTGCCATTTAGGTTTTTGACGTAACCATAGAAGGCCTTATGGTTATCCTTGGCATCTTTGGCAACTTTCTTTTCGAAACTGGCTTTAGTTGACTTGATGAGGTCCCTCAATTTCTTACTAAAGCTGATCAGAGAAGATTTTTCTACTTGAGATTTGGCCTTTTTTTGTATAAGTCTCCTCCTTTTATTGTACAGTTTGCTTATGGCCTGGGTCCACCAGACTGGTTTCTTCTTGCTTGAGGAAGGAGTCTTGGTTTTATTTGGGATAGCAATGTCCATGCAATCCTGAAGATGTATATAAAGTGCCTTGGTGTAGGATTCTGCATCCTGGATATCATTATCCTTCTGCAAGGGAATAGTGAAGCTTTCCACTTCTGACGCAAGTAGTTTGAAGTTTGCTTTGGAAAGGTTTTTTACGATGGTTTCTTTGACAGGGGGAGGTGGAGGGGTGAGGATGTTTAGGTTTATCAGTTTGTGGTCTGATCTGACCAGAGAGGGAGTGATAATGGTTGTGGTACAATGGGCGCCCATATTTGTGATGACTAAATCCAATATGTTGTCCCCTCTAGTGGGAGAACATACCAGTTGTTCAAGGGCATTTGAATTTATAAATTCTATGAACCGCTGGGTGTAGGAGTTAGAACTTTGGTATTTTGCCCAGTCTATACCAGGGTAGTTGAAATCACCTAAAATTATGGTGTTGGGTAGGACCTTTATATTTTCCAATGCCTCAAGGAATGCTGAGTGAGCATCTTGGGACATGGTGGACGATCTATAACAGGCTACGACTTGAAATGTGGTTTTGCCTGCTGATAGTTGCACATGGAAGATCTCTGGGGTACCATGCTGTGCCACTAACCTGGAGATGTGGTTATCCTTGAAGAATATGGATACACCTCCACCCTTTGTATTACGATCTGGTAACTGAGGCCGGAAGGTATGATATGAATTGTAACCTGGTAGTGCTGGGGTGCTCTCTGGAGCCTTGAACCAGGTTTCCATCACTGCACGAACATTGATTTTCTCCATACTGAGAAGTGCCTCGAGTGCATGCATTTTGAGGTTGAGACTTCTGCGGTTGAGTAGCATTAACCTTAGTTTTTGGTTACCTGTGCTGGTTACGTGGTTGGTTTGTCCTTTGAGCCTTGCCTAAAAAAGGCACTATGGGGACAACAAGAGCCTTGGCCAGCATTCGAAAGCCTAGGGATGACAGGTGCAAACCATCTCTGGCGAAACAGTGAGGCTTGTCTATCATGTCATCCCAGGCAGACAGACACTGGATCCCATTAGAATGACACCAAAAGCTTAGCCAATTGTTGAAATTGATCATTTTGTCTTTGTATTGTGGTATCATTCTAGGTGAAGGTAGTATGCTACTCAAGGTCAGGGTCATACCAGCTTGGGCTACATGATCAGAGAGCTCCTCGATGTCTCTTTTCATGTAGTCCAGGGAGGTACGTCTTAGATCATTCACACCAACATGTACAATGACAGTGTCATACTTGTACTTGTTCTGGAGTGACCTAAGTACCTGTGTTATGTGGCGGATCCTAGCACCTGACAGGCAGCTGACAATAACCTTCTCCTTGTTCAGCCTGGTGAGTGGAACATCTGTGTGCCTTACTATAGAGTCTCCTATTACTAGCATGTTGGGTATGGTGTTTTGCCTTAGGGGCTGATGTGAAGCACACTGCTGAGGTGAATTATGTGTTTTCTGGCTTGTGTTTGGAGGTGCAGGTTGCTTGCTTGTCTGCTTTGGAGGGCACTGTTTCTTTTTCAGATTGGTACCTAGTGCCTCCAAATATGTTTTTGTGTATTTATGTGTATGTTTTGCTGGTGCTTGTTTTGTAGATCCATGTGTGACTGGTGGTGTGATGCTAGTGTCTCTTCTCCTCTTGACTGTCTGTTACAGTCATGAGTTGAGAGCGCTTAGCCTCCAGTCTGGCTGTGTATTTGCATCTCTCACAAGTGTTTGTGTCTAGAGGTAAGAGGAGAGGGTTGTCTGTATACATGAGGCAGTTATGACATTGCCTCAGAATGCCCAATTCCACCAGATGAACTGGAGAGTACACCTGAAGCTGACCTCTGGACATGCTTGGAAAAGTAACTTTCACTTGTCTTGCGGACAATCGAGGGTCTTATGCTGTATTATAATAGTGCTGTCTAGGAGATTTGGAAAATAATAGTGTTGTCTAGGAGATTTGGACAAGTGCTAATTTGGGTTATGCAAGTGCTGCAATAAGAGCAGTTGATCTGAAGCACTTGAGTTGAGGCTTGTCTAGTTCTAAGGGAAAATTTGCAGCACAGACTTTGTGGAGCCAGGTATAGTATACCCCAGCTAACTAGTGCTGCCCGATGCTGCTCTGTGTGCAAGACCCCACAAAAAGAGAGTTGCAGGGTTTTAAGAGAGAGAGAGATCAAAGAGTTTGGAATTGACCCAAAATGGCCAATAAAACTACAGTTTCTAGGCAATAACCACTCCTACAGGGACAGGCAGGCTGCTCAGTGTTAACCACTGCCACTGGTGAACACAGAGACTTCCCTTTAGCACAAGTAAGCACTGGCCTCCAAGAAACTTACAAACAGTTCAGAACAGCAGCTCTGTAACTGAACTTTTTTTAAAATTATAGAAAGTGGGAAAATAGCAATATTTTTTGTTTTTTTGTTTTTTGTTTAAGGATAGCAGAGACACACAAGTAGCAAACTAGTCAGAACAGTGCAATAAATGACCCCAACATGTGTGCGCTGGTCAGAGGCAGGTAAAATGCAATTTTAAGAAAAAATGATTTTAAATTAAGTGCAACACAAAAAATGCAATAAGCAGGCTCTAGATAAGTTCTAAATACTGTTTCTAACACAGATATCAACTTTTGCAAGCAGAAAAATGCCAAAAAGTAGGCGGCAATGCAGTTTTTCTAAGAAATAAATCAAAAGAAAATACTTAAAATCTCAAAAGTGGCTCCTTTCTTCTCTCAGCATTTTCTCCTCTTGGTAGGTGCTTCAGCAACAACTATCAAGCCTGGAAAGATGCCAAAACCATGTGTCTGCAGGGCTTTAAGAGAGATTGAGAGATCAAGGAGTTTGGAATTGACTTAAAATGGCCAATAAAACTACAGTTTCTAGGCAGTAACCACTCCTACAGGGACAGGCAGGCTGCTCAGTGTTAACCACTGCCACTGGTGAACACAGAGACCTCCCTTTAGCCCAAGTAAACACTGGCCTCCAAGAAACTTACAAACAGTTCATAACAGCAACTCTGTAACTGAACTTTTTTTTAAATTATAAAAAGTTGGAAAATAGCAATATTTTTTTTTTTTTGTTTGTTTTTGTTTAAGGATAGCAGAGACACACAAGTAGCAAACTAGTCAGAACAGTGCAATAAATGACCCCAACATGTGTGTGCTGGTCAGAGGCAGGTAAAATGCAATTTTAAGAAAAAAACAATTTTAAATTAAGTGCAACACAAAAAATGCAATAAACAGGCTCTAGGTATGTTCTAAATACTGTTTCTAACACATATATCAACTTTTGCAAGCAAGAAAATGCCAAAAAGTAGGCAGCAATGCAGTTTTTCTAAGAAATAAATCAGAAGAAAATACTTAAAATCTCAAAAGTGGCTCCTTTCTTCTCTCAGCATTTTCTCCTCTTGATAGGTGCTTCAGCAACAACTATTAAGCCTGGAAAGATGACAAAACCACATGGCTGCAGGGTTTTAAGAGAGAGAGATCAAGGAGTTTGGATTTGACCCAAAATGGCCAACTGACACATGGTGGTAGTTATAGAAAAGCACCCTTTTATGGCTAACCCTCAGGTTATTTCCTCATTGTCAGGGAGACCAATGTCTTAAAAGGGGGAATGCTGCAATACAACTATGAGCAAATGCTCAGGAAACTAAAAGCTAAAGACAGACAATTAAAATGGGAGACCAGGCATGCTTACACCTAATTCAGTATAATGGCAGACAAACATAAAAGTGAACCCAGCTAATAAGAAGAATACTTATCCAATAAAATTAAATCTTATTGAACCTTTAATTCTGGCAAATGTGGCCATCATGCAGATTTGCTCACATTTGCAAAATTCGGTGGTAGGAGATACCCCGCCAAAAAATGTTGACACAAAGTCTCCAACTTCACTAAGTCCAATTAATTTTCAAAACAGAATCCATTTCAATTCAGTATCAGCACCAGAAAGTGGAAATACATATTTTCATTACGCCAGCAAAGCCCTCTACATTCACAGAATTAGATAAACCAAAAACTTAACATCAGTAAATGGAAATGAAAAGACAATTTATTCCCTCATCTCCAAGGAAATCCAACAAAGACACATCAAGGGACCATTTCAGGCACCCTCATTCGAAGAAGTAACCAGGTGAGTGCCATTTCATACTTCATCTATCACACCCAGTAGGGCTATCAGTCAATGACGCCATAGATAAAAAAAAAAAAAAAAATGCAGAATACATTAATGGTTGCTCAGTAATGCAGTAGCCATTATAAATGTATTTAGAGACCCATGGGGTGCAAAAATAGGCATGTAATTTGCTTTTCACCATTTACTCATTTGACATAAGGACTGGACTGAAACTTGTTAGGCATGGAATTCAATGGCTTGCATTTCTTTGACATAACTGTGCCAGTGGGGTCCTTGATGGATTGCTTGATTTCTGATTGTTTTAGTGAGATTTTGCTATAGTGCTGGAAGCAGTAGAACTCATATTTCCTCAGAGTTCTATATCTCAATTATTTTTTAATCATGTTTTATTTATTTTTTATTTATTGACATTTGTTAACCTGGTTGGACCAGCTGGGCTTGTGGCCCATTTTCAGTGGAGACCTGAGGAGAAAAGCTCCAAAACAACCAGACATTTTACAGACATAAAACAGATCACATATACATTGATGTGTTCCGAAATTGAAATTATACAATAATATTTAAAAGACAAAGTAAAAAAATGCAAACACCTGTAGTTATGTCTATCATATATCAGAGTAGTGATTTATTTACATATTTACAAAAAGAGTTAGTTCCAATCACATATGAGTATAACGTAGAAATAAGTATCCTGAAATAGGGGGAATACTTTGCTGAGGGGGGTACTGTGAAGGGTACCCAAGGAGGGGAGAGAGGGGTTAAGCTGTGGCTTGACAAGGACAGATTTTGGAGTTAAGCAGATGCAGTTTTAATTTTTCTTTTAAGTGGGATGGGTGAATGGTGGAACATATGTCTCTAGGAAGTTTATTCCAAGTTTGGGCGATGGAGTGTTTATTAAAGAGTTTGCCTACTGCTTTTTTTTTAATTGGTAGATGTGTAGTAGTTGCTTATTTGAGGTACGAAGAGTACAAGAATGTGAGTAGATGAAGGAAGAGAGCGCAGGGCAAGATGAAGGTATATAGAGAATGGAGTGTAACATTTGAAGTTGTGATAGTAATGATAGGTGGGGGAACTCAAGCCAGTGAAGGGGTGTAAGGGGTAGGCAGTGATGAGTATTGTATGGAGTATTGTGATGAATCTAGCTATCTTATGATAAGTTTGTTGGAGTTTGTTTAAGGTTGCGGCTTGAATGCTGGTGAACACAGGGGCAGCATAAAGAAAGGAGGGGAGGAGGAGAGCTTGAGCAAGGGAGAGTCTAGCATTTGGAGTTAGAATTGTTTTGTTATGCTAAAGTAAACCTACTTTCTGGTTTGTCTTTTTATGCATTGGATAAGGTGTATATTAAATTTGAGTTCATCATTGATAATGACTCCTAGGAGTTAGTGTGAGTTTCAGGTTTAATGATTGTGTTATTAGAGGAAGTGATAAAAAAGGAGGATTTGTAGTAAGAGAGTGGGTGAATCACAACTAAGGAAGGTCTTCAGGCTTTCAACAAGTTATGTAACTGACTAGGGGTGCCCCTAGCTGAAGATAAATTAGAAGGACCACTCAAAGTGTTAACATTTTTGAATATTGCGATCACTAGCACACAATGTTGTTTTTGCTTACTAAAATAAAAGTCTAACAAAATCAGCAATGCTGTGAACAGCTTTTTGATGGCTTAAAGCGTAACCATTAGAAAAATCATAGAGATGTTGGGTCTCCTAAATTTTGTATTCTGAGCCATAGCACCCAGCAGAACATTCACAGTTCAGTAGCAGACCTTTTATGGTGAGGTCGCAAGAAAGATTACATGATCCGGATTGACTATATAGTCAGAGAGGATCTCACATTCTGATCCTTCTGTATTACAATTGCTTATCATTCTGGTAAGACAATTAGGTACCAAAGAAAAGTCTTCAATTATTGATAGTTCTGGCAAATTTGACATGGGAGATTACTTCAATGGACAATGGTTTTCAGATCCATGGCCAAAACATTGGCCCTAATTAAGAAGAAATGACATCACAATTTTTAGTGATTTTCCTAATATGGGCTTGAATTCACATATGGCAAGATCAACTCAGGAACAAGTGCTTAATATTTAGAGCAGACAACAAAGCTGTAATTGAGGTACGCAAACCAAAAAGTAATTTTGGGTAAATTGTATTTTAAGGCTATTAGTTCTCCTTTCTTGAAGGTCAGCATGCCTTTCACTGTACAATATACTAATGGATATATACAAAAACTAGATGACTTGTTTTCTCAGTTGCAGGTACAGCATTTCAAAATTTTGGCTATACAAGCAGATTTATTTCCCACCATAAAACCAGAAAGTATCTGAATAACTGTAGAAGGATAACAGCATGGTGGTTTAGAAATGTATGGGCTAAAAGCACTAAGAGAATTTATTTTTGATGTGAATTTCTTGGCATCTATGTATTGAGCAGATTATAATCCAGAGACCCAATCATAGTCCTCTGTATCATGCACACATTCAGATAGGTACTCGTAAATTCCATA
The DNA here is from genome assembly GCF_019279795.1 of Protopterus annectens. Classification (NCBI taxonomy): domain Eukaryota; kingdom Metazoa; phylum Chordata; order Ceratodontiformes; family Protopteridae; genus Protopterus; species Protopterus annectens. Next base: position 487,858,551 of record NC_056751.1, on the reverse strand, counting down.
TACATGAAATAAAGAGCAGTTAAAGGAAGCTTATGTATTTATGTATGCATTATTTATTTATTTAGATTTCTTAGCTTGAGCAGAGCACTGATCAAACACTATCTATTTTAGGCTGAACTTGGGAATACGTAACATATAAACAAAAGGCATTGCATTTTAAGGTGTACAAATGCAGACAGAAGTAAAAACAATAAAAGTTTATGAACACTAGGACTGCAAAGTATGTTGCATTCATGATATGGATATAGATAGAGTATGGTAAGGATCAAAACTCATGCTTTAGGGTGCAAAGCTAAGGGAAGGATTGAAAAAAGAGAATGAAAAGATAGAAATAGCTTAATATTGTTATCTTAAGAATGATATAATATTCTGTGTACTTTCAGAAATGTGGGAATTAGTGTTTATAAGATGTATTAAGTGAGGTGAAGAAGAAGGCTGGAGAGTGAGACATCTATGGAAGAAGAACGTGAGAGTAGAGAATTTAAAAGCTAATGTGAATGCAACAAGATTAAATCTGAAGCTTGTTTTGCCAAGTTTCTCAATGGCTGTAGATCCATTCAGATGCTAGATGTTCATTGTGTTGTCTGGTGAATAAGCTGAGTTTGGACTTTGCTTGTCATTCAGTGGGAATTGAGTTCCAATGTTTAGCAACACTGAATGTGGATAGTGGTTCTCCATGTTCATTATTTGATTTGTAGATAGCAATCTGGTAAGGTTTTTGGATTATGTTTTTCTGAGTATATTATATATTTGGATTAAGTTTGAAATGGATGGGCATTTATTTAGTTTGTGAAAAATGTTGTGCACTGATTTTAGTTAAGCAATAGGTAATAATTTCTGCACCTGTAGCTGGTGGATTTTTTGAAGTGATATACAATGCTGTATATTGTTTATTATATCTGTAGCATACTTAATTATTGTATTATAATTTGTTTAATTCTGTGAAGCTGTTTTTTTATGTTTGCTAATATAGCGGATGCATATAACAGGGATGGAAGCAGGATAGTAAGATACATGCTTTATGCAGTTGTGCCTGTTCTGTGTGATAAAGTTTGGGTTTGTACTGCATGTCTGTTTTAATTAATTTTGTTTATGACATTGTCTATGTTTTTGCTAAATTTTACATTTTAATCTTTTATAACTTTCTGAAGTTTTATATGAGGGACTTGCTCAACTGGTTTGCTGTATTGGGAACTGTTACTAAGCAGTGTGTTCTGTTTATTGTTGCAGACACTATTAACTTTTTTCTTTGCTTTTAACAACAAACAGAAAGATTGCATTTAAGTTTGTTAGGGAGTTTTATGTTACTATCTGGAGATGAGCTGAATTTTCTTATGGGTATATTATGGTGGAATCATCATCATCATTGTGTACCATGGTAGCTTATTCAGCTATTAAGTAGGTATAATTAATGGATATTGTGAAAAGAAGTGTACCAAAGGTATGCTATATGTGTGCATTTAACAAACTATGGGCTTAGATGTTGTGTATCACTAATGCAGTTGTTAAGTATGTAACATATCCTGCTCAACAGTCATACTCAATGGGTGTTGCTATATGCATAGATGGCACACCTTACTGTTTTAGCCAGGTATGCAATGCATATGCAAGGTATATATGATTGATCACCACCACTCCCTTTCTTTTGCCAAGTGTGCAGGTGATTCTCAACAACATATACTATGAGATGAATATATGCTGTGTCTTTAATAGCACATGAAAGGTCAATAAGGCTTAAGAGAACAATCACAAATTTAAATTACAGTGGTAGAAGATGGTCTCCTTCTATCAGGTGGTACAAGAGACTACAGAGTGAATAGCCGACTTGTATATGAAGTAATTGATTTCAGGAGAGCGTATTATGAGAAAGTGTATGAGGTAGATAATTTGGAATATTAGAAGATGTTACAGATCTGCCAGAGAATTCAAGACTATGGTGAAATAAAGCAAACTGTGATGCATGTCTGAAAAATGAGTTTGACCCCTCAGTGATGCTGTTGGTATGGGAGGAATGTCTCTATTTGGATGGTTTTGGTACATTTACTAAATGATCTGGCAGCCCATACTACGTCACAGAAAATTCTGTCTAGGTGGTTCCCTATAGGACCTGCTGAAAGCGGCAGGGATCAAAGCATTCTTGATCTAGGAAAGACAATACGTATCCAAACTGGACCTGGTTAAATCTGAATAATAGTGTCCATTAGGAGGAAACCACAATTACAAAGAAAAGATCATCCTTCTCCACCCGAAAACCATATCATCCAAGTGTGCTACTAAATGCATATCATCTTCCCAACCACCCAGAAGAGGCAAACTGGCAATGGTCAGTCACAACTCCCCCTTCCTGGCTCCCCTAGTCCTAGACTAGCTTATCAAACCCTACCAACTTGATCACAGTCAGTGCTCCATCGGTCTACACCATGGAACTGCACAACTGTGTCTTAACATGCATATGATCTATATTATATATCTATTGCGGATGGGTAAATAAGCAGCTTTTTTACTTTTCTGGTGGATTATTATTATTATTATGTTGATTTTAAGCTTTTATATGTTTAGGCATTGTTGTACAAGACTGGATTCATGATAAATTGCAGTATCCTGTTTTTTGCTTATTTTTACTAGTAATTACTTATTATAGATATTTATAGCATTTTTATTGTCAGCTGCATACATTTTACTGTATTTTATAGCTAAAACTAAAATTGTCTGCCTCACAGTGCATGATAAATAAGATTTTTACTGTTACATTGTTTGTAAACCTTTTCTAGCTAATTTCACTGTGTGTGAGGTATTAACTGGATTTTTTCTCCATTTGTTAAACATCTGTTTATGTTTGTTTGTTCTTATTCCCTGCAAGGAGTGTATATGACTCATTTGATTACAGTTAAAAACATTCTCTAGAGTCTCCTTGCTCCTTTATCTGTTTAATACTTTCATTTAGAGGCTCACTGCTGTTTTTCTGCTGTGATAAATGAAGTTTGGCACAAACTAAGTTGTCCCGGGACATCTTCATGGGGGGGGTTAGGTTAATATTAAGGGAAATTAAGTGGGTTGGGGAGGTGAAAGGGTTAAGTGGAGGCAGGGATGGTTGGGAGGAAGTGAGATAATGATGGGGAGGGGCTTAAGAGGTTTAGTCTAGTATAGTTGGGTTAATCAGTCACATGTTGGCGTGAACTTGCTACCCACCCTCCCTCTTTTTATTGGTGGGGTGTAAGGTTATTTTATCAGTGGGGGGAAGTGGAGAAGAGGGATAGGCTTGCCCTCTTCTGTTCCCCCTCTGATGCCTGGATGTTCATTTCAAGGATCTGGGGAAAGGAAATGAGTAGTTGGAGGAAGCTTGCTGAATAGATAAGCAAGCTGAGGTAAGGATGGTGTTTATTGGTGGATGGTAATTCAATAGATGGTGTATGAAGTGAGTTGGGACACTGCTTCATAGGTAAAGTAAGGGAGCAGAGGTATGGACCCTGCTTGCTGGGCAGTGTGAGTAGGTACGCTGCCCTGATTAACATTACAATGAATGGTGTATGCTGCTTCATAAGTAAAGTGAGTAGAAGTATGGACGCTGCTTACTGGGGCAGGGGCTGCCCTGATTAACATTACAAGGATGTTATGCTGTATTCTAGTATCAATTATATCATGAATAGTTGTAATTAATAAAGTTTGTGATCAAAGCTATGTTATGGAAATCTAATAAAGGTCGTCAAATGTCATTTGGTGTGATGTGTGTTATTGAAGTGAACCGGGAAAACATTTCTGCAGTGTTTTACTGCCTATGTAGTGTAGATAGTAGTGGTAGCATTGTCCATATTCAGGCTTGTGTTCTGGGCCTAGCTGTTTGTTTGCAGAGGCTGCGTGTCTCATGTTTCAGGACACCTTAGTTTAGCAAAAGCCATTTTGCATTTCAGTGAGAGTATAGTGCTTATAGTCATTGGCTGATTGGGGTTACCTGGACTACGGCTTGGAGTAAGCACCTCAATGGTTCTTTTGAGCTTTTTTTTTAAAGTTATTTCAGGTTTCAACTTTCTGTTACTTAAGAAGTACCTTGTGAGTGCTTCTGCCATTTCACATAGGGATAATTGGAGGAATGGCACCGAGCAAAACTCTGACCTGTGATATATAACATTAAATATCCTGTTTTTTGCTTATTTTTGCTAGTTATTGCTTATTATAGATATTCATAGCACTTTTATTCTCTGATGGAAAATTTTCCTGTATTTTATAGCTATAAACTAAAATTATCTGCCTCACAGGGCCTGATAAATAAGGTTTTTACAGTCATACTGTTTGTAAATCTTTTCTAGCTAGTTTCCCTGTTTGTGAGGTATTAATTGGAAATGTTCTCCATTTGTTAAACATCTGTTCTGTATATATATATATATATATATATATATATATATATATATATATATTTTCTTTTTTTTTTCTGGTGCTCCCGTTAGGGGTCGCCACAGCGGATCATCTGTTCTCTGCATCTTGCTCTGTCACACCAACCACCTGCATGTCCTCTCTCACTACATCCATCAACCTTTTCTTAGGCCTTCCTCTTTTCCTGTTACCTGGCAGCTTCATCCTTAGCATCTTTTCCCCAATATACTCTGCATCCCTCCTCAGCACATGTCCAAACCAATGTAATCTTGACTCTCTGGTTTTGTCTCAAAACCTTCCAACTTGGGCTGACCCTCTAAGATACTTATTGCTAATCCTGTCCACCCTCATCACACCCAGTGTAAATCTTAACATCTTTAACTCTGCCACTTCCAGCTGTGACTCCTACCTTTTTGTCAGTGCCATTATCTCCAACACATATAACATAGCTGGTCTCACTACCCTCTTATAGACCTTCCCTTTCACTCTTACTGGTACTCGTCTATCACAAATCACTCCTGACACTCTTCTCCACCCACTCCATCCTGCCTGTACTCTCTTCTTCACCTCTCTTCCACACTCACCGTTACTCTGAACTGTTGATCCTAAGTATTTAAACCTCATCCACCTTTGCCACCTCTACTCCCTGCATCCTCACCATTCCTCTATCTTCCCTCTCATTCACACACATATATTCTGTCTTAGTCCTGCTGACCTTCATTCCCCTCCGCTCCTCTCTAGAGCATATCTCCACCTTTCCAGGGTCTCCTCCACCTGTTCCCTACTATAACTACAGATTACAATGTCATCTGCAAACATCATAGTCCACTGAGATTCCTGTCTGATCTCATCTGTCAACCTGTCCATCAGCACTGCAAATAAGAAAGGGCTCAGAGCTGATCCTTGATGTAATCTCACCTCCACTTTAAAGCATCCGTCACTCCCACCGCAGACCTCACTGCTGTCACACTACCCTCATACATATCCTGTACCACTCTTACATACTTTTCTGACACTCCTGACTTCCTCATACAATACCACGACTCCTCTCTAGGCACCCTGTCATATGCTTTCTCTAAGTACACAGACACACAATGTAACTCCTTCTGACCTTCTCTGTACTTCTCTATCAACACTCTCAGAGAAAACATCGCATCTGTAGTGCTCTTTCCTGGTATGAAACCATACGGCAGATCACTAATCATCATCATCTCCCTTCTTAACCTAGCTTCCTCTACTCTTTCCCATAACATCATGCTGTGACTGATCAATTTAATCTCTCTGTAGTTAGTACAGTTCTGCATATCACCCTTATTCTTAAAAATCGGTACAAGAACACTTTTTCTCCATTCCTCAGGCATCCTCTCACTTTCCAAGATTTTATTAAACAATCTAGTTAAAAAACCTCCACTGCCATTTCATCTAAACACCTTCATGCTTCCACAGGTATGTCATCTGGGCCCAACAGCCTTTCCATTCTTCATCATCTTCATAGCTATCCTTACCTCCTCCTTGCTATTCCACTGCACTTCATGATTCACTATCCGCACATCATCCAACTTTCTTTCTCTGTCATTCATAGGTTCATAGGATGGTACTAGGCTATCAGCCCTAGGGCCTATACAAGCCTAGCCATAACAATTCCCTGGCTTTTTCTTCCCACACTATTTACTTCCCTGGACCCCTGTCTAGCAGGGCGACTGACATGATCCCCGGGATTCTATTCTTTCATCAGCCCCTCAAAGTACTCTTTCCATCTGCTAACACAGTCTCATTATCCTTTATCACCCTTACCTGCTGCACATCATTACTAACTTGGTCCTTCTGTCTAGCCAATCGGTACAGGTCCTTTTTTCCCTCCTTAGTGTCCAACCTTTCATACAGCTCTTCATACACCTTGTCCTTAGCCTTCATCTCTCTGACAATCCCATTTCTTCTTTGCCAACCTCTTTCTCTGTGTACTCTCCTGTACTTCCTCATTCCTCCACCAGATCTCCTTGTCCTCCTTCCTCTTTCCAGATGTCACCTTTCTAGCCATCTCTCTTACTAGCTCTGCTGTAGGTACCCAGCTATTCGGTAACTCTTCACTGCCACCCAATGCCTGTCTTAACTCTTTCCTGAACTCCACCTCACAATTACCCTTTTTCATTTTCCACCATTTGATCCTTGGTGCTGCCCTCACACTCCTCCTTCTCTTCTTGATCACCAGTGTCATCCTACAAACCACCATCCTATGCCTAACTACACTTTCCCCTGCCACCAGTTTACAGTCTCCAATCTCCTTCAGACTGGCCTTTCTACATAAGATATAATCCACCTGTGTGCATCTTCCTCCACTCTTATATGTCACCCTATGCTCCTCCCTCTTGTCAAAATACATATTCACCACAGCCATGTCCATCCTTTTTGCAAAATCCACTACCATCTGTCCTTCTGCATTCCTTTGCTTAACACCATACCTATCCATCACTTCCTCATCCCCTCTGTTCCCTTCACCAACATGCACATTGAAATCTGGTCCAATCACTACTTTCTCACCCGTGGGTACAGTCATCACCACTTCATCCACCTCACTCAAAAAATATTTGTTCTCATTCATCGCACACCCAACTTGTGGAGCATATGCACTAACAACATTCATCATTACACCATCAATTTCCAGCTTCATAAACATCACTCTATCTAACACTCTTTTCACCTCCAAAACACTCTTAGCATACTGTTCCTTCAGGATAACCCCTACACCATTTCTCCTCCCATCCACACCATGATGAAACAATTTGAACCTGCCTCCGATACACCTAGCCTTGCTCCTCTTCCATCTGGTCTCTTGCACACACAATATACCAATCTTCCTTCTGTCCATCATATCAGCTAGCTCTATCCCTATACCAGTCATACTGCCAACATTCAAAGTTCCAACCCTCACTACCACAGTTCTAGCCTTTATCTGCCTTCGAGCATGCCTTCCACCTCTTCTCCTTAATCCAACAGTAGCCCAATTTCCACCAGCAATCTGTTGGCCAAAAGTACTGGTTGTGGTCGTTGTTAACCCGGGCCACGACCAATCCAGTATGTATATCTGTACTGTTGTCCGCATGTATGATTTAGCAAAAGTTTACACTGGATGCCCTTCCTGACGCAATCCTCCACATTTATCCGGGCTTGGGACCGGCACAAAGAAATGCGCTGGCTTGTGCATCCCCATTGGCTGGGTTTTATATATATATATATATATATATATATATATATATATATATATATATTTATATACGGGACTACCTTCATTTACTGAAAGATCACTATAGATATATATATATATATATATATATATATATATATATATATATATACAGAGAGAGAGAGAGAAAGAGATGTGAGCCCTTTATCTGTTTGAACTTTCAAATGTTCGAAACTCATATGGCCGACACCATAAGAGTAAACTTTTGAAATGCCGACAAATGATAGCAGAGATCCTGCTACAGTGTGGGCCTGGGGGATTCCCCATTCCTGCACTGTAGTGCAATCTCGGAGTGAGAAAATTTAAGTAGCAGGGGGTGTGGGGGCACAGCTCCCCACGTGTGGGGTGCAGGGGGGCTTGCCCCCATGCATAACATAGTTTTTCTGTGTTTACAGGTAGGTAAATGGTGCAATTTCAGGATGCCAGTCTTTCAGAATGTCGATCATACGGTGTTGGCCATATGAAAGTCGGCATTCTGAATGGTTGACATTCTGAAGAAGACATATATATATATATATAGAGAGAGAGAGAGAGAGAGCATTGTCACCTTACAGAAAGAGGTTCTGTTCAAAAACATGCAATACGTGGAATCGACACTCTAAACTGTCAACAAGTGAAGGAAAAAGCATTCTTCTTTGGAGGGGGAAATCCCTCCTACATGCCATGAGCCACCTTTGAATTATATATATTCTAACTCTGAGATTGCACTTTAGTAGGGAAGGGGCAAATTCCCTGATCCTCACTGTATTAAAATCTTGATGTATTGCTTCATGGAAATGGTCCAGAAAATTTGATTCACCTGAGATACACTGTTGACCAAAATGCTGGAAACTCCGATAACTTTTCTGGAAGAGGGGTTTGGGGCCTAGAGTGGTGAGTCTAGATGAGCCATGACCAGTAGAAACTGTTATGTTGTGATATACTAGACAAGAAAGTCCTGCAGTCATACTTAAAGATTAACCAGAAGACTACACGCCATACCTCTCAACTGTACAGGTTTTTGCAGAATGTCTAGATTTCTGCCTCATATTTTCGGTGTGTTCCCCATAATATCTGTCCCTTTCTGGCAAACAGCTGAGGACTGGAGTCATGAAATAATGACAAACACTTGAGTTTAAGGCTCCACATTGTTTGGAAAATTCATGCTAATGCAAAACTTATTATTCTATCAACTTTCTAAATTTGTAAGAGCAATATTTAAAATCTGTCCCTATTTGTCCCCCCAGCATTTTAGGCTTTGACCAGATTTTCTGCTGTAAGAGGTTGAGAGGTATGCTACACGCAGATGTATTTACAGTAGCATGGGTTAAAAACTTTAGAAGAAGGAAGCCCTCTGTTCCTGTTAAGAATCTTGCTCTTAAAACAGAACTGTAAGCTTGTAATTTCTGAATTCTGAACTTGAATTAAAAGTGTATTTAGCATTCTAAATTTATTTTGAAAAGTGAACTTTACTTTTACAGTTTAAACATAGCCATACATATACACAGCCATATATAACCCTGTCATACTGCTAATAACAGAGACATGGCTTAAGCCTCACATCAAAGACAACTCTATAACCCAACCTGGCTATGACATCCTAAGGGTAGGCAGAGCAAACAAAAGAGGTGGTAGTATTGCCCTACTTTACAAATCCAACTTAAAGATCCAACTCCTACAAGAAGAAACCCCAAACATCAAAAATTCTGAGACAGTGCTAGCCTCATTCCTCCTAAACCAGCACAAACATCTAAACTTGTTTGGCACCTATATTCCACCAGGTGACAACCTAAGCACCCTAGAATCAATACTCCAATGGGCTTCCCACTCCCCTCCCCCATGAAACCATAGTCCTAGGCGATGTCAACATCGACTGAAACACTATCCACTTCCCAACACCCACCAACCACATTAATCTATATAACTTCATCCAGCTAATTCAAACACCCACATGTATAGATAAGACACGTAAAAGGGAATCCATAATAGATTGGATCCACAATAATTAGGCTAATACTGCCCACCAATACAGTACACTACCCAGTTCCCTCAGTGACCATAACCCAACCTCTATCCTTCGACACAAACCTACATGTAACAACCCACCCTCCCTACTACAAACCCATTCCCACAAGAACTTTTCCTCAGACATATTCACAGAAACCTTACAATCCTGTAATTGGGCTCCCATCACGACCCTACCACTGGACAATGCAGTAGAATACTTTAACTCCACACTCCTGAGGATCCCAAATCAACTAGCCCCAATCAAACCAATTAGAATGCGTAGCAATCCTGTCCCCTGGTTACAAAAAAACACAAGGACCTTACTAAAACAAAGGGACAGAGCTTGGAAATCCTGGCAACAAAATACAACGCCCACAGCTAGACAAGCCTTTTAGAACTTAGAAATAGAGCAAAAACCAGATTAAAATAGACAAATGTAATCACTATTTGCTGGCCCTGATGTACACTGTTTCGCTGACACTATGCTTAACCTAAGCAATTTTGTACATATGTAAATATCTAGTAAATCTGTTAAATACTATGAAATTCAATTGTATTGAATTGTATTGCAATTGCATTTTATGCTGTACTTTTGTTAAACTTTTGTTATCTACTTTCTATTCTCTGTAACACTCTTCAGCTTTTCTCTCCAGGACTCCACTGAAAACGGACACTTGCTGTACAGTCAGACTATCCTGGTAAACAAATGTTAAATAAGTAAATAAATAAATAAATAAATAAATACATAAATAAATAAATAATCCACATCAATAGCATGAAATAAAAAATAAACTCTACATTCCTTTATTAAAATATCTTCCACCACAACGAAAAGTTCATTTTACTATTTTTGCCTATTAAGGCTTCCTCTGGAGGTGGTTTTTGGTTTTGTTGTTTGTGTTTATTAAAACATCTCTCATTTTTTGTCCCTAGAAGGGAGGAATGCAGTCAATAAAACACATTGTTCCATTGTTCCACCTCTACTAGAATATATCAACCATTACTGGCCTTGTCTTCCTTTAGAAACCTCACTGACTTACAAACCCTCTCAAAATCTACAGATTTTTGCAACTTCACCCTACAAAATCAACACCTTTCTGTCACATTCCAGCAGACAAACAGCTCCCTGTTTAGCACAGTCAAGTTCTGATACTGCTCTACCTTGTTCATACAGCACTCTACAATGAATCATCTACCCTCTCAGCAATAGACTTTCAGTTAACAACATCCCATATCAATTTTAGCCATTAACCAACAATGCTAGTCAAGCCAAGGAACTCCATCCAATTAAACAAAATGTGCTTCCTGTCCTGACACCCACATGATCAGACTTAATCCTCGCTGAGCTCTGTAACAAATTCAGAAAGCAGCTGCTGAGCCACCTAAGAAAGAAAACCACATGCACATCCTTCACTCCTCTTCCAATAGTGAAAATCCAGTTGAATGCACTTTAACCACCTGCTAGCATGTATATACTATGCATCTGCACATTTAACACCAGATTAGACTCAGTAACACAGACGTTGTTTTCATAGTAGACCCACCTCTAATGTTCTTCACTACCTTCATCTAAGTGCTATCCCCTTAGTATCACATTTATCATCCTGATCACTTAAACTTTCATAACTAATTTCTCACCACCTAATCCTCAGTCTTTGATACACAACCCATAGCTTCTCACCCTACAGCCATATCTTATTGACTGACACATTGTACAATAATTACAGGTATGACATTTTTTTTTTTGTTTAAAAGTTTTTTATTGATTTAGCAAATATACTGCTTCGATTTGTAACTGTATACATTGTAAACATTTGATTATCTTCTTTGCTGTAACATTTTTTCTAAAATTTATTATAATTTTATATCATATACATTTCAATATTATACCGTTCAAAATAAACCATATTATTGCTGATTTTTTGCACTTGCACTCTCAAAAGCCAACACCATACTATCTTGCTTTCTCAGCTCTACTTCTGTACTTTATTCTCAAAGGTCTACTTAACTCTAGAATTATGGCTAAAATGATCTGCAGCAGATCTGCTCACTGTCTGGTCAGCAATTCTAAATAAATAAAAAACTTCAATAGGCAATTAATTTTCTTGAAGCAGTAAATAAATAAAGAACCTGGGAACTAATATTAATTTTGTCCAAGGCAGCTATCCAGACAATTAAATATTCATGGACCAGGGAACCACAATTATGTCTAGAAAATGCATCAGCTTTATCACAGTACTTAAAGTCAGACTCTCAGAAGCTTTAGTGTACAGGTCCCAGAAGGGTAGCCTAGTGGAACACTTTAAAAACATCTAAAGTCTATGCTAAAGAAAGACATAGAGCAGGGTGGGAAGAAATAGAATCAGTTATGTTTTACCTCATTTTTTTGCAAGAGAAAAGTCCAAGCTTTAATAGGATTTATCCCAATTAATTTATTATATGGATAGCATCCCTGAACTTAGAAAGAATATTTGGAAGCTGGAAAGAAACTTGATAGAACACTTTAAAAACCTACAATATATATTCAAGGTTATTATTTCAATATAGAAAGAGCAGAATATATGCAGCAGAAGGTATATAATAGTAAACATAGACTTTATCAAAGACCCATTAAGGTGGTAGATAAAAATGAATGAAACAAATGAGAAAATCAGTGCAGATAATAGCACATATCTGCCTTAAAACTATTGAGGGAGGCTGAAGTTTATGCATATTGCCATAGTATGTTATCAGGGCATTCAGTCTGTACTGTTTACATAGACAGAACTTCATTTAAGGCCCAGAAGCAAGAAGTAAAGGAGTGTTTGCTTAGAAATTATGTTTTTCTGAGCTGTCATTTATTAAAGATGTAATACTGCATCATTTTACAAGTGTGCCAGGGAAGAAGTCAAGCCTAAACCATGAAGGATATATGAGTTCAAAAACAGAGCAAAATGAGGAAGTAAAAAATAATTGTTTTAACTAGGTGTTGGTGAGGAGTTTCAAAGTGATTAGTACAGGTGAATCACTCTGGCTCCTTAGTTAGATTGGTCTGGAATATTTTTTGTAATGATTTCTAAACATTTAATTCCATATCCAGTCTGGACACTTGTTTAAAGTCCATAATGGATGATTTTGTATCGATAATGTCATCTTTGATCTTCTGGGGTTTTGATATTTTCAGGTAGACGCATATATATATATATAGAGAGAGAGAGAGAGAGCGGGAGAGAGAGCTAAAACTGCATATATTTATGTATAAAGGAAAAAATGAGGGGGTAGCTATCCATGAATATGCAGAGACAGCTGCCTCGGGTATGGTTCAGCACTGCGTACTCGCATGTATATAACAAAAAAAAAAAAGAACCACCAACTCATATCACATTGACAACCATACTTTCCCTTCCTTAAGGGCAGGGCATGCCACTGGCTACACCAGATAGTAAGAAAGCTTCCTTCCAGCTAGAATTCCATCTTCAGAGGTGACATACTACTCTCATTCCAGGTTTTCTTTCTAGAATAGCCTGATTAGTGAACCATACACATACACACAGACACATGCGCACACACACACACACACACACACACACACACACACACACACACACACACACACACACACGCCCACACACACACACACACACACACACACACACACACACACACACACACACACACACACACACACACACAGCAGGGAATAATAAACCGACATAATTTGTATTCTATATAAAGGCAATTTCTCTGATTACACAACCAACACACACAACATCAAGTCGACAATTACACAGTGCCACCAACCCATTCCACCTTCTCCCAACCAAATTGTTCCAGCAAAAGTAAGAACGATAGCAGAGAAGAGAGGAGGAATGATATATTAATAAGCTTACAAGATAAATCAACTTAGCTCTATTATATATATTAAAATACCATTGTACTCTGCTAGTACTTTTTAGGATCTTCATCACAACTTTATTTTCAAGATCTTAAACAAAGATGGAACTGAATTTGGGAAGAAACCAGATTTTTTTTTGTGGACTTTGTGGTGGAAGAAAATGATCAAATAGCCAAAACATTGCAGATGAATATGAAGGAACTGTTAATTCAAGTCACTGAGCTAGAAAATTAAGACGAAGAAGGTCCAGCTGCTAAAAGTCTAAGAAGAAAGGGCAGGAAGAACACAACAGCTGAGGACAACAAGGACAATCCTCAGCATATTATGACAGATATGGAGACATCAGGAATGATTGTTAATCAATTGGACAAATAGATGAATATTTAGAGGCATCTACTCAAGTGCTTAATGAAGGCAACAGGGTTACATTAGCTCAAATAGTAGGGAGGAATAACAACCTCTTAGATCAGAATCCATTTAACAAGGAGAGACATCCTGTGCCCAATAGGGTAACTAGCGATACTTTGAATACCCATCATTTCCATTACTACTAATAGCTCCCTCAGGTAAAGGGACTACTTCCGTAGCACCAACTCACAATAATTACAGCATAAGCATCATGCTCAATCACCTTGAAAACAATTTGCAGGGGTCAGTTGCTACTGTGCACATATCACAAGTAGTAAAGGAAAAGATTTGGAAAGGTGAATCCATAGATATCTTTGATCTTGTACATGCCAAAAATATATAGAGAATCATGGATACTGACCTTAGATGGGTCCAAAGACATTATAGAAGCCCTTGTAGTCATGGGATGATAGCAACCGAAATATAGTCCTGAACAACTGAGTCATGGGGTTTATACATTACAAAGTGGTAGTTAGAGAAAAGCACCCTTTTATGGCTAACCCTCTGTTTATTTCCTCATTGTCAGGGAAGCCAATGTCTTAAAAGGGGGAATGCTGAAATACAACTATGACCAAATGTTCAGGAAACTAAAAGCTAAAGACAGATAAATAAAATGGGAGACCAGGCATACTTACACCTAATTCAGTATAATGGCGGACAAACATAAAAGTGAACCCAGCTAATAAAAAGAATACTTATCCAATAAAGGTAAATCTTATTGAACCTTTAATTCTGGCAAATGTGGCCATCATGCAGATTTTCTCACATTTGCAAAATATGGTGGAAGGAGATACTCCGCCATAAAATGTGACAGAAAGTCTCCAAAAGTTGACCAAATCCAATTCATTTTCAAAACAGAATCAAATTCAGTTCAGAATCAGCACCAGAAAGTGAAAAGACATATTTTCATTACTCCATCAAAGCCTTCTACATTCACAGAATTAGATAAACCAATGGCAGTCCTCAAAGAACTCCTAAAGAAGTACCCAGGTCAAACAGTCACCAGTTTTATCATTAAAGGTTTCACCCTTGGTTTCTCCATAAGATTCAATACTGAAAACATACATGTATAGTGCAAAAACTTAATATCAATAAATGGAAATGAAAAGATAATTTATTCTCTCATCTCCAAGGAAATCCAAAAAAGACAAATCAAGGGAACATTTCAGGCACCCTAATTTTGAAGACATAACCAGGTGAGTACCATTTCATACATCATCTATCATACCAAGAAGGGCTATCAGTCAATGATGCCATAGATAAAAAAAAAACCTCAAGAATTCATTATTAATTGCTCAGTAATGAAGTAGCCATTATAAATGTATTGAGAGACCCATGGGGTGCAGAAATAGGCATGTAATTTGCTTTTCACCATTTACTCATTTGACGTAAGGATTGTACTACAACTGACTAGGCATGGAATTCAATGCCTTGCACTTCTTTGACATAGGTATGCCAATGGGGTACTTGGTGGATTGCTTTGTTTTTGATTGTTTTAATGAGATTATCCTATAGTTCTGGAAGCAGTAGAGCTCATATTTCTTCAAAGTTCAATATCTTAATTATTTTTAATCATGTCTTATTTATTTATTATTTATTTATTGACATGTGTTAACCAGGTTGGTCCAGCTCAGCTTGTGGCTCATTTTCAGTGGGGACCCAAGGAGAAAAGCTAAAAAAAAGCAGAGATTTTACAGACATAAAACAGATCACGTAGACATTGACATATGTTCAGAAATTGAAATTATACAATAATATTTAAAAGAGAAAGTAAAAACATTTAAAGACCTGTAGTTATGTCTATCATATGTGATCAGAGTAGTGATTTATTTACATATTTATAAAAAGAGTTAGTTCCAATCAGATATGAGTATAAAGTAGAAATAAGTATTCTCAAATAGGGGGAATACTTTGCTGAGAGGGGGTTACTGTGAGGGGTACCTAAGGAGTGGAGAGAGTGGTTAAGCTGGGGCTTGACAAGGACAGATTTTGGAGTTAAGCAGATGGAGTTTTAATTTTTCTTTAAAGTGGGATGGGAGAATGGTGGAACATATGTCTCTAGAAAGTTTATTCCAAGATTGGGTGATGGAGTGTTTATATAAGAGTTTGCCTACTGCTTTTTTTGGTTGGTAGGTGTGACGTAGTTGCTGATTTGAGGTACGAAGTGTTCGAGAAGGTGTGTAGATAGAGATGAAGGAAAAGAGAGCAGGGCAATATGAAGGTTTATAGAGAATGAAGTGTAACATTTGAAGTTGTGATAGCAAAAATAGGTGAGAGAACTCAAGGCAGTGGAGGGATGCAAGGGATAGACAGTGATGAGTGTTGTATGGAGAGTTTGTGATGAATCTAGTTATCTTATGATGTTTGTTAGAGTTTGTTTAAGGTTGTGGCTTGAATGTTGGTGAACACAGGGACAGCATAAAACAGGCAGGGGAGGAGGAGAGCTTGAGCAAGAGAGAGTCTAGCAGTTGGAGTTAGAATATTTTTGTTACCATAAAGTAAACCTACTTTCTGGTTTGTCTTTTTTATGCATTGGAGAAGGTGTATATTAAATCTGAGTTCATCATCGATAATGATTCCTAAGAGTTTAGTGTGAGTTTTATTTTTAATGATTGTGTTAGAGGAAGTGATACAAAAGGAGGATTTGTAGTGAGTAAGAGGGCGGGTGAATCACAACTAAGGAAGGTCTTCAGGCTTTCAACCAGTTATGTAACTGACTAGGGGTGCTCCTAGCTGAAGATAAATTAGAAGGACCACTCAAAGTGTTAACATTTTTGCATATTGAGATCACTAGCACACAATGCTGTTTTTGCTTACTAAAATAAAAGTCTAACAAAATCAACAATGATGTGAACAGCTTTTTGATGGCTTAAAGCGTAACCATTAGAAAAATCATAGAAATGTTGGGTCTCCTAAATTTTGTATTCTGCGTCATAGCACCCAGCAGAACATTCACAGTTCGGTAGCAGACCTTTTATGGAGAGGTCGCAAGAAAGATTACATGATCTGGATTGACTGTATAGTCAGAGAGGATCTCACATTCTGGTCCTTCTGTATTACAATTGCTTATCCTTCTGGTAAGACAATTAGGTACCAAATGAAAGTCTTCAATTGTTGATAGTTCTGACAAATTTGACATGGGAGATTATTTCAAAGGACGATGGTTTTCAAATCCATTGGCAAAACGTTGGTCCTATTTAGGAAGAAGGAACATCACGATTTTTAGTGATTTTCCTAACGTGTTTGAATTCACTTATGACAAGATCATCTCAGGAACAAGTGCTTAATATTTAGATCAGCCAACAAAGCTGTAGTTGAGGTACCCAAACCAAAAAGACATTTTGGGTCAACTGTATTTTAAGGCTATTAGTTCTCCTTTCCTGGAAAATCAGCATGTCTTTCACTGTAGAATATACTAATGGATATAAAAAAAAATAGATGACTTGTTTTCTTATTTGCGGGTTCAGTATTTCAAAATGTTTGCTGTAGAAACAGATTTATTTGCCACCCTAAAACCAGAAAGGATCTGAATTCTGGATAACTGTGGAAGGATAACAGCATGGTGGTTTAGAATTTTATGGGCTAAAAGCACTAAGAGACTTTTGTTTTTGATGTGCATTCCTTGGCACCCATGTCTTGAACACATTATAATCCAGAGACTCAATCAGAATCATCTGTATCATGCATACATTCAGATAGGTACTCGTAAATTGCATATACAGGAAATAAAGAACAGTTAAAAGAAGCTTATATGTTTATGTATGTATTATTTATTTATTTAGATTTCTTAGAGCAGAGCACTGATCAAGCACTATCTATTTTAGGCTGAGCTTGGGACTATGTAACATGTAAACAAAAGGCATTGCATTTTAAGGTGTACAAAAGCAGACAGAACTAAAAACAATAAAAGTTTATGAACACTAGGACTGCAAAGTATGTTGCATTCATGACATGGATATAGATAGAGTATGGTAAGGATCAAAACTCATGCTTTAGGGAGAAAAAATAAGGCAAGGATTGGAAAAAGAGAATGAAAAGATAGAAATAGCTTAATATTGTTATCTTAAGAATTATGTAATAGTCTGTGTACTTTCAGAAATGTGGGAATTAGTGTTTATAAGATGTATTAAGTGAGGTGAAGAAGAAGGCTGGAGAGTGAGACATCTATGGAAGAAGAATGTGAGAGTAGAGAATTTAAAAGCTAATGTGAATGCAACAAGATTAAATCTGAAGCTTGTGTTGCCACGTTTCTCAATGGCTTGTAGATCCGTTCAGATGCTAGTTGTTCATTGTGTTGTCTGGTGAATAAGCCGAGTTTGGACTTTGCTTGTCATTCAGTGGGAATTGAGTTCCAAAGTTTAGTAACACTGAATGTGGATAGTGGTTCTCTTTGTTGATTATTTGATCTGTGGATAGCAATCTGGTAAGGTTTTTGGATTATGTTTTTCTGAGTATATTATATATTTGGATTAAGTGAGAAATGAATAGGCATTCATTTGGTTTATGAAAAATGTTGTGCACTGTTTTTAGGTAAGCAATAGATAATTTCTGCACCTGTAGCTGGTGAATTTTTTGAAGTGATATACAGTGCTGTATACTGTATGTTACATCTGTAGTATACTTAACAATTTTATTATACTTTGTTTAATTCTGCGAAGATGTTTTTTTTTCATGTTTGCTAATATAGGGGATGCATATAACAGGGATGGAAGTAGGGTAGTAAGATACATGCTTTATGCAGTTGTGCCTGTTCTGTGTGATAAAGTTTGGGTTTGTGCAGCATGTCTGTTTTAATTAATTTTGTTTATTATATTGTATATGTGTTTGCTAAATTTGACTTTTAATCTTTTATAACTTTCTGAAATTTTTTATGAGGGACTTGTTCAACTGGTTTACTGTATTGGGAACTGTTACTAAGCAATGTGTTCTGTTTATTGTTGCAGAGACTATCAACTTTTTTCTTTGCAGTTAACAACAGATAGAAAGATTGTATTTAAGGTTTGTTAGAGAGTTTTAAGTTACTATCTGGAGATGAGGTGGATTTTCTTATAGGTATATTATGGTGGAATTATCATCATCATTGAGTACAATGGTAGCTTATTCAGTTTTGTGGTTACCTCTTACGACTTTATACAACTCACAACATACCAGAATCATTCAGTTGAATCTTAACAAAATGTTTGCACCATTTTACTCTTATTCTGCAGGATCTGTTATTTCCATCTGCTACAGCAAGCAAACTTCCCATGAATTGTGAAAAGGGATACTCTTCCATTTACACTGTTTGTGATTAAAATTAGTTAACATGAACTTCCACACTTGACTTGGCATTTGGAAATCTTTGTGCATTTTCTCTTCTCCTTATATGTCATCATATTAACTTCGATACTCTGAACAGGACTTGCTATAGTGTAGCCTGTAATGAAAATAATTTCTCCAAATTCACCCTTGCTGTTTTAAACCATGTACCTTCACAAAACCAAGGTGCATTTCAGTTCTAGAAAATGCTCTCTCTTCCTAATTTATGCAATCTGTCACATGTAAGTACTTCCCTCAGTTGTACCAATGAGTCCTTAGTCATCAACCCCGCTTTATCATGCTCATAATTACTGTTTACTGTTTCCCTTTCCCTCTTTCTGCACAGACAGCTACATTTTATCTGTCTTCTGAGAAATTTTAGACCCATTTTATCCTGCTATTCTTTTTCTCTTGTCTTCTTTGGTGCTATTTATAAAAATGTTATAGTGTCTGTTGCACATTTTCAGTGAATATTATTTTATTTTACATACGCTATTATGAATTTATTTTTCATTTATTTATTTTTGCTTATACATATTTTACATGTCTTCTGTATCTTTTTAACACTCATAGATACACTTTTTATAAACTACTTGTTCAAAGTATCAGGTTGCCAGTCAAGCTTGAGGGACACAAACGTGTAATGGCAGGCTGAAGTTCACTAGCAACTTTAGTCTTAAACATCTGTGCTAAGCTATTTTACATTGTTGCATACTTTACAATGTGTAACATACATATAACTTGCAGAGATCATCTGAGTCACAGTTGAGAGTGCACACACACTCACAGATACACACACACACACACACACACACACACATATATATATATATATATATATATATATATATATATATATATATAAACTTCTTGCAGTAACAATCTTGTGCCTGCAACATTGTCATTTTTGTAAAATATGTTTGTCTAGTGTTTGAATTTGCACTCTAACAGCATATATACCACATTGATTATCTATGTCTTAATTTGTTTTAGTGACTGTTTCTTAAACAATTGTAACATTTTTGTGTATAGTGATTTATTTGCTTTTTTTTTTGTTTGTTTTGTTTTTTTAGAAATAGCTGTTTATTTTTTCATGACATTAACTACTCTGAATCCAGTCTGTAAATGTGATCTGACCAGTATGTTTTACTCACTTAAGAAAATATAAACATATACAAAGTAAATAAATAAATATATACTCGCTATCTCTCTACTGTCTTTATGCATTGGCCATGACTGGTTAAGGATTGTTGAATTAGTTCACAGAATGGTTTATAGATAATCCATTCAAAAAAAAATAAGACAATATAAACATAACACTATTAAAAATTAGAAGCCTGTGCAAGAAGTTGCACATGCTTTCCTAACTTAATAAATTGTAGATATCCGCTTAACTGCTAAAGTTTCACACAGAGATAATTGGAGGAAGGGCACTGAGCAAAACTCTGATCTGTGATATATAACATTAAGTATCCTGTTTTTTGCTTATTTGTACTAGTTATTGCTTATTATAGATATTTATAGCACTTTTATTGTCTTCTGCATACTTTTTACTGTATTTTATAGCTATAAACTAAAATTGTCTGCCTCAAAGACCTGATAAATAAGGTTGTTACTGTCGCACTGTTTGTAAATCTTTCCGAGCTAGTTTCACTGTGTGTGAGGTATTAACTGGAAATTTTCTTCATTTGTTAAACATATGTTTGTCTTTGTTCTGATTTCCTGCCAAGGAGTTTATCATATAATTGATTTGTTTGCAGTTAAAAACATTCTCTAAGAGTCTCCTTTCTCCTTTATCTGTGTAAAACTTTCATTGAAAGGCTCTCTGCTGTTTTTCTGTAGTGATAAACATTTCTGTAGTGTTTTTCTGCCTAGGAAGTATAGGTAGTAGCGATAGTATTGTCCATATTCAGGCTTGTGTTCTGGGCCTAGTTTTTTGTTTGCAGAGGCTGTGTGTCTGGACACATGTTCCAGGCCATCGTAGTTTACCAAAAGCCATTTTGCATTTCACTGAGAGTGTAGTGTTTATGGTCATTGGCTGATTGGGTTTACCTGGACTAGTCCTTGGAGTAAGCACCTCATTGGTTCCTTGCAGCTTTTTTTTTTTTAAAGTTGTTTCAGGTTTCAACTTTTTGTTTCTTAAGAAGTAACCTTGTGAGTGTTTCTGCCATTTTACACAGAGCTAATTGGAGAAAGGGCACTGAGCAAAACTTTGATCTGTGATATATAACATCAAGTATCCTGTTTTTTCTTATTTTTACTAGTTATTGCTTATTATAGATATTTATAGAACATTTATTGTCTGCTGCATAGTTTTTACTGTATTTTATAGCTACAAACTATAATTGTCTGCCTCAAAGGGCCTGATAAATAAGGTTTGTACTGTCACACTATATAAGAATACAACGAACACAACACCAGCAGTCAATAGATGTGAATATCTTGTTTAATTCTGGTACCTCGGCCTTCGCCTTCTCACACTGTCTGTAAATCTTTTCTACTTAGTTTTCACTGTGTGTGAGTTATTAACTGGAAATTTTCTCCATTTGTTAAACATCTGTTTCTTTTTATTTGTTCTGATTTCTTGCTAGGAAGTGTATCATATAACTCATTTGTTTGCAGTTAAAAACATTCTCAATAGTCTCCTTGCTCCTTTATCTGTTTAAAACATTCATTTAAAGGCTTACTGCTGTTTTTCTGCTGTGATAAACATTCCTGTTGTGTTTTTCTGCCTAAGTAGTGCAGGTAGTAGCTGTAGCATTGTTCATATTCAGGCTTGTTTTCTTGGCCTAGTTGCTTGTTTGCAGAAGCTGTGTGGCTGAGCACATGTTCCAGGTCATCTTAGTTTAGCAAAAGACATTTTGCATTTCACTGAGAGTGTAGTGTTCATGGTCATTGGCTGATTGGGGTTACGTGGACTACTTCTTGGAGTAAGCTGCTCACTGGTTCCTTCGAGCTTTTTTTAAAGTTGTTTCAGGTTTCAACTTTCTGTTACTTAAGAAGTTACCTTGTGAGTGTTTCTGCCATTTCACAGAGAGCTAATAGGAGAAAGTGCACTGAGAAAAACTCTGATCTGTGATATATAATGTTAAGTGCCTTGTTTTTTGCTTATTTCTACTAGTTATTGTTTATCATAGATATTTATAGCACTTTTCTTGTCTGCTGCATACATTTTACTGTATGCTATAGCTATAACCTAAAATTGTCTGCGTCACAGGGCCTGATAAATAAGTCTTTTACTATCACACTGTTTGTAAACCTTTCCTACCTAGTTCCACTGTGTGTGAGGTATTAACTGGAATTGTTCTCCATTTGTTAAACATCTGTCTGTGTTTGTTTGTTCTGATTTCCTGCCAAGGAGTGTATCATATAACTCATTTGTTTGCAGTTAAAAGCATTCTCTAGAGTATCCTATCTCCTATATCTATATAATACTTTAATTTAAAGGCTTACTGCTGCTTTTCTGCTGTAATAAATATTTATGTTGTGTCTTTCTGCCTAAGTAGTGTAGGTAGTAGCTGTAGCATTGTTCATATTCAGGCTTGTATTCTGGGCCTAGTTGTTTATATGCAGAGGATGTGTGTCTGAGCACAGGTTCCAGGCCATCTTAGTTTAGTAAAAGCTATTTTGCATTTCAGTGAGACTCTAGTCGTTATGGTCACTGGCTGATTGGGGTTACCTGGACTTCTGCTTGGAGTAAGCATCTCATTTTCTCTTTCAAGCTTTTTTTATGTTGTTTCCAGGTTTCAACTTTCTGTTACTTAAGAAGTTGCCTTGTGAGTGTTTCTGCCATTTCACACAGAGCTAATCGTAGGAAGGGCACTGAGCAAAACTCTGATCTGTGACATACTGTATAACATTAAGTATCCTGTTTTTTTTTCTTATTTTCATTAGTCATTGCTTATTAGAGATATTTATAGTAAACCATCCACTAAATGTCCCATCCCTCCAGAATCTACTCCAACCCTATCGCACCACCAGACCACTAAGATCCAGCAACAAAAATCACTTGCAGATCACTAAAGCCAATAACTCTGCTGGTGAAGCACTATTCTCTTGCACCATAGCCAAATTATGGAACTC
The DNA here is from genome assembly GCF_019279795.1 of Protopterus annectens. Lineage (NCBI taxonomy): Eukaryota > Metazoa > Chordata > Ceratodontiformes > Protopteridae > Protopterus > Protopterus annectens. Next base: position 487,835,293 of record NC_056751.1, on the reverse strand, counting down.
ACTCCCACCCACAATTACCTCTGTACCATCATGCACCAACTTCAAAACTTTATTAAAAGTGCACCTAACACATGCTGGCTATGCACTTGCAACTCCCACTCTAATATCATCCACCCCATCCAACTACTACCTTTCTTTCCACTCCACTAACTACCTTGATTATAGCAAGCTCAGATACTCATAAGCCTAGTACTTATTATACAGCTGGAACTTCTCATTGTTACATTTGTTAATGCCTGTTATGTACTTCACAGATAAAGATTCTAGTTGTCTACTGATGTACTATGTTCTTCATCTGTAAATATGTTGTAAGTAATTTCTATGTTAAATTGTTAATCGCTATGTAATCCAGTGTAACTACTGTCTGTTTATTTTACTGTGGAGCTTTTCTCCCTGGGCCTCCGCTGAAAATGGACCAACATCCAGTCGGACACTCCCGGTCAACAAATTTAAATAAATAAATAAATAAATATAGCACTTTTGTTTGCTGCATACATTTTACTGTATTTTATAGCTATAAACTAAAACTGTCTGCCTCACAGGACCTGATAAATAAGGTTTTTACTGTCACACTGTTTGTAAATCTTTTCTAGCTAGTTTCACTGAGTTTGAGGTATTAACTGGAAAGTTTCTCCATCTGTTTGTGTTTGTTTGTTCTGATTTCCTGCCAAGGAGTATATCATATAACTCATTTATTTGAAGTTAAAAGCATTCTCTAGGTTTTTTTTTTTTTTGCTCCTTTATCTGTTTAATACTTTCATTTAAAGACTCACTGCTGTTTTTCTGCTGTGATAAACATTTCTGTAGTGTTTTTTTTCTGCCTAAGTAGTGTAGGTAGTAGCTGTAGCATTGTTCATATTCAGGCTTGTGTTCTGGGCCAAGTTTTATGTTTTGCAGAGGCTGTGTGTCTGAGCACCTTTTCCACATCATCTTATTTTAGCAAGAGACATTTTGCATTTCACTGAAAGTGTAGTGTTCATGGTCATTGGCTGATTGGGGTTATCTGGACTACTGCTTGGAGTAAGCAGCTCACTGGTTCTTTCGAGCTTTTTTTAAAGTTGTTTCAGGTTTCAACTTTCTGTTACTTAAGAAGTTACCTTGTGAGCTAATCGGAGGAAGGGCACTGAGAAAAACTCTGATCTGTGATATATAATGTTAAGTATCCTGTGTTTTGCTTATTTCTACTAGTTATTGTTTATCATTGATATTTATAGCACTTTTCTTGTCTGCTGCATACCTTTTACTGTATTTTATAGATATAAAATTGTCTGCCTCACAGGGCCTGGTAAATAAGGCTTTTACTGGCACACTGTTTGTAAACCTTTTCTAGCTAACTGGAATTTTTTTCCATTTATTAAACATCTGTTTATATTTGTTGTTCTGATTTGCTGCCAAGGAGTGTATCATATAACTCATTGTTTGCAGTTAAAAGCATTCTCAAGAGTCTCCTTCCTCCTTTATCTGTTTAATACTTTCATTTAAAGGCTTACTTCTGCTTTTCTGCTGTGATAAATATTTACGTAATGTTTTTCTGCCTAAGTAGTGTAGGTAATAGCTGTAGCATTGTTCATATTCAAGCTTGTGTTCTGGGCCTAGTTGTTTGTATGCAGAGGCTGTGTGTCTGAGCACATGTTCCAGGCCATTGTAGTTTAGCAAAAGCCATTTTGCATTTCAGTGAGACTCTAGTGGTTATGGTCATAGGCTGATTGGGGTTACCTGGAGTACTGCTTGGAGTAAGCATCTCTTTGGCTCTTTTAAGCTTTCCTTTTTAATTTGTTTCAGGTTTCAACTTTATATTACTTAAGAAGTTACCCTGTGAGTTTTTCTGCCATTTCAGACAGCTAATCAAAGGAAGGGCACTGAGCAAAACTCTGATCTGTGATATACTGTATAACATTAATTATCCTGTTTTTCTTATTTTCACTAGTCATTGCTTATTAGAAATATTTATAGCACTTTTATTGTCTGCTGCATACATTTTACTGTATTTTATAGATATAAACTAAAATTATCTGCCCCACAGGACCTGTTAAATAAGGTTTTTACTGTCACACTGTTTGTAAATCTTCTCTAACTAGTTTCACTGTGTTTGAGGCATTAACTGGAAATTGTCTCCATTGGTTAAAGATCAGTTTGTGTTTGTTTGTTCTGATTTCCTGCCAAGGAGTATATCATAGAACTCATTTATTTGCAGTTAAATGCATTCTCTAGGGTCTCCTTGCACTTTTATCTGTTCAATACTTTCATTTAAAGGCTCACTGCTATTTTTCTGCTGTGATAAACATTTCTGTAGTGTTTTTCTGCCTAAGTAGTGTAGGTAGTAGCTGTAGAATTGTTCATATTCAGGCTTGTGTTCTGGGCCTAGTTGCTTGTTTGCAGAGGCTGTGTGTCAGAGAACACGTTCCAGGCCATCACAGTTTAGCAATGGCCATTTTGCATTTCACTGAGAGTGTACATTTTTATTGTCTTTGGCTGATTAAGGTTACCTTGACTACTGCTTGGAATTAGCACCTCATTGGTTCTATTGAGCTTTTTTTTAAGTTGTTTCAGGTTTCAACTTTCTGTTACTTAAGAAGTTACCTTCTGAGTCTTTCTGCCAGTTCATACAGAGCTAATCGGAGGAAGGGCAGTGAGCAAAACTCTGATGTGTGATATATAACATTAAGTATCCTGTTTTTTTGCATATTTTTACTAGTTATTGCTTATTATAGATATTTATAGCACTTTTATGGTCTGATGCATTAATTTTACTATATTTTATAGCAATGAACTAAAATTCTCTGCCTCACAGGGCCTAATAAATAATGATTTTAATGTCACACTGTTTGTAACCTTTTCTAGCTAGTTTCCCCTGAGTGAGAGGTATTAACTGGGAATTTTCTCCATTTGTTAAACATATGTTTGTGTATGTTTGTTCTGATTTTATGCCAAGGAGTTTATCATATAACTGATTTGTTTGCAGTTAAAAGCATTCTCTAGAGTCTCCTTGCTCCTTTATCTGTTTAAAACTTTCATTTAAAGGCTCACTGCTATTTGTATGCTGTGATAAACATGTCTGTAGTGTTTTTCTGCCTAAATAGTGTAGGTAGTAGCTGTAGCATTGTTCGTATTCAGACTTGTGTTCTGGGCCTAGTTGTTTGTTTGCAGTGGCTTTGTGTCTAAGCACATGTCCCAGGCCATCTTAGTTTAGTAAAAGCCATTTTGCATTTCAGTGAAAGTGTAGTGTTTATGGCCATTGGCTCATTGGTTACATGGACTATGGCTTGGAGTCAGCACCTCATTGGTTCTTTCAAACTTTTTTTAAAGTTGTTTCAGGTTTCAACTTTCTGTTACTTAAGAAGTTACCTTTTGAGTATTTCTGCCATTTCACACAGAGCAAATTGGAGGAAGGGCAATGAGCAAAACTCTGATATGCAATATATAACATTAAGTATTCTGTTTTTTGGTAATTTGTACTAGTCATTGCTTATTATAGATATTTATAGAACTTTTATTTTCTGCTGCATACTTTTTACTGTATTTTATAGCTATAAACTAAAATTGTCTGCCTCACATGGACTGATAAATAAGGTTACTGTCACACTGTTTGTAAATCTTTAATAGCTAGTTTCACTGTGTGAGAGGTATTAACTGGAAATTTTCTCCATTTGTTAAACATCTGTTTGTGTTTGCTCTGCCTTCCTGCCAAGGACTGTATCATATAAATTGTTTTCCCACCCTCTATCCCTATTGGTATCCTGTTCTTATACTTAATGGCTTTGCAGTTGCCTGCCCCTACAGTATATTTGATCTAGACACTCCTCCCAGTCTAGTATCATTAGCTCTTACTACCTAATACAGACAGAACATTTGAGAAGGCCAACTCATTTAGTTTCTTAATCTCGAATTATCTTCGGCTCCTCCTTTCTCCCTTTCCACTTTACTCTTTCTAAGTGATCTTCTCAGCTGATAAGGCTGATAAGTATTTTTTTGGCACATTTGACTATTCAGAGTTGAATAAAACAATAATTGAATTCAGTTCAGAATACATTTTGAATAAATTGCATTTATTTAAACTGCATTTTCTTTAATACTGCTACACTCTCATGTGTGCTAACTGGCACTGCACTTGAATTGTTTTAATGCTGTTTTAGCTGCTTTTCTGTAAAAAAAAAATCTAAACTTGTTTTCTGCCTTTCCTGTAACTAGTCTAGTCCATATACAGATTTGCTGTATCCAGGACTGTACGTAAGCTTCTGAGCCCACCAAGTCTGTCTGTGTTGGAACGAAGCTTTCTAGCTTATCAGTGGGAGTGGTAAGCACTAGGTAGCCTACCCACCACAAGTGGAGTGGTTTCTGGCCCAGAAATTGTAGTCTATTGGCCGTTCAGGCAGGTTTTTTCATCTCTTTTAACTTTCTTTTGTTTTAAAACCCATGTTTGTGCTTGTTTCCTACCTTTCCTGTAACTAGTCTAGCCCAGATACAGATTTGATATGTCCAGGACTGTTTGTAAGCTTCTGATTGGTGCCAAAGTCTGATCTTCATTTTTTTCCTTTAGATCTACTACTTCTTTCCTCTCCTACACTTTTACTAGCTTATTAGTCTAGCATTTTACCAGACTTCCTGTAGCAATTATTGTAGCACACAAAAAGGCTACCAGCACTCAAAGTTCTACAAGGAAACAGCTCCAGTACTTATTATTAATGCTCACCCCTCCAGGCATGTCTAAAGGTCAGTACCCTGTGCTTATCCTATTAATTTCTCCTATTAACCTGGTGAACTTTGGCATTCTGAGTCAATGTAGCAATTGCCTCATGTACACTGACAACCCTCTCCTCTTACCACCTAACACTCAGACTTGTGAGTATTGCACTTATATATCCAAATTGAAAGCCACACACTCTCCAGCCAAGACCAGAATAGCTGGTCAAGAGGAGAAGGTCAACACTTATACCACACCACATGGAACACATAGCCCTCCAGAACACACACCAGCACTGCCTTTACAGAAAAACACAAACCACACACCCACCTTTGCAGAGGCTCTCAATAAAAATCTACCCAAACAGCAGAGACCTCCAAGGCAGAAACGCACTCAACCACCACAATACAAGACTAATCAGAAGACACATAACTCTCCTAAACAGTGTGCCACTCAACCAAAGCCCCTAAGGCAAAACAGCATCCCCAACACACTAGTCATAGGTGATTCGATAGTGAAGCACACTAATGTCCCACTCAGTAGGTTTAAAAAGGAGAAAGTAACATTTACCTGCCTGTCTGGTGCCAATTTCCACCCCAAAAAGTATGCACTCAGGTCCCTCAACAACAGGTACAAATATGACTCTGTCATTGTACATGTGGGTATGAATGACCTGAGATGTACCTCCCTGGACTACATGAAAAGAGACCTGGAGGACCTCTTGGATTATGTAGCCCAGGTGGGTATAACCCTAGCTCTGAGCAGCATCCTACCATCACACAGAATGATACCACAGTACAAGCAGAAAATGATTTATTTCAACAACTGGCTAAGTTTCTGGTGTCATTCTAAGGGGATCCAGTATCTGTCTGCATTAGATGATATGATTGACAGACCTTGATGCTTTGCAAGAGACGGCCTGCATCTGTCAGCCCTGGGCTTCCGGATACTGGCCAAGCCTCTTCCACCCCTATAGTGCCTTTTTTATGTGGTGTTCCAAAGACCAAATCACCACCATAACAGCTGCAAACAAATGCAATATGAGTGTTATGCTGTTCAACGCTAAAAGTCTAAATCTCAAAATGCACTCACTCATAGCACTCCTTAAAATGGAGAACATCACACTCACTGTAACAGAAACCTGGTTCAAAGCAGCAGAAAGCACCTCTGCACTACAAGGCTATAACTCATTCCACACCTTTTGGCCCCAGTACTTGGACCGAAGCACCAAAGGTGGTGATGTCTCCATATTCATAAAGGATGAGCACACCTCCAGACTGGTATCCCAACATAATGCATCTAAGATACTTCAGGTGCAGTTAACATTGGGTAAGACAGCAATTCAGGTTGTAGCCTGCTATAGGTCCCCAACCATGTCCCAAGACTCACACTCCATATTCTTAAGCAATACTAGGGTCCAACCTAACACTCTCATACTGGGCGACTTCAACTACCACTCCATTAACTGGGAAAACTACTAATGTGCCAGCATACTTGCCCAATGTTTCCTGAAATTCATTAATTCCAATGCCCTGGGCCAACTTATTCTTACCCCCACTAGAGGTAGCAACATCCTTGACTTGGTCATTACTAACATGGGTGACCATTGTCTACATCAACATTCAGCACCTCCCTGGTTAGATCTGACCACAAACTAATCACTTTGGAAATCCACATATCTCTCACCCCCGGCAAAGGTAACCACCATGAAAAACTTCTCCAAAGCTAACCTTGGCTCCTAAAAACAGAGGTGGCTAACCTCATGGCACCCATGCAAATGGAGATCAGTTGTATGACTGCCGAATCATACACCAATGCACTGTACGAACACGTGCACAAATGCATGGATCGCACCATACCCAATAGAACCAAGATGCTCTCCCCAAAAAAAGGAAGCCAATCTGATGTTCCCCTTCCATAAACAAATTCTGCAACAGAAGGAGGAAACTGATGCAAAATAAGGTAAAGATCCAAGACTGGAAAAACTCCCTTATCAGCCTCAACAAAAAGTTGAGATCCCTCATCAAATCCTCTAAAGCTAGCTATGAACACAGAATTGCAGCAGATAGTAAAGGCAACCACAAGGCCTTCTATAGTTATGTAAAGAATCTCCACGGCAATATCCAGATTTGCTCTGAGCTACTTCACAATGGTAGCTCCTATACCTAGCCAACAGATATTGACAATATACTGGCCAACAGATTCAGTGCTAACTTTACCCCTCTCTCCCACAAGAGACCAGTCACAATACTAGTAGATTGCCAGGCACCCAGTATTACTGCTGCACAGGTTAAAACAGCACTACCCAAGGCCAAGAATACAGCTTCTATGGGACCTGACAATATCCCTGTCTGTGTTCTACATGAAATACAGAGTGAACTGGCACCTCACATGTGTGCACTGTTCAATCACAGCCTCACCTCAGGCTTTCTCCCTACAGAATGTTGCTCTGCTACAGTTATTTCTCTCCACAAAGGAAGAGCAACTACAGACCCTGGGAACTATCGCCCCATTAGCCTGATGAGTCTGATATGCAAAGCTATGGAATGGATCATCATGGACCTAACAGACAAGGATATAGGGAATCTCCAAACTATGCATCACACACAGTTTGGTTTTGTGAAGGGTAGATCATGCCTACTCAACTTGTTGAATTCTTTGAGTCAGTCACCAGAGCTGTGGATGAAGGCAATGTGGTTCATACAGCCTACCTTGATCTGGCCAAGGCCTTTGACACCATTCCCCACTCAGGAATCATAGAAAAACTCATTAAGCTAGATACCAACCCCTATATCATTAGGTTGGTTGCAGACTGGCTCACAGGTAGAATCCAAAGTGTGAAAATAGTTGACTCCAAGTCAGACTGCCCACTAGTCACAAGTGGAGTCCTACAGGGTTTGATCCTGGGTCCGCTCCTGTTTGGTATCTACTTCTCTGAAATCCAGGCAAACACAAAGGAACTCTGGCTGACAAAGTTTGCAGACAATTGCAAGTTGGGAGCTATTTTTTACCCCCTGAGTGATTTTGACATCCTACAGAAAGGCTTCACTGAGACCAACAACTGGTGTCTCAACCATGGCCTTAAGCTCAATGCCAAAAAATGTGTCTTCATCCCCTTTGGGAAAAACCTGGTTCCCATGAATTACCAAATTGATGGTAGTCCACTGAACACAGAAAGCATTATAAGAGATCTGGGAACACAGGTTGACAGCAACCTGTTTATTCACCACCACATTGCCACTGTGGTCAGAAAGCCCTTCTATGTGGCACCTCTCATTACTAAGGGTTTTGCATCCAGGAAGAAAGAGGTTATTGTCACCCTCTACTCTTCCCTCATTAGGCCAATCATTGAGTACAATGCCAGATTTGATATGAACCTCACTAAACACATGTAACAACTGTATAGGCCACAAAAGTACCTCACAAAGAGGATCCTAGGCTTTAAACATTTGTCCTATATGGATAGACTAAAAACACTCTTTTTCTCTATTTTCTATCTCATATCGCCTACTTAGAGGCGATCTCTGCTTGACTTACAAAGCCATGTCTGTCCCAGCTCTGTTAGAAATGCTACATCTAAAGAAATCCCATACTCTCCACACTACACACTCCAGAGACCTCAACCTCATTACCACAATCAACAGAACATGCTGGAGGGACAGATTCATAACCCAGAGACTGTCCATGCTATGGAATAGATTCCCATAAAATGTCAAGCAGAGCACCTCACTGGCCCTCTTCAAGAGAAATCTTGATGATTGGAAGGGAAATAGAAAATACACCCCAGGGATCACTCCAGTGGCTGTACTTAACAGAGGCACTGGGAACTAAGGTCGGGTGCCACGATGCCAGGCTGATCCTATGGGCTAGGCTTGTAAAGGCTCCAGGGCCATTAACCTAGTACACACCTATGAACCCACAAACCTATAAGTATGGTTAAAGAGCAGTGACAGCATCCTCACAGTGAGAGTTTCAATGCCTATCACTCTTTTAAACGCAACACTGAAAATTATATTGCTATTGGATGGGGAGTGGCCTTTGTTCTTAGAAGTCAATTTACATCCTGAATCTTTCAATGTTCTTGAACTTCTCCATACTCTCTCATGGTAAACAAAACTCCATACCACATCAGTCGACTAGCATACCCCCTCCAAGTCACCAGCAGCCGAAGAGGTATATCTAAACAAACGTATATCCTTCCCTATTAAACATAACACAATTTTCATGGGAGACTTCAACTATCCCTTCTTTAACTTGGAAACTTATACCGCCACAAATAAGTATGCACTTCATTAATGTCATCTCATTATACCAAACAGTTCAAGTATCAATAAGGATTCAAAAATACTAGACCTGGTTCTCACTAAAATATCTCCCTAAGTTCAACACCTGTATTTACCACTTTACTGGATAAATCAGACCACTGTTCAGTAACACTCATTATAAGGATGATATCAGATGTACCACAAAACCCATCTGCCTTTAGATACTATTCTAAGGCAAACCTACTCCAACTAACGCAATTCCAAATGAAATAGAAGAGCCCACTGCACCTTAAAGGCCACATCTCACATACCACAGGATTTGTGGATAATGTCTATGCTCATCACAAAACAAGCATTGTGGTCTCTGACTCCAAACGATGCACGTGATACCAAGTTCAGGAATAAACCCATACAGTGGAACAATACCTGTAAATATCCAAGTGCAATAAATCCTGACATATCCACAAATAATGGGAAGGCAAGGAACCAAAATCAGGGGCAGATTTTAAATATTATCTATACAAGCTTAGAAAATTTCTGCAATAAATGGGTTTTAAATCATCATTCATTTTCTGAAAGATATAAAATCACAAACTTTAATGTACATCATTATTTAGTGACTGCTGTTCTCAATAGTTTACCAGAAATTCGCAATTCTTCTGAAGAACAGACCGAAAATATGATGTAATAATCTGGAGAGTTGAGAAGCATGGGTGGAAACCTAGTAATAAACAAACTATAAAATTAGAGGAAGAAAGTTATGCCATGCAAAAGCAAGCTTAATAGTCATCTGCAAGAAAAGTCAACACATCAATAAAGTATTAAGAAGTAAAATTAAATCCTCAGAAAGCAAGTATGAATTGATAATCACAAAGTATGCTAATGACAACTACGTAGAACTCTTCAGCTATGCTAGAATCCTTAGAAGTAATATCCAGCAATGCACAGAGCTAATACATGACACCAGCGCATATTTATTTCAAGTATACATAGCCAGCATATTAGCAGACAAATTCAACTCATATTTTATTCCATTGACTCCCCACTAACTTTCTGCAACATATTAGCATACCCACACCACCTCCTCTGATAACATCTGAATGAGTCCAGACTACTCTGTCCAAGGCCAAAAACACTAGCTCCTTAAGGTCTGATAACATGCCAGGCTGTTTTCTTGTAGACACATTGCTAAGTCTATTCAGTCTCTGCCTCACACAGGATTCATACTCGAGATGTGTAGAACTACTATAGTCATCCCACTCCATAACTGGGGACCCATTACTGATTCCAGCCTTGTCTGTAAAGCAGTGAAATGTATAATTATGAAACTTATTAACAAAGATATAAGCAGTCTAAAAGCATCTGGAATCAAGCCACTTTGGGTTGGGTAAAGGCAGATCCAGTCTCCTGAACCTGGCCACCTTCTTTGAGCAAGTCACAGATGCATTAGATGCAGGAACATTAGTTCAGTCTGCCTACATGAACCTAGCAAAGTCCTTTGATTCTATCCAGTATTCAAGCAGTATTGATAAACTACTCAAGCTGAATGTAAACCCTTATTTCATCCTCTAGATATACAATGGCTTACCAACATAACAACATGTATTAGTGTTAAAGGCACGGTCTCATCAAAAACAGTAGTTACCAGTGGTGTCCTCCAGGGATCAGTCATACAAACACTTTTCATTGGTATTTACTTTACTGATGTCAAGTCTGACATTAAAGGCCAGTGGCTGACCAAGACTGCAGATGTTATAAACTTGGAGCTGCACATACTCCCCAGTTGACTTAAAATTCTCCAGGATGGCTTAGCATGCACCAAAAGAAATGTCATCTGGCCCATGGCCTTAAACTAAAGGCCAGTAAATGCAGCAATGTAATTTGTAAAACCTGGTCTCCCGTGCATTTACTACACAGGTGATATCCCTTTTAAAGATGACTCAGTCATTAGGGACCTGATTACTTCCACTGGCAGCAAACTATCCTTTAATCACCAAGTATCCATTGTTATCAGGTAATACTTTTAGTTTGCCCGACTGATCATCAGGCATATAACTTCAAGATCTAAGTAAGTTATCAACACTATCTACACCTACCTCATTATGCCAACAAAAGGGTATAATGCCCTTCCGGTGCTTACTTGTCTAATCATATGACCCAGCTTAAGACTCACAGTGTTTCCTAACTGAAACAATCAAGGGCATATCTTCCTTGTGTTACAAAAATTTTTTGAAGTGTGCTTTCTCTTTACTGTATCTGACAGGGGACCTCTGCCTAGCCTACAGTGCTTCAAAGGATCCAGTCCTTTGTGACTTCCTGCATATACACAGGACAAATAACATAATAAACACTTAGCCTAGAGATCTAAACTTCCAATGAAACATAAATAGGACCCGTGTACAAGAGTTACAACTCTCCTGGATCATCCCTCTTTTAAGAAATAGACTTCCCATAGGTGTAATTTTGACCATCTTTAAGCATACCCTAGATGGATGGGACAGGAAATTGTAAATACAGCCTTGGACTGCCCATTTAGGCTGTTATTGAATGCGATTAAAATTAGGCAATAATTATTCATGCCAATGGGTACATATGATCTGGGATGTTGTGATTAAGATTCATATAGTTTACTGTATCAATAGCCTAGTATCAACCTAGGAACCTTTCAGAATTTTTTTGTCAGGTTTATTTAAAAATAGCATCTTTTTTGAATAGTTAAAGATACATATAACATTGTAACTGGACTTTACTTCAGTTTGTGCCTCAGGGGTTTTAAGTACTGTACATTTAACTGAGTCAAAAATTATATTCTGCGTATTAAATACAACCCCCTACAACATACCCACTGAGAAATAAAATAGAATATATCCCACCTCAAAGGTCTCTCCATCACCTCTTAATAGAGCTAGATCGTGGTCAATTGGGGCTCGATACAGGGTAATGGATCATAGCCCCCTCCCGCAGCCTCCCGTGCCACCCCACAGCGGCTGTCCCTTAGCACCCCACCCACATTAGTAGCCCTCCCACAGGCTTTCCATTGTCCTATTACTTGGGTATTTGTCCCCCATTATCATAAACACTTTTCAAACCTACCAGTGTGCATAGTATTGTCTTTTTTACTTCTACAACAAATATAGGTAATTAGATTTAATTTAAAATTTTTATTTCAGATTTTATAGCACAAACACTGATAGGCATTTGCTAAACTATACAATACAGTCACAATGAAAACAGACTTAGCATTAACAGTAACTTCTCTGCCCTTGAAGTTCACATTCATTGAAATGGCATTGAAACCCATATTCAAAGAAAAAACACCTGGACAGTGGTGGATTAAGTTTACATTTGGGCAGCTTTCAAACCACAGGCCCCTTGCACACATTTTTAGGATCATGTACACATGTATGTATTCTTTGATTCACCTTCCTGACTGTGTTAAATTACATTCTTTGTATAATACAGTACCACTTGTTAGAGTGTTTTTTAGATTTGTAGTTTTGAACATTTTTCCAGAAAACAATGAAACAAACCATATGAATTGACTGCATTACATTATATTCCTTGTATACTACAACACCACTTGTTAGAGTGTGATTTAAATTTGTAGTTTTGAATAATTTTCCAATACGCAATGGAAAGAAAAAAAGAATATGTGAACCAATAATGAAAAAACTGCCCATTTCAGAACATTTCAACCATAAATGGCTCCTCAAACATATGCCATTACAATCCACCAATACTAGTCAGTCTGCACAATCTTTGCAGAAGTAAAAGTCATCTGAATAATTCCACATCAAAGAGATCTGTAACTAATGAAGAGTTTGCTACTAGCAAACAACTTTATCCTTCAGTGTTTCATCTATGCATTCAGTACGTGCTGTCACTGAAGAGTGAATTCCCTATATTACATAAAAAAATGGTGATAGGGAATGCATGTCAAACTGACAACAGGTTCATAGCTACAAGATATCTCATCCAAAGGGTGGCACTTTCAGGACTGTTTACCTCCAAAATCTTCACCAATCTAAAGAAAACTGATTTGGTCAAACTAGAAACCTGTTACAATAACATTTCTGAATTTGCCACTAACTTCCCCCACAGGTCTCACCACTGATCTGCCTTATAACAACTTATTTGGCCAGAACTATCCCATCACCTAACCTATATTCAACTACTTACTGTGACCAAACTGGTACACCTACCCAACAAAACACCTGCACTTCAAAAATTGCTCCAACACTATGCCAACACTAGAGTCCTCCCATCCTCAAATAAATCCCTACTACAGGTAACCAAACCCAACAACACAGCCGGTGACTCTGTCTACTCTATGTCTGTTTGAATACCATACCACAGGCTATCATAACTACTGCTGACCCAACTAAATTTAAAAGCCTACGTCAGACCTTCCTCAATAATAAATGGCTTTGCCCATGTACTACTCCTGACTAAATTCTACACCCATTGTCTTTAACTAACTAAACCCCTTACATATTAAACCCATACATATATATATATATATATATATATATATATATATATATATATATATATATATATATATATATATATATATATAAAATATATATGTCTCATAGATTTACTTCTTACACTCCTTACTCATACACCCATCTTCCCTCTTGCTAGCCTTTCGCATACGCCTTCCTTCTCTGCATCTAATACCTTATCTGACTCTCCACAACTATCCAATCCTCTCCTCTCTCCTCTTTCCTCTGTTCTTTTGATTGCTCTTTTAAATTACCCCTGCTATTTTGACCTATAAGTAATATGACTGGAAATATGGTACTCAGTTTAAACTTGCCTGACAAGTAATGTAATACTGAAAGAATGATCCACCTCTACATATCATGTGTCATAATACACTAAATGGACTTCAATGTCTATTGTCTTGTGTTGTCTTGAATTTATGTAAGGTCGTATGCATCTATGTAATGTATGATATGTAGTAACCATTATGTAATTTTTTCAAATGTTTGTGGAGGTTTTATTCTGTATTGTTGCCAAATCTCTGTGGAGCTTTTCTCTCCAGGCTTCCACTCAAAATAGACTACGTCCCAGTCACACTTTCCCAGTAAACAAATGTTTAATTCAATTAAAAAAATAAAAAATAAAACTATATTACAAGATTTGAGCCTGGTGACATTAAATAACCTGTCACCCTTAACTGGGGCATTTTACACAGATACTTCACGTCGACTAGTACTAGCTCCAGACCTGCCTTTTACTCAACTTATTTTACACAGCCCATCAACATCCCCATGAATCGCAAAAGTACACTGAATGCGCAACCTTCATAATCCAAGAATGGATGTCCAGTGGTCTGGGACTTTAACATCCAGTTACTAAAACATTATCTTAGCTTCATAATCCAAGAATAGATGTCCAATGGTCTGGGACTTTAACATCCTGGTACTAAAACATTAACTTAGCTTCATAATCCAAGAATGGATGTCCAGTGGTCTGGGACTTTAACATCCTGTTATTAAAACATTAACTTACCTTCATAATCCAGGAATGGATGTCCAGTGGTCTGGGACTTTAACATCCTGTTACTAAAACATTAACTTAGCTTCATAATCCAAGAATGGATGTCCAATGGTCTGGGACTTTAACATCCTGTTACTAAAACATTAACTTAGCTTCATAATCCAAGAATGGATGTCCAATGGTCTGGGACATTAACATCCTGGTACTAAAACATTAATTTAGCTTCATAATCTAAGAATGGATGTCCAATGGTCTGGGACTTTAACATCCTGGTAGTAAAACATTAACTTAGCTTCATAATCCAAGAATGGATATACAATGGCCTGGGACTTTAACATCCTGTTACTAAAATATTAACTTAGCTTCATAATCCAAGAATGGATGTCCAATGGCCTGGGACTTTAACATCCTGGTACTAAAACTTTTGCATTGAGTGTATTTTTATTAGGTTGGTATCCATGCCTAAAATACTATCAGAGATGTATTATTGCATAGCATGAAGGAGCAGACGTGTACTCCAATGCTGTTTTGTAAACTGTCTCTGCTGGACAGACGTCATGCTATTAGTCAAAGACCTTTCCACCATTCCAGTCTTTCTGTCTCTATATTTTGTTTACTGTCTGATCCATTACTGAGTCCATAAGTCATAAAGTCATAAGTCCTTTATCCCAATCCTTTTCTTCTGTACCATGTCATTTCGTGTCCAGTTTTTCTGTTGTGCATTTAATATATACATATACATATATATATATATATATATATATATATATATATATATATATATATATATATATATATATATACCAACTTTTCCCTGTAAGATGCTTTTCTTGTCTACCCAATAAATCAAAGTCACATTCCGCTGACCTATTTTCTTCTACTGCCAGTTCCTAGCACAACCTTTTTCCAAATTGCATAAAGGCTTCTCCCATTTCCAATTCCATACCTACAATAATAACTTTTTTCTTGGCTGTCAACCAGCAGAATACTTAGAAATCCAAATATCAGGCTTAGCACACTCACTGTACAATGCCGCATCCCCCTAAATATCACTTCTGTTATTCTCCTTCTATTTTCTACTTAACAGAATGAAATATTTTTTTTTTCTTGTTCAGATGATCTTTGTTGAGATTATCAATAGATTTGGCATTAGGCACTTGTAATGGCCCATGTTTACAATTACTTTCTGTTTCATTAAAAAATACAAAATAATATACATCATCCTGAGAACTATCAAATCTTGCTTAGAACTTGTTCTCTCTCTCTTTATCACCTTCTAAACTTCATAATGACCAAAGCAAGTTAAAATCACCAGTGTCCCCACAGAAAAGTAAATATGAACATTACAAAAATTGTTAGCAGGACCTGGAAAAGAAAGGTGTTCTGTCATATTCCAGTGAAACAAGATATGCTATTTGAGAAATAGGGCTATGCAGTATTCGGGATGCATTTGACTAGCCCCTTCAGCGTTTACATATTTTATATCATGAAAGTAATTCTTCACAACAGAAGGATTCCGAGGTACAGAACTTATAATATCTGTGCAACCTATAGGTTAGCTAATTGCAGAAAATTGTGCCACTTTCATGGTCAACTGAGGGAAAAGAAAAAGCATCACATGGAAATGGCTTGTTCTCTGTTTAAAGGGTGAGAATGCTTGACAATCAGGATACCCAAAGCTGCCCTCTGAAGCAATTATATATTTTTATTTAAATTAATTGTTAAAAACAACTTTGACTTTTTTGTTCCTCATTATTGCTGCCACAACTCCAGGTTAATGATGCTGAGTTAATGATCAATTAAACATAAACATCAAGTGTTTCGAGATGACCTTTTCCATTTTGGTAAAGTATAATGAGTTCTTACAGTAGTGCCTATGCAAAGAGAATGTGTAAGGTTTTATTCACTCATTTTCTGAGATCATTTGAAAAGGTTAAATAAATGTGAAACACGAAATGCCAGTGTCATATGGCAAACTTTCTCCATTACTGCTTTCAGATAATGTCTTATTATCCTCTGGCAGTGTTAATTTGATAAAGCATTTCCTGTCTGCTTCCAGAAGTGAGATACTTTTCCAAGTATACGGGTAAACCTGTTTACCTGTATATTTCCTAACAATGTGGTATATACTCATGAATAGTGCAGTACTTGTATATTACTTTTATGTACAACATGAAGTAGCATAGCTATGCTCTGAAAGTGGAAAAAGGCAACATTGTTAGGCACCTTTCTGATATAAAAAGGTGCTTAACAATGTTTTGTTAATCACTTTTCAGAATTTATATTCTCTAGCCTCTCAGTAAAGCATCATCAGCAGCCAGCGCAGAGCAGCTTTAGGAATTTGAAATAGCTTTAAAAGTGTCCTACTGGTGTAGACATTGCAAGGTCGGATGTTGGTAAAGGATCAGAGATACACTTTGCAGCTGGTCATTTCTTGAGAAAGGTATAAAACTCTTAGCACACCTATGTTTAATTTATTTATTTATTTTTCTTTATTTTTCTCTTTGTCTCATATTATACAGGAGCAGATAATGTTTTCCAAAGTACAAAGAGCTATATGATACTGTTAAGTATTTTATGTAGGTGGTAGTTTGTGGAACAGGTAAAGTTCAGTGTACTACCAGTTATGATTATAATCATAACTAAGTAGGTAAATCTTCCTGAATCCATGCCAACATTCCATATAACTGCAGAAATTTCTTGACAGCCATTTCTTGAAGATATGAAATATTATTAATCAGAAATAGGATTAAAATCACCTCTATCAAGACAATAAAACATTGTTGCTTCTTTATTAAGCAGACAGAAGTCGCTCCACAATAAAAATCTCAGAATTAAAGTTTAACAAGCAAAATACCAGGACCATTTACTTAACTGCACTCTCATTTCTGAATGTGTAAGGTCAAAACGTTAAGTACTGTGTGCTTATGTGATGCATGTCTGTTAATATGAATGTTCAGATATATAAGCATGAAATTGGAAGAGGAGAATAACGTCTAATAATCTGACACAAAATCCGTGATGCATTTCACTCAAAAGAGCAAAGAAAATCAGAAAAAATTATGAAATAGTCAAAGAAAATACCGTGTTTGGAAATACATGTGTAGTTGCAGTGGTTACCTGTATCCCTTCCTCTTGACTGTTACCCTCATGTGAAAGGTAGACCCCCTTGTATATACAAAAAGATTACAAAAGGCAGGACACGTAACTACAGTAAATGGAGGACATTTTTCTGAAGGTTGTGTGATCTTGCAGTTATAATATTTACCTAATGGGAGTGCATGTGATATGCAAAACTCACTTGTTCCCTTTCAAACATAACTGTAGTTCTGAAAATATTGTTTACTTTAATAATTTGTTATTTGATAAGCCGGGTTCAGAGAAATGTGATTCCACAGTTTTACTTTCCTTACACTTCTTCAAAATTTTGCCTCATTTCAGCTATTGAGCTGAAGGTGACTTTGTTTATGTATAGCCATTGTT
The DNA here is from genome assembly GCF_019279795.1 of Protopterus annectens. NCBI lineage: Eukaryota > Metazoa > Chordata > Ceratodontiformes > Protopteridae > Protopterus > Protopterus annectens. The sequence continues at coordinate 487,817,356 of NC_056751.1, read as the reverse complement.
GTGAACCTAAAACATGTAAGTAGATAGTAACCAACAGATTATTAAATAAATATACTCTTTTATGTAAAGATAGCAACACAAATTAAACAACCACAGCATTGACTAAGAATATGAAAATAAAATAGATAAGGAGACATAACTGAAATATGTAGAAGACCCTGCTTCCTGGAATTGGGCAGATGGATTTGCTAGCTTGATTGTTTGTTTGTCTTTCGGCTTTTCCTGGTAATGGGTCGCCACAGCGGAACTCTAGTCCACTAATGATTGGCAGTAGATTTTTATGAAATGCCGAAGTGCCAGCTCGACGCCCAACCATCAACATAGGCACTCCCATTTACGCACGCATGTATTTCGAACACTACCCAAACGCTGAGTGGACATACAGACTCCACACAGAAGGCACTCCCAAGCCCAGCTGAGAATCGAATGGGAGAACCTCTTGCTGTGAGGTAACAGCACTACTGCCGTACTACCACGGTGATATACTCTATAAATCATTGACTGGCATTAATAGTCACCTTGGATAGCGAGCAGTTAGGGTGCTGTGTTAAGAAGTAGCCATGCAGCGATTCATAGTACCATCTATTATTACCGATCAGCAAGGAACGCAATATGGGAGTATGAATATTCAAATGGTATACAATGGCATGCAAATAGTTTAGTTCTAGGTTAACTGCCCTTGTTGGCCATTTTAAGCCTCACCAATTACTCCATTTGAGAATCAAATGCTGCACCTTGTGTTTTACAGTAAACTCTTTAGCCATTATACCTGTACTCTACTAAAACAGAAGGTGTACCACTTAAAGAATGTGTTATGAGATACAAATGAGTGCCTCTGAAAATAGGTCATGATTCACAGAATGTAGGATGCCATATGCATGTAGTAAGTTGTGTGATGGTATAAAAACAAAACAAAAAAAATATGGGAATTTGAGAAATTGCAACAAACAAAAATGCTGTCACCAGCAGTGTTTATCCAGCATCATCCAGTATTGTCTACAAGCAGCCTGCTTCTCTGTAGCTTAACAAGGTGATAACAGCATTTTATCACCTAACACCAACTAATCGATCAGCAACTAACAGACTGATTTTGATGGACTGGACATATTATATGGGTGTTGGCTGACATGTACTGCTTACAGAAAGGAATATGAAGACTTTGTTAACTTCCAGTCCTACTATACATTAAGGTAAGTATGGCATTTACTATACGTACATTAACTTACAGCTGCACCAAAAGGTATGTATAGCACTGGCCATACTAGTACAGGGAGTATTCAGAGACAAACGAGGAGACATGGTAGCTATCACCAGCTTTGGCTTGCTGAATACTCAAAATACTTCTTGAGAAGTTACTTCCATATGTGGATGAGCATCTCAGTTTCCCCAACTCATCAGGGGATTGAAGCACCAGTATGCATGGCTTCTGTTCCATTCACTACCTCCCTGAAGAACATTATGCTACATATTGCACAGCTATTGTAATAAAGGCCCTCCCTGATATCCAAGAACTGTGCTATATTAATAGAAAGAGCTCTATTCCATCAACTACTCAGTGATGTGAAACACACAGGGGTTGATAATCAATTTGTCTGCCCAGAAATCTGGCAGTGCCTTGAGTACCATATCTGACATAAAAGTCATCTATATTTTCCAACACCTGAAGGCAAAAATTCTTGGTTTTGGTTTCACTATATTGAAGCTTCCTGTATAGTAAAATTTCACATAGCTATCTAGTTGGCAACTACAGCACTATGGTAATCAGAGAAATGCTGACATAAAGACAGTGTGCATACAAGCCTTAACTCTCAATATGATCCTAGAGTGTATTAGTTGATGAATGTTATCCACTGCAAATCTGGTTGATGATACACACACAGAACCCACATATCATGGTCAAAAAGCAATTTAATACCACCGAGGAATAAATCTGGAACATAGAAGGGTGTATGATCAGTCTGCTAAAGGTTCAGTTCTGTTGCCTGCATACATTTTAGGGGACACTGCAATACTTCTCTGACGCAACCTGCTAGATGCCTCATACTGCATAATATGATTACTAAAAAACATGCAGGCAAGCCATCTTTTTCAGAAACTGCCAAACATGCCACAGCAGCCCCTGACACAGCCAATGCACCAACATCATCCAATGACAGCAGTGACAATGAGACCAAGGCCCCAGCAGCAGCTGGACCCCACTCCTTAGACACTAATAGGCTCAGCGCAAGGCAGTACAAGTAAAGAATGAGCTAATAGTCCAACTACCAGGTCGAATGACAAAAATCCAGTGACTGTGTGACACCATACTGAACAAAAGTGGTAAATGCAGTGGCTGTGTGGTGCCACTCTGACAAAAGTGCTAAATGCAGTGACTGTATGGTGCCACTCTGAACAAAAGTGGTAAATACAGCTACTGTGCGGTGCCACTCTGAATAAAAGTGGTAAATGCAGTGACTGTGTGGTGCCACACTAAACAAAAGTGGTAAATGCTGTGCAAATTAAAACTTATGCAGGAAAGTGCATGGTTGACTTACACTGTACATCTGGCATCTCCACTTACACCATGCAGGGGTGAGGGTGGAGTGAGTCATGACCACTATCATTTAAGAGATGCCAAAGGAAACAATGACTTGTGTCAGACTTTACATCCTGGCTTAGTGGCTGCATCACCAGTGGTGGTTCAGCTTTCTTTTGCCAAGTAAACCTCCATGTCAAATGCAAAGTCTTCTGGTGACATGCGGAGAATGGCAGTAAAATTCCATGCTTGACAGAGGTAGCACCATGGGACTGTGAAGGTGGACCACTGCACTGGGTTTAAATGGCAGAACATGAGGCACCCACAGGACAGAGATATTGCACTGCTGTATGAATGGCACCTGTATGGTTTCCGCTAGAACAGTGTCCTGCCATGGAGGCTAGAAGGCATTTCATTCTATAAAGTGCTACAATGGCGTGTGATATTCTATCACCTGCAGGGGCAGATTATGTAGCTGTATTGGCCTCTTAGCATGACTACTTCATGTAAATGCCTGCCACTGACCCTAGATAACACTGCCTGAGAAGGCAGTGAATGTGACACTTGCTATTTTTGAATAGAGATGGCTAGAACCTTAATATTCTGCCATTGCAGTCTTCATGAGACCAAGTATGGCATTGTCCCTGGACTCGATGACTTCTCATCAAGGAGTTGATAGTAATGGGTGACATCTTCATGGAAGCCACGCATCATAACAATCGTCTCTATGCTGGTCAGATTAGTAGCAGCTTGTGCATGGATTATAGCCCTGTGCATTTGTTGATTGAGCCTTAGTGCTGTCCACATATTAGAGACTGGTTGAAGCATATATCAACAGTGGGAACCTCTGCCAGGTATTGCACAGTGAGTATACCCACAATGGATGCATTGCTCTCCTCTGCTGTATGAGCTATATCATGTGAACTGCTGTTGCTCCCTTTCAAGGAAGGACCCCTAACAATGGTGACCATTAATGCTGTATAGTTTTAGATGAGACCATAACTTTACCAGATAAATAGCTGGAAGACCACCCAGGAGGGAGGGAGATAGAGCCTGTGTGTCAACTGACTGAATTAATCTGTATATAGGTATCATCATCATCAGAACCTACATTGGTGTTGTCATCAGCTATTAGTTCTGACTAATTTCATACCGGTATCACCACAGTAGTTGTCCAGCCTTTGAATATACAAAACAAGAGAGAACAGAGAATTGGAATACCCATGCTACATGTGAGGGCCTGCACTGTGCCACATAAGCAAATGGTCAAAATATGTATGTAGGTAGGTGGGATAATCCATGGACCCTTTTAAGCCATTACTTGATCTAAGAAGGTAGTGACATTATTACATAACAGATGTACATAATAGGTATATATCATTTACAGCATTTTCAAATTAAATACACAAATACTTGTCGATCTGATATAAAACTATTCTTAGAAATCTGTAGATGGACCACTCTAAGGTTAACATGAGGACAATGCAGGCAGAAGTATGTAAAATTAGAACACACACACAGTATTGGTATATATCCTGCAATAAAACCATAAAATAGCATGTATATTTCATGCAAGTATATGCTCTAACCACTATACTATTGCACTTATAAAGATCCATAGATTAGTGCTAGGCTAGCTGCCCTTTTGAGCCATTGTAAGCCTATATAGTTACCCCATATCAGGATCAAAACCTGAGCCTAGTGTTTGTAAGGTAAACACTTCAACCATTATGCCAACTTCATAGGGTTTAAAAAGAAGAAAAAAAAAGTTAAAAGTTAAAAGAGCCAGTTTTTAAAGTTTTTAAAAAGAAATACTTTTATGCTACCCGCAACAAAATGTGCGCTCACTACTTGACAACTTGAAAATACATTAGGTAGCCTCTATCATTTATTCCGGTCTATATTACAAGATTGAAACTTTAGTTAATCAAATAACTAAAGATCGATCTTGTAATATCGAAACCGAAAAATGTTGAACAGACGATTTGCCTCAGGGAAACCCTTCCCTTGGCCGTTATGTGGATTATGCCCAATTTGGAACGATCTCAGAGTTGGTATATTTAGATGGGGGGGGGAGCACAGCCCCCTCACATTGGGGGATTTAAAGTTTTTTTTTTTCCATGCGGCCAAGGGAAGGGTTTCCTTGGGTAAAATTGGCCGTTCGTCATTTTTAGGTTTCGATATTACAAGATTGATCTTTAGTTATTCAATTAATTAAAATTTCAATCTAGTAATATAGACCCATTTATTCTGTTATTAAAGTGGGTGGCACACCTTTAACTCCTGATTTTGTCTAGTTTTGAAAGGGTGAAGGGGCCTAATGTGCTAGCCACTCTTATCAACAGATTTCATATTATGGTACATAAGCTTAAGTCCTATGAAGAAACACAGGAACATTTTTGATTGTCCAATAATATTAATATTAAGTACAAGGAAATAACATGATACAGCCTGTAATGCTAGCTTCATCTGAATAATTATTTTTTTGTCTACATTCTATAGATGAATCAGCAATCAGTAGTATTTTACTATACCTATCCTCTTAGGGTTTTCTTCATGAAGAGAAGGTGTGAGAGAGAGAGAGAGAGAGAAAGAGACGGACAGACAGAACATGTTTATATCATGTCAATGATAATCCCCCGGATTCAGTAATCCTCCATGCAGGTCTACTCTAGTCCTGCACAGAAGCACCAGTTTAAGAGGAGGATGGCAGCACGCCTTGCATATTAAGGAAGGCGTGCTGCCTGAGCACCTAATACTACACGGAGCGTGGATGAGTGCAGGGGGCGTGTCTGAAAGCAGAGCTCTCAGAATCAACACACCCCTGCAAAGTAGAACAGAAGAATGTGCACATAAAAGAGAAAGACTGCACATAAGTGTCGGCATATACCCACCAACAGTCCCCATGTGTTCAACAGCAACAGTACACAAAGAAACCCTTGTAGTAATGTTTTTACAACTCTGAGTACAGCTAACCATAGGTGCACAGGTCTGCCCATCGCGTAGCTACGGGTAAAGCAGCATGAAAGGCTGAAAAGGATAACAAGGAAGATACAGCAAATGAAGCAGCACAGCAATAGCATACTGGTCAGAGCATCCGCCTAAGGAGGACGCATTCCCGGCTCGAATCCCATTGCACCACATACCATTTTCCAAGTGTAATCTGTATACAAACAATTATGTACATTTTATTGCTGTAGAACCTACCAAATAACAATTAAATGTTAACTGGAGTACTGCAGGAAATGCACAAGTGAACAGTCAGTACCAGAATGAATAAGTTAGCAATAAGCAGGTGTAAGCAGAGATAAGTAGAAGTAAGCAAATGTAAGCAATAATAAGCGTATGAAAGTTCGTATGGGCAGGGTGAAGCACCGCCGACACAGATCAATCAAAGGCCATGCTAACTGCGTGTAACACACTGTGATTGGAAGTCAGCAGTGCTAACCTCTGCACAAACCCGCTCACAACCGCTTGAAAGTGCCTTAAACACACAGTATCAAATGGCTGGTGTCACACATGGGTCTGTGTACATTAACGGAGTCAGTCGTAGGTATCGCAAAGCATACGTGGCACACAAGTGTGGCTGGTATGCACACGAAACACAGTACCCAGCAATACCAGTCAACATTATCGGATGTGTAGCTAAAGAATTAGAGGTATATGTGTCCGTATGAATACCATAACTATATAGATATATACCTCCCCTCTCTGTAGTACAAATGCATACATACATAGATAAACATTGCAGACACCCATACATCCACATGTTGTTTTATATATATATATATATATATATATATATATATATATATATATATATATATATATACAGCAATATATATATATATATATATATATATATATATATATGCAGACATATATATATATATATATATATATATATATATATATATATATATATATATATATATGTGTGTGTGTGTGTGTGTGTGTGTGTGTGTGTGTGTGTGTGTGTGTGTGTGTGTGTGTGTATGTGTGTGTGCGTAGATATACACAGATATATACCTATGATAACATACAGCACCCAAGAATGACATATGTTCATAGGATATGCCAATGGAGGTGAGGGGCCCAAGCAAGAAAAGTTTAACACATAGCATGACCCCCCAGCCAGACAGAGGAAACATACAAACAAACCCACAAACAATGTAAACAGTCCACTGCTCCCCAGACCACAGGCAGGATACAACTGGAGGGGGACAAAGTGGACCCGTGAACTCTAATCTTGGAACAGAGACAGGAGCATCCCTTGCGGGACACCCCAAAAATTTTCATATTATCGGAGGAAGCCCGTGCAACAACCTATCAAGGCGGGGTGTGTACATACACGGACTACAAGGGTGGGAAAGCCTGATGACCCATGGGTTGAGACAATGTACAAGATGGGTCCAGTGAAGTGGAGAGTGGCAGTGTGTAGTGGTATGTTTAGATCCGACCAGCACCCAGAGTAAGGATGAATGCTGTAGAGGAGGTGCAGGTGGACGAACTATGGGTAGCTAATTATGGGTCTAAGCATGCAGGCGTTTGCTGGAGTGGGTCCATATGGACAGCCACAGGAATGTAAGCAATACTGTTCACTGGCAGAGGTGTGCCCAATGGGCAGCCACACCCGCTATGAGTCCCAGTGCAGCAAAGTCTATTTTACATGGCAAAGAATGGAATAACCAGATGTAGATGTATATATGTTGAGGTATGTGTGTGTATATCTACCCATAGCTACATGGAGGTATACCTCTACCTCTCCGTAGTACAAATGTATACATACAGAGACAGAATACATATAAATACCCACATATAAATATATACATATACAGACACCCATACATCCATATGTTGTTAGACATATATATACAGCAATATATAAATATATATATGTATGCATACATATACAGATATATATATGTATATAGTTATGTATATATATATATATATATATATATATATATATATATATATATATATATATATATATATATATATATATATACATATATATATATATATATATATATATATAGCTAGGATATAACACAGCAGTTACAAATTACATATGTTCACAGGCCGTGCCAATGGGGGTGAGGGGTCCAATCAACAAACGTGTAGCATGTAGCATCAACCCCCCCCCAAGCTAGAGTAGTGAAATATGCAAACACACGATACAAGTAAACACACCACTGCTTCCCAGACTACAGACGGGATACTACCAGTGGTAGAGACCTGCCAAGTATAATCTTGAAACAAAGGCATGAATGTCCCTTGTGGGACACACAAAAATTCAATGAGTTTCGGGTTTCCAGCCATTACACCAATGTCTAATGGCAGACTACGCATGTACCTGGTCTACAAGGCAGGGGAAGCCTGATGATCCATGGGGCGAGACAACATACGTGATGAGTCCTGAGAAGTGGGGAGTGGGTAATGTGTACTGGTGTGGCCAGACCCGACCTGCACCCGGAGTAAGGAAGAGTGCCGAAGTGGATGTGCAGTATGGGAACTATGGGTATGTAATTATGGGCCTAGCTGTGCAGGTGTTGGCTGGAGTGGTTCTATGTAGACCACCACAGGGATGTAAACAATAGTGTGCATTGGGTAGAGCCAACGCCTAATGAGCAGCCACAACTGGCACGAGTTCCATTGCAGCAAAGTCAAGTTTACTTGGCAAAGGACAGTATAACCAGATGTGTTGCTGTAAACCCACTAAATTACACCAAAGGACACTTGGTCGGAACACCCCACTGTAGACATGTAAGCCGAACTAATTGGCATCACAAGGTATTATTGCTGTCCAGACCTCACAACTGTCCCTGCTATACACTCCAATATTAGGTCTGTCCCACTCAATCCCCCTGAAAACTGGTGATTGCTGAAGAAAAGGTGGTGAATTGCCCTTAATTAATAATGATAGTAATACAGAGTTATAGACGTTTCATGTCAGAAATCCTATATATAAATCCACATTCCCTCATTCTGCAAATGTATCAGGTTAATATTACAAATATATAGAAAATGACCCTGATTGTCCCTGATTCTGTTGAGGTTTCCTCCGATCGGTTGAGATCTATGTTGCTGTCCTCAACCCCACCCAGGGGTGTGATTCTCCAAACCTTCCCACAAATGCAGGGTATATACACAACTGCTGCTGTAGAAGAAATGCCCAGCTGTGGACCTTTCCATCAGCCGTCCTGCACATTCCTGGACATATCCCCTAGTATAAGCCCCTCTGTGGCCCAGTAACACCACATACCTATCGACTCCTGTTGCATTCGTAGTAATATCCACAGTCACAAGTAGGTAGCACTACTATATTGGCAGAATCTGGAACCCCAAACCCAGGTGTATTACTGCAGCTGTCCCAGACTACACATGTAAAAACACATGAAGGGAAAACCTAAGGACACTTGGATCACCACCTGGTGAAGTCCGCCACCACCCAACACTCCAGACCCCTACACCAACTATTGACACTGATACCTCCTGTTCTGCCTCACATACATATCCCAACACCCTGCAAACCTGCACTACCGCACCCCCACCAATCAGTCAAACTGCCTACTATGCAGTTAAAATGACCCCCCCCCTACACCTACCCACCTACACCTCCACTATTCACATGTACTGTACAACACAGGTATGGCATATGTAAACCTACCCCGAATGCGTGAGTATAGACTAACCAGAAATGCTAAACTGGAATTCAACTTAACCTTACACTGACCTTCATGAACAGTCATACCTGACATGTACACCCGACTAAAGCATGTATAAAACCTACATGTACATGAAGTAGCATGGGGGTATGCGGCAGCCAGCGGGAGTATGCCTGTGTGGGGGGCGCTATTCAGATTAAGCAAAGTAGAAGCAAACAGGTTCAAGAAACTGTAACCAGAGGTGAGCAGTGCTTACCGTTGCACAGACCCGCGCAAACCCTCGTGTCCTGCCCAGCAACAAAATAAACTGCCTCTGCAAGGCTCAAACCAAGGACTCTGTACACTATAGTCACAGTAGTCACCCACTAAACAATCATAGCAATACAGATGACTGAGGTATCAGCAAACTAATCCTCACCACAGGTAAATCAAAACAAAGATGAACGGAATCTATGTACAGTGTGAGGAGGTCTACCTTGCTACATAACATAAATATGTGAACTGGACTACTGCAATAAGCATAGATGTGAGGTGTAATTGTAATAAAGTGTAGAAGTCCCCAGGTCAGAAACACATGAAGAATATATACCAGAAATAAAAATAAATACTGCAAAACTATTAACTAAAAATAGCAAAAGCAACACAGCTAGCAAAGAGGCAGTAAAGACAGCAGTACTAGCAAGGATCTAATGTGTAACTCCAATAGCATATCCCATACCCTATAGTCCCCCTATACCCGAGGTGTGCCCCCCCCTGCAGCCTCTTCAAACCCTAACAACCCAAACCAAAGTGTGGAATTGAAAGTGGCTATAATGGCAAGATACATACGATAAACCACATTCCATAAGTGGTGGTAGCTGTCTGCAGTGGGCTGGGCTGGGGTGAAGAACACTTGGGTTAGAGTGCAGCACTAGAGTGCAGCACTGGTGCATCCAAGGGTACTGGACCATCCCTATGGCTCCTGGTAGGAGACCATGAGGAGGGACCACTGCGGCAGGGCTTGCAGGGGCTTGTGGAATTGGTTGGGTGCTTGGGACTGTCTTGCACCAGTGCCCGCACCCAATCGGTATCCCCGGAGCAGGTCGAGGTCAGGCATCACTGACCTGAAGTGGCAGGGGGGGAGGGGTGAAAACAGAGGATCCAGTAGTCCAGCAGGCGGATGGCTAATGTCCCAATACTGAGTAACTACCCACCCAGAGTAGTTGAATTATTTAGCTTATTATATATACGTAGATAGATTGTGGCTACATATCATACCTCTCCAACATCTGCATATGAGCAGGCTATGAAACAGCAAGCCCATGATGCTAGGTTACAACAAAGGCGAAGGAAAGGCAGTTTTTAGTATTCTGCTGTACTGTCATAACAAATACATATAAGAGCATTAGAAAGTATCCTACCAGTAGGAATACATGTGTAATATTCTGTGCATAATGGTATAACCACTGGAGTGCTTCTGAGTACTCTTCTGTCATATGAACTGTTGCATACTATAAATAGTACTGCTGTATTAAGCAGAGTTACCCACACTGTGGTATGCAGATAAAATGTGTATGAAGGTCTGTATAACAATGTTGGATTTGCCAAGAGGTGAGTCATATTGTACAAGTGAGGGAGACATAGATAGAAGACAGTAGAAAGCCTCACATCAATTCCCTGATGGCACAGTGTACTGCGATGTTAACTATAACTTTGTTGTCACACACAGCAGGGGTTTGAATCCAAAAAGTCCTAGTAAGCTGTATGCATAATCGTACCCCACAACTGTGCAGATTTTGTTAAAATATTCAAATAGAAAGCTGTATGCATAATTACACCCAACAACTGTACAGAATTGGCTAGAGTGTTTAGATAGACAGTTGTATGCATAGTCATACCCCATGAATGTTCCAGTCTGTCCAGCATGTACAGATAAATGGACCATATCACCAGTCTGGTACCCTGTCCTCCAGAAAAAGCAGTGTGAGGAACCCAGAAATGTCTTCTGTCAACAGGTCCGGGCCATGGTGTGTAGGGAGCTTGATCTAGAATATCGAGAGCAGCTACGACAGCTTGAGGGCTGATTGGCGCTATTAGAGGGTGAGCCTGTCCCTCCTACATAGCACCCAGTACAGCCGCCTTCAGGGCCATGAAGGTGCAGTGGTGACTGGCCATGGCTGTGGATATCAGTCCCACTGTTTCCAGTTGGGGCTCATGGTCTTGCGACTTCCATACACCCCTCCCCGTACAAGGTGTTTACCCCCCCCCCACATGTGTCATATACTGGCCCTCTATGCATCTTGTGTGTCTTGTCTGTTAACCTACCCAACCTCCCTCCGCAAATATACCTACTACCCTTCCCCAACATCCCACTCTCACCTGGAAAATAAAACAAGGGCAATCTGTTCCCACAACAAAGTCACAGCCCAAACATAGCTGTCAATATTGCACACGTATCCACTGGACACATGCACTCTCATCATTTGGCATCACAATGAATATATGCTGTCCTCACCCCTCCCCCAGGGGTATGAGGGTCCAAATGTACCTGCAAATATAATGCATGTTGCTGTAGAAGAAATGGGCAGCTATGGACTTTTCCCATACAATTCCTGCACATGCCCAACTATTGACCATACTGCCTTTCCCACTTTGTGCTCCATTTGTCATAACTTTCCTCTCAACCCCTTTTGCTTTTATGTCAAATAAATTAGTGCGGGGGTAAGCAGCAGTCAGCACCTTTAAGCAGCAGTAAGCGTGTTTGTGCGGGCTTGCGCAGGGGTAAGCTATGCCTACACAGGTTGAGAAATCAGAAGCTAACTGACTGTACAAAACCATAAGTGGAGGTTAGCAGTGCTTGCTGTCACGCAGACCCACCAAACCCATGGACAACTGTATAAAAGTCTCAATACCAAAATACATTGCCAGCAGAACAGATGTTTGTAGTCTTTAGCCTCTCGCTGTAACTCCTTTTCTTCAACAGGAAAAAACAGCAGACAACCAATATTTGTTAAAAAGTCGTCAATTTAATAATCCGAAAAACAAACAAGCAAAGGAATAAATGTCCTCATAGATTCAGCACTTTCTTCTTGACCGGAGATTTTCCTTTCTGCAGTATTTATACCCCTTAATGAATAATTAATTGTACGTCATCTCTACCATCTTTATATTCAAAAATACAATTCTTACTTAAAAACATTCCTTCCTTAAACTACATAAAAATGTATATATAAACTGTATTATTTTTATGTGTTTCTAAAATACTTTAAAATCTTTCATTTAATAAATAATCAACATATAAATATTAGATGCTTTACTAACCAAAATCGGTTTAACAAATATTTTATTCAAGCCTGGACTAAGATAGGATTGTAACTTTATTTGCCAGTTTGTTTCAGGAAATGTACTAATATCATACCACACAACCACTTAATGCAGAATTCTGGACAAAGTGTGCCAAAATGTGGGTACAAGTAGGGATATATGGCAAATACTGCTCTAAGACACCTAAAATGTTGCTAGTCACACAGTGATAAGTATTAGAACACATATCTTGAAGGAGATGAAGTCTGAAACACAAAAGTGTTGTCACGAGTTACTGACTACAGTCCTGTGAGCATCCATTTCAATTGCCAACAGAATGAGGTACAGGCCAAAAATATGATCCAAACATGCATGGACATATGGACAGATATAGATCTGGAAATGTAGACAGCAATATGTATATACATATATATATATATATATATATATATATATATATATATATATGTGTATATCTACAAATATCTCTCTCTCTCTCTCTCTCTCTATATATATATATATATATATATATATATAAATATTTATACATATGTACATATAAAGATATCTATAGATGTATATAAATATTGATACAGATAGAATTGTATAGCATTACTACATGGGAACAAACACCTGAACCACTCACTACAACATAACAGACCATATGCACTGTTAATGGGGGTGGGGACTCAAATGAGAGATATCTGGTAATTAGTGCTCTGTTACCCCCCCCCCCAGCCCTAATGGATATGCTGTGGAATCCAATACACAGCACATGCATATTTTGGCTACAGGACCATCCATGACACAGCCATAATGCTTTCACAGTAAGCCAATTAAATTGTAAATGTCAGGGCGGTATCTGTAACATAACATGCAGAAAAGTCATTCTAACGTAGGGAATGTACAATATGGAAGAGGTACACATCACAATGGTTCAGATATGCACACACATCTCTACATTGACAAATATGTTCAGGTATATACAAATATATGTCTATTGTTGTTGTTGTTCTTTCGGCTTTTCATGGTAAGGGGTCGCCACAGCGGAACTCCGGTCCGCTAATGATTGGCAGTAGATTTTTACAAAACACTGAGGTGCCAGCTCAACTCCCAACCTTCAACGAAGGCATGCCCATTTACGCACACATGTCTTTCAATGCTACCCAACCGCGAGGAAGACATGCAGACTCCACACAGAAGGCACTCCCAAGCCCAGCCGAGAATCGAACGGGAGAACCTCTTGCTGTGAGGTAACAGTCCTACCGCAGTACCACCATGGCATCTATACATCTATCTATATATACATATATATATATATATATATATATATATATATATATATATATATATATATATATATATATATATATATACATATATATATATATATATATATACACAGACAATAGTTATTAGTAGCCATACATATGTAGGCATAGTGTGGAAGTACTGGGTGCAGAGTATATCCCTCAGCCACAAGCCCTGTAACTAGTACCTGTGAAATGTGCAGTGTGGCAACCTGTCCCACAAATGAGAAAACTTACATCAAACATATACCCACTCACAGTTCAAAGGATATGACACGATACACAGGTATGCATACACAGACAACCTTTACCTGTGTACTATACAATAATGTATGCTATTACTTACAGCGCATGAAGTCTGAAATATGTAATCAGTGATAAATGCAAGGCCCACACAAAACAGTAGATGCAAGCAATGTGTATATATAACATACTTCGCTGTCCAGGCCAAAGCCTTCAATCAGTACAACAGTAGACAAAGGATTTGCCTTCAAGATAGGTAACAATCAACAATTACTGATGTATTCCAGCAGCCTCCAATTACATCCTGTAGTCAAGCCCTAGGAGGGAATGTAATAGTTGTGGTAATGTCAATGTATGGGTCACATGTATGGACCCTGACCAATATATTTTGTGGGAGTCCATGATATGACTGGGATGGTAGCAGGAATGCTAGCAGTAAATAATGGTTGGACATTACCCAGCAACCCCTAACTGTATCACAGCAGGACAAAGCCTGCCATGTATGTGGAGGCCAGAGGATGGCACACAGGGTCATACTTGCAATATTGCTGTTACAGGTCTTGGATATAGCTGGTGTTACAGGATTTGTTGCAACATACCTTTATGCAGGTATATGACATCAGAAACACAAATGGATGTAGCTATGTACTGATAGCATGCAACAAGCAGAATGCCAGTGATATATATAGGGCAAGACCTGTGTAGTGCACAGACCAAACCAACCACACAATCCACTGGCCATCATGTGGATAGGCCCACAGTTGAGAGCTATGCAGACAGACTGCATTCCATCCTAAACAACTATGTACACACAAACACTGCAAGGCCAGCAATATACAATGCATATATGAACACTACTCACTCTGTCTGTAGGTCTGGTACCCCATACGAATGTGTAATTGGTGTCTGTAATTCCTGCTGTAAGAGGTATTGCAAACTGCTGTCTATAACACTGCTGTCTACATACAGGAAGGTTGTCCTCCATACTGGAAAGGTTAAGGGACAACACCCACATGAATCAGTATTTTATAGTACTTGGTTGCCATGACAGTGGTTATCTGAAGTATTACACAGCAGGCTACATGCAGTTAGCAACTGTTGCACACTGATTGGTGCACAGCCCATCACTTGATCATGTGCATCACTAACAAAAGCCATGTGCAATCCATTCAAACAAACTCAACCACTCTAGTGGAGAGAGAGAGAGAGAGACAGACCGACAGAGACAGAGAAACACACATACACAGCGAAAAGAAGTATAAAATTTAAACTGTAAACAACACAGCTGTCAGGAAAAAAATGACAGGTAAGTAAAACATATATTTATGTAATTGAAAGTAGTATCTGGTATAGAATAATAGGAAATATGATGTGGAATGTTGATATGAGCCATCTGTAGTTGTCCCTGTAATGAAGTTCTGCTGAAAAACTGCTCTGGACAATACTGTTTGTCCATGTAGGCAGTGGGACATATCCACCAGCTGTTTCAAATCAGCAAGGAATGACAACGAATTTAGCATTAATATGTGTGTTTGGTGTGTTAGTGTGGGCAATAGCTGGTGGTGGCAGTATTGCCATCATGATAGACACATGGGTGTCAGAGCACACCACACACAGGATAGTCATGTTAATGTCTAATGCAGCATGCACAAATGCCATAGGTGTATAATAGGCTTACCAGCAATCTCTCACCATATATACCACCCTAATGTTAGTCTGTGTTCATATGTGATACCTGGCTGTGTTGCAGTAAGGCAGAACAGTGCAGCTGTGAATGAAAGACAATTACAGAATGTGGATCAGATGTCTGTATGCACCCCACATAGAGATAATTATCTGAGTGATATATAATTAGACAGGTATGTCTACAGATATACAGGCATATAGATGTAGGTATATAAACACCCACAAGATATATCTACACATATACGTATATGTATATGTATATATATATATATATATATATATATATATATATATATATATATATATATATATAACTTCATAGTGGCACTAACAATGGCATGCTGGTGAAATAGCCTGTAATAGGCCAGCAGAGTTAGTGTCCCCACAGGGAGCATGGCTACAACCACATAGCGCAGAGCATGGCACAAGCACATAGCACAAAGCTTGGTACAATACAACATATGTCCCAATGGTAGGTAAGCAGCTGATATACCAATTGCATTCTATGAATGGTTTGTTGTAGCCAATATGGTTGGGGGAGACACAGATGTGTATTAAGAACTATGGTAACCCTGCTGTATTGTTGCACTGACCTGTTTCCATCTTTATGTCTTACAGGGAGGATGCCCCATATCCGTCTTCTGGCCTACAGTGCTGCAGGGACCGAGGTGATAATGTCACATTTGGTGTAGCACTATGACCAGCTGTTTGGACGCACAGCCCAAGACCAGTAGGAGAGGACAGCCCTGTGGAACAAATTAGTCTACAGGATCAATGATGTTGGAGTGCATAACCGCAACTATGAGCAGGTCCAGCATCATTGCAGTGACTTGCTTTGCCATGTATGTCAGCGTGCTGCTGCTGTATGGGGAGACCACCTCACAACAGGGGGTGGACATGTCATCCATCCACCCCTCACCCCTGTGGAGAAGCTATTCAGGAGTCTTCTGGCACCTGCCCACCTGCAGCACCAACAACTAGCAGGGTGCATTGTGGAGGTGGATGCCACCGAAACACTGCCTGAGGAGCGTGCAGGTAAGGCCCCAGGACACATCAGTACACCACTCATTTGTATGCGTCTGCATCTGTACAGGTACATCATGCAAATCTAAGATGTCATATACATAGTCTATTGCTGTGTAGTAGTAATAAACAGACATGATTAAGCTGCAGTATTGTGGACCCCTACTGTAGATGTAATGTAATGCTGCACTCACCCTTTATGAATGACACAGCTGTGGCCATTGACAACAACACTCTCACACTCTTATGTAGGTCCCTCCAGGATACCACCACAGCAGCAGCCTGTAGCTGGTGACTATGGTTCATGTTCATGAATGACAAGACACTGTGCATGTAATGGCTATGGGATATTCCATGCACACATCTAACACAGCTACCCATAGTGCATGCTGTACACATTCATGTTTTGTTGTTGTGAAATGCACTGTGTCACAGTAGTTACCATGCTGGGGTATTGGATGGGTACAAGAAACACATGCAAGATACCTAACATCCTGTTATTGTGCAATGTGTCCACAGGGATGGGGAGTATGGCAGGACACATGGCCTACAGTAGGGACATGTCTGAAAAACCACCCTCTTGGCTGTAACTGCACACAATCAGGTTATGTAACTGTGGCAGATGTAACCCTGACCCCACAGCAACAGTGACAGCAGTGTATGCACTCCAAAGGATATGCACATGAGTAGACCTTGCAACCATGCAGAGTTCTGGGACATGTGCAGTGTACCCCCCACAGCCATGGTAAGGTTTGGTGAGTGTCAGTGTAATAGTCCTGTACTGGTCATACATGCACTGCTGATGTTGTGATCTGTAAAGCAGACATCAGGCATTCACAAAATATATCCATTCACATATCATCCCAGGTATGAGGTGCTGTAACACACAGGGGCTGTGAGCATTGGACCTGACATGCCAGACACAGCACTACATAAGCAGCAATGGTTTCTACACCTGTGTGGTATGGTGCACTGTACAAGGCAGGGTGCAGAACAGGTTGACATTAACACTTTGTACATGGGTGCAGTGTTGACAAAGGGAAGGGCCTTCACCTACCAACACAGACCATGCATCACCCACATGTATACTGCCGCTGTGATGAGGTCACTTTGGTTGCATTGCATGCTGTTGCGCACCAGATGTAATGCATGCTGACAGAAGGGTAATGGGAGAACTGTGTGTACAAAAGGTGCAAAACCCCACACATAGGTGTGTGTGTGTGGGGGTGTTGAATGTGTGTGTAAGTGCAATCTGGTGGAGTGTGGTCGATGAATGTCTGATGTGTGTGTACATGTGTGTCTGTTTGTGCAGGTGTCCATGTATGTACAGGCGATAGTGGGATTGATCACATGGCAGTACTTCTCCTTGGGATTGTGCTGTAGATGTTGTGACACATGAGACACCTGGACAGACTGTCTGGTATGTGAACACAGGACAGCTGATAGCATAACAAGGTCTGTAGCACAGAACATGCATTGGGAGGGAAAGTAAATACCAGGTATACACATCATAATGCCAGCAGCAGATGGATAACTGGCTACCCATGTATGCCGCACTACTAATGCAATGGGGAATTACCAGACCACATCAGTAAGTGTATCCAGGTATTACTGTTGTCCGCATGATGGGTTGATTGTGCAGCAGATGGGGCATGGACTGTTCAAGACTGTAGTTTGGGGCTCCGGTGTGTGACCTATGTAGTGAATGTAGCAGCCCCAACCATTTAGGGGCCATGTACACCATGACGGGACATACACAGGGTATTACTGGATGACAGCAGTGAGGCCATGTACTACCTGCTCCACCAAAGTAAGGGAGGTGATGGAGTAACAGGTCATGTGTTGTGATTACACGTGTAGGCATGAATAGGTCTGATATGTTAATGGGTAGTATGAATGAGTGTATATTAGCAAGTGCAATGCAGGATGGGGAACATCTGTAACTGAATGTGGGACTGTCTGTAAACCCAGGGTAAGGGGGTAATAAGGTGGACTGTCAGTGTTTGTGGGTGTACATGTGTGTGTGTCTGTGCCTGTGTGTGTGTGTGTGTGTGTGTGTGTGTGTGTGTGTGTGTGTGTGTGTGTGTGTGTGTGTGTGTGTGTGTGTGTGTGCGTGTGTGTGCGTGTGTGTGCGTGTGTGACTGTATGTGTGAGTATGCCTACTGTTATGCAATGCTGTACAGGTCTTAACGTGTGTGTTTGTTTCCCCCACAGGTGGCAAGATGGGTCAGGTTCCCTCCTGCATGCAAACTGAGGGAGGTGTCTGTACAGACACCGATGATGATGGTACTGGTGAGGCACAGGTGGGGTTGTCAGAGGCCGACACTGCTCCTACATGTGTCATCACCCTTCTAGCCACCCCAAGCTCGTACACAGTTGCAGTGCCCCTACAAACCCCATCACACATGGCCATGGTGCAGGGAAAGTTGGTGGTTGGTGCCAGTGACCAGGAAGGTGTGGTGTCCATGCCAACTGTGTCGGGTCACAGTCAGCATAGCCAGATGTCCGGCAGGCCACCACATCGGCAGATGTACCATGGTGCTCCTGGGATGGCTGCTGGTCATCATGCCCTTGGCAAAGGCACCACAAATGGTACCACCAGGAGCATGTTTCTGGCTGTAATGGAGGCACAGGCACATATGGACATGCACACCAGAAAGGGCCTGAGGCTGCAGAGGGCTACTTTCTCATCTGTAAGTGACAACCTCCATGACATTGCTGCTGCCCTCTGTGAGCATACCGAGGTCATTGATAGATGGTGGGGTCAGATGGCGTGCCTCCTCGACCGTGGAATGTCTGTGCTTGAATGTGTGGTGGAAGTGGTGTGACATCTGCATGGACGTAGGCCAGAAACACCAGCAGGTGGTGTCAACGTGGACATGCCATGTCACCAAGCCACTACCGTAGTGGCAGTACCAGCCCCAGCATACTACTGGGGATGCTGTCCACACCACACTGCAGCAGGTCTCGTGCACGTGCCCCTGGCCAGTCCCAAGTGGGACATGGTTCCAGAGGACACCTGTCTTCATCAGGGGAGAGTAGCACCTCAAGGTCTGTACCTGCATGTGCCCGTGGATCCCCAGGGAGGCACAGTCAGCATGTCCATGGCCAGAGGTAGTGAACTGCACACCCTGCTAGGTATGGTCTGCAGCTGTCCAACAACACCTGTATAGGGTGGCCACATGGCAGAACTGTGTGCATGCATACCCACACACTGTGCAACCACACCTAGGGGCGACTCCATACCTACACACACCACATCACCATGCCCCAATCATTAAACAAAACCCCTCACTCACACTCATGGTGACACATGTATGGACCACCCTTGGCCTCTGGCAAACCAGCAACACACCCTGTGCATATGATGATACCTGTGCCACTTCCCTGTCATCAATAACATCGAAGCAGGGACAGGCTATCATGGTTGTGATGCACAAGATGACTGTTATAGATTGTTGTGATGTACTGCATTGTGAGATGTTGTCAGGGGTAATATGTAATGCATACATGTCAGGTAGTGTAGCCATGCAGCTATGATGCATTCCAGCTGTCAGTAACAGTGATTGTTATCTCTATAATGTTGTCCATTTGTGTTGCAGGTGTACATGTGTCAGCACGGGGATGGTTTGCAGTCATATTTCACAAGAGTATGGCACTGTGGTAACACCATGGTGACCGCCCATGGGTGGTAACCTCAGTCCCACTGTTATCACTAGGGGGCTTGTGGGCTTCCGATATCCCAACACCCCTCCCCATCAAGGGGTTCACCCCCTACATTTGTCATATACCACCCCTGTATGTGTCTTGTGTGTCATGTCTGGTAACCTTCCCATTCTCACTCCCCAAATATACCCAAAGCCACTCCCCAACATCCCACTCCCACCAGAAAAGAGGGCATTATGTTCCCACAAAACAATCTCGCTCCATACATGGCTGTCCATTCTGCACACATGTCCACTGGACACATGTAATCTGGTCTAATTGGCATCACAATGCATTTATCTTGTCCTCACCCCTCTCACAGTGATTTGAGGGTCCACATCTACCCCCAACTGCAGTGTTTATGCACAGCTGTTGCTGTAGCAGAAATGGGCAGCTAGGGACCTTTCCTACACCCTTCCTGCACATGGCTAGCTATATCTCCTACTGTCTTACCCTCTTTGTGCCCCTTTTTCCCCACTTTCCTAACAACCTTTATTTCCATTAGTTTTAAAGAGGTTAGCATGGGGGTAAGTGGGAGTGTTCTGGCCAGCAACAAAATAAACCATCTCCACAAGGCTCGTACCCAGGACACTGCACACCATACACAAAGTGAATTATCACTAAAACATGGCATATGTACATAACCCTGATGTTTCCACAAACATATCATCCAGCCCAGTCATTCAACAGTACAGGGAATGTATTGCAAAATATAGATGTATATGTGTGAGTAAATATATTGATGTCTAAACAGGTACAACATATTGATATATGTAGATATATATATATATATATATATATATATATATATATATATATATATATATATAGATATAGATAGATAGATATATATGGATATGTACATATATAAATATATATGAACATATACACATGCAAATGCCTACATTTATGGATATATATGTCTACATCTACATGTGTAAATATATACAGCAGGTCATGAATATGACAGCAGATATATACATGTACATATATAGGTGTATACGGACAGACATTTGGTGATAACAATGGGGATATAGCAAAATCATATATGTCCTCATGCAACGTTAATGGCGTTGAGAGGCCCACACAATATACGTCTGGTACAAATAGGTATACCCCCCCAGCCAAGCACATCCCCCTTGTAATACAGTAACAAGTGTTTCAGATCCCATAACCAGGACAACACACAACATGGCCATCCCTAGGATACATATTCACAGACAGATATATGCAGATACAGGTATACATATATATATATATATATATATATATATATATATATATATATATATATATATATATATATATATATATATATATATATATATATATTTATATGCATATATATATATATATATATTTAAGTACACATACACACACAGAGATATGTACAGTACGGTACATATGTAGTACATGCACACAACTTGAGCAGACAGTATTCCTACAGTCACCACCTTACCAACTGGAGACTGTATTATTCACCCATACGAATGACATTCATAGCCTGCAACACATATCCACAGAGATATCAAAGAGTATGACACCACACAAAGGTGCCCATAAATGATTGTGACAGCTATATTTGTGTACTATGACAGTTGTATATGCCATGTCATATAGCCGTTTAGACACTGACATCCATATGGACAGTGTAATGCAACTGTGAAACAGTTTTACTGAGACGGTATTCTGGTAACATTGACACATGTTGCTGTCCAGGCCAAGGCCTTCTAGCAGTACAATAGTAATGACAGACTGGCCCACAGTATACCAGACAATCAACAGTACGTAATGCAAATGTATAGGTCAGCAGCCTCTATCTACACGCTGTGCATTATCCCTAGGGGGTACAGACCCCAGTTGACACAATGGGATGTATCTGTTATATAACAAGGCATAACTGACACCATCATAATCACACAGGCAAACAGAACAGTCCATATGGCAGGCAGCAGTAGGCCTGCATTTACCCACAGTGGACTGTATGGTAACCTACATCCAGATACCTTAAGACAGCTTACCCCAGATACCCACACATGTCGTTACAGCCTAGGTTAGTCATGGTGCACCCCCCTACACTCACTACTACTGGGCCATATACCACGGTTATGTACACTGCCCTCTGCAGTGCATTAGGGCACACATGTATTGTGTAGGTGGAGCCCACACATATATGGCCCCAACCCCCCAGTATGTGTGGGGGACATGACAGCAGTGGAGGGATGGCAGGAATGACAGCATGACATACATACAGCCCACTACATAACAAACCCTGACAGCATGTCACCTGTGCTAAGCCAGGGATGTAGGTGGAGGACAGAGTCTGGAACACAGGCACATATGTGTACAACTGTTGTCATACAGTAAGCAAGGTATGTAAATTGTACATATCTATATGGATATATGTTGAATGATATGTACATATATGTTTGCCATATGTCCTGCACATGGGGTGGACCCCTACCTCAGCCCCAATAGTCCCAACCTCTCAGTGCAAGGGGATGTCGTGTATGTATTGCAGGTATATTTGTAGAATATTGCTACTGTAATAGGGAGTGTCTTCACAGACATGGTGTATGTGGGAGGTCATATCTGCTGTGGACATGTATGCCACTGGCTACTGACAGACATCCTAAAGTCATCATAGTACAGTACCACTGCTAGCACAGTAATGCCCCTGTGGACTTCAGCTGCGATACTCCCAATATATGTGGACAGTCTGACACTCACTGGTCAGTCCAGGGGTATACAGTCAACCCCTTCATGCAAGACTTGAACCAGGCCTGTTAATGTGGATGTTAGCCATGTAGATGGGTATCACACGTAAATACTGGTGTACATTTCTCCCTATAAATTATACATGCATACACCCCTGTCTCTCCTGACACATAATAACCACCGGTACAGAGGTGCCATGGCCACATACTACCCACTAGTTAGTGACATACATCTCAACAGCATCCCACTGCTTTGTCTGACATACATGACTGTCATGGTGGCCCGGCAGAAGTACATCTGGCAAGTATCTGGACATGTCATCTCACTGGATAAGTACAGTAATGTGATAGGCATGTAACAAAGCACAGTGCTTGCTACAGGCAGACTGACTCAACACTTGGCTACATCTCCCATGTGGGGATACACATGTAACTGCATAGATAGCAGGCTCTACAGGCATGTCACATCACAGAGTAACAGACACCTGTGTGAAAGTGCATAACCACACCCAATGTGAACACAGCCACATATGGTAAGCTAGCGTACTATTACAGTATATGGACTATCTGACCTACACCATCCTCATATGAGCCATTCACACAACACCCCTACATATACTGAGCCACTAGACAGTGTGGTCCGATGCCTGCCTGTGGTGTGGGACATGTGTGAGTTCACCCCTACAATCATATAAGCTGTTAGGGTGACAAACAGTGGAGCAACATGTAAGATCAGATAGGACAGGACCTGGAACAATGACATCTACAACAGTCTCTACACAGGCCAAGGTACATATTCACTATATACACACTGTCGACAATTACCAGACTTACACATACCTCAGTACTGTACACACAAACACATAATGGCCAGGCTATGTCCTCAATTATAACCCCTACTATACATAACATGTGTAGCAGTCTGATATCTCACTAGCTTGTTATCAGATATGCTGTCAATGACTATGGAGTACAGAACATATGTACCCCCTACTGCATGACATATGTACAAAGGTTGACAGAGTTGTGGCTGGAGGCACAAACACAGGGCCAATATTGACATGTCCCTGTTATACCCTCATACATATACTGTTGTAACAGGGTATGTTGCACCATATGTCCTATGAGGGATGTGACATCGGTAACTCTCCTGGCTGTCACCGTCTACTGCCTGCAATCCTCACACTACCTTCTACATTCCACAGATAGGTGCACCGTAGCTGACTTATGAAACCAAAGCACAGCACTGCCCAGTCTGCAGATGACCCTTCGGATGGGGACCCCTCATATACATGGGACTGACATGGCAGGTATTGTGACATGTACAACAGGCATATCCAGACAAACACTGTTAAACCAACAGTACTCCACATGCTGTATAGCAGTACTTACAGTCTGTAGTCAGGTCAGGTACATCCCCCTCCTGTTTGTTGCCCTGTTTTCACAGTGCATGTTGTTAGGGTTAAATCCCCAATCCATCTGAGATGCTGTTTGCCAAACAATAGATTGAGTTCCTGCTCACAGTGACTGTAAAAGGCCAACATCACCATGTTGTTCCTAGGTATTGGAGTGTGTTTCCATGCAATTGACTATGGGCCTGTTACCACAGCCATTCCACATGCAATCAACTAGGGGAGGGCTGCAATTCATGCAGAGGCCATCAGCTGATAATGAGCATCACTTACATTACACATGCTGCTGCCTAAGCATAGCAGGTGTGGGTCTCCAAATCCACCAGAGAGGGAGTGGGGGAGGTAGACAGAGGCAAATGCATGTCAGGGAGAAGTGGTGGAATAAAATGGAAGCATGTTTGTGCCACATTCCTATGAGCACAGGGTATCATACCCCCAACAACTATGTAGTGCTATCACAGTTTAATGCAGTTATTGGATGTGCCACATGGGTACCTGCTATGAAGCACTCAGAGCATATTTCTGATGATGATTGACATCTGCAACAGGGATATGGTAGATATACGGTAGGTGACGTACACATTCCTGTCTGCATGAACAGCTGCCAGCATCAACACAGGCACACTCATACAGAGACACAAACACATTGACACACTTGGCAAGGCCAGGAGTGTAACTCATCACTAATGTGATTGCCACAGCACATCGATGTGCAGGTATCACATGCACCACACGGGTCATACGGAGGTCGTATGGGCATAGAGTATGATGACATGTCAGACATCAAACAGCATGCTTCAGTACGCCCTGGGGGTTGTAGTGAGTGTGGATGTGGTCAGATCAACACACACAGGGACACACAGGGTGCCAGTCCTGACATGCATGGGTGCATGTTTGCACAGGTGGGCGGTAGTCAACTGTACCAGCAGGCTGTACAAGGGTAGGGGTGGGAATACCTTGGCATCAGGCCACATGATGATGGTCTGCATTGTGCCTCAGGCCTGTGGTTTCTGCATCTGCCCACACAGGTGGGTATTGCATCCCCCATCCAGTCACCTGTGTGACTATTGTGTGTGGCCAATGCTGTGCATCACTTGCCATGTATATGTTCCTTAATCCATTACATGGATGGTGTCTGGGATGTGCACACCTCCCACATGGATGCACAGTGACATGTGGATCTGTGCCTGGGGTGTCTGGCCCATGTTGTGAACACAGATTATGCCAGTCTTGCCCACCTGTGGCAGGAACTGATAATAGGCAGCAGGTTTACCCTGCACCTACATTGATAGCATGCTAACAGCATTCTCTGATGTCAGTGTCATCTGTCCATACAGGAAATGTTATCAGGCATGGTATGTCTGTTGGGAGTTGCATGTGAAGGCACCACAGGTGCTGCAGGTGTCCATTTGGGAACATGGCGGAGGTGCACTGTCTGCATGTATATGCATATTGGGCAGATGGCCAGGGTGACATGCCCTCTGTGGCCCACTGCTATCAGTGCATAGTTACTATCAGTGGCCCATATGCAGTATACTACCCACATATTGGCTGTTGCCTAGGCATGAGTGTGTGCTCTGGGTAATAGTGAGGTTGCTAACTGTGATTGGCTGGCCTTGATGTCACATGTCTGGGTATGGCTTTGCACATCTGCTTCTCAGCTAATTTACATCTGGTATCCCTGTATGATTGACATTGTGATATATAGTAGGGCCACCATAAAATAACTGAGCAAAACACCCTCCACATTGGCCACAGGTGTCACACACTCACAGCCACCTCTACACAGGATACGTGTTTTACACACACACACACACACACACACACACACACACACACACACACACACACACACACACACACACACACCTGTCATATCTGGGAGTAGAACCTCTACCTAACTAGTTTTTCACACTACAGCACTATGCAGTTATAGTACGCTCCACAGACATTACTGGAGTACCTCTTCCCCAAAGGTGTATTTTCACAATGTATGACATCAGCAGGGTTACCAAAATAGGGCATTTTGACTGTACAGCGAGTGACTAGCCTAAAACGTATTGCTCCATACACAGACAGTGCAACACACTCAAAACATCCACAACTGACATGTGTGGGTATGCAACCCCTGACCAAGGTCTATATCACTCTACAGCATGGGGCTATTATAGGGCACACCACAGGGATTACAGAAGAGCTGTTTGCCCAAAGTTGTATTTCACAATGGATGACATCAGCAGGAGTGCCACAATACGGCATTTGAAATATACTGCGAGTGAGTAGCCTATAATGCATTGCTCCATACACACACATTGAAACACACACAAAACATCCAAGACTGCCATGGTTGGGGATGGAACCCTACCACTCTTCTAACTCACACTACAGCAGTACGCGGTTACAGGATGGGCTACGGAGATTACTGGGCTACACTCTTCCCAGAGGTGTATATCTAGGTGAGTGACATCAGCAGCGTTCCCAAGGTTGGGTATATGAATTGTACAAAGTGTGTGTAGCCTAAAAAACATTGCTCTCTACACAGTCAGACACACGCACATATGCACACACTAAAACACACACACACACACACACACACACACACACACACACACACACACACACACACACACACACACACAAACAGTTGTCAGGTCTGGGGTTAGAACACCTACCTAACTACTTTATCACACTACAGTACGCAGTTACAGGACACGCTATGGAGATTACTGAGTGTGACATTCCCAGGGGTGTATTTCTAGGTGAGTGACATCAGCAGGCTTGCCAAAGGTGAGTAAGTGGCCTAAAAAGCATTTCTCTCTACTCAGTCAGACACACACACAACACACACACACACACACACACACACACACACACACACACACACACACACACACACACACACACACACAGTTGCTAGTTCTGGGGTTAGAACACCTACCTTACTCTGTTATCACACCACAGTGGTATGCAGTTCCCGGACGTGCCATGGAAATTACTGGGCTATAATTTTCACAGAGGTGTATTTCTAGATGAGTGACTTCAGCAGCCCTGCCAAAGTCGAGTATATGTATTGTACAGAGTGTGAGTAGCCTAAAAAGCATTGCTCTTAACTCAGTCAGATTCACACACACACACACACACACACACACACACACACACACACACACACACACACACACACACACACACACAGTTGCCAGGTCTGGGGTTTGAACATCTACCTACCAACATTATCACTCTACAACGGTATGGAGTTACAAGACATTCTATGGAGATTAGTGGGTGTGACATTCCCAGAGGTGTATTTCTAGATGAGTGACATCAGCAGGCTTGCTAAAGGTGAGTATTTGTATTGTACAGAGTGTGAGTAGCTTAAAAAGCATTGCTCTCTACTCAGTCAAGCACACACACACACACACACACACACACACACACACACACACACACACACACACACACACACACACACACACACAGAGTCACATGCAGTTGACAGGCTGGGGTTGGAATACCTATCTAACTACTTTATCACACTT
This sequence comes from Protopterus annectens, assembly GCF_019279795.1. Lineage (NCBI taxonomy): Eukaryota > Metazoa > Chordata > Ceratodontiformes > Protopteridae > Protopterus > Protopterus annectens. Next base: position 487,789,256 of record NC_056751.1, on the reverse strand, counting down.
CATTAGTACTCAGTTACAGGACACGCTATGGAGATTATTGGGTTCTGACTTTCCCAGAGGTGTATTTCTAGGTGAGTGACATCAGCAGCCCTGCCAAAGTTGAGTATATGAACTGTACAGAGTGTGAGTAGCCTGAAAAGCATTGCTCTCTACTCAGTCAGACACACCTACAGATTCATACACAAACACACACAGTTGCCAGGTCTGGGATTGGAACACCTACCTAACTATGTTATCACAAGCAGTGCACAGTTACAGGACATGCTACAGAGATTACTGGGCTATGATTTTCCCAGAGTTGTATTCCTAGGTGGATAACATCAGGGGCCTTACCAAAATTCAGTATATGAATTGTATGGGGCTTAATTATCCTAAAATGCATTGCTGTATACACAGTCAGAGACAGACAAACACACACACAAACACACTCACAAAGTTGCCAAGTGTGGGGTTTGGACTACTACCTAACTGGTTTATCACTACAGCAGTACGTAGTTATGGGACACGCCATGGTGATTTCTGAGCTACAGCTCTCACAAAGGTGTATTTCAAATTGGATGACCTCAGCAGACTTGTCATACTACTACTATGGGGTGGGTGGTGTGTGCATGGGTCATAACCCATTCATGTAGGGGTTGACATGCCACATGCGGGCACACACAGGGTCATATGTCACAGGTACGTGTATACAGCTACTAGATTACTACTTCCTTGTACAGTGAAGGCAAAAAAGGAAAAGTGCCCAAACCAAAACTCAAAACCAAAATAAGAGCACTGGACAGCCGTTGACCTGAAAATAATTTATTTATAACACAGCAAACCAAAATTAAAACTTTAACGCCGGAGAATCAAACAGTACGCTTTCGTCTGCAACTTCCTCAGAATGCAAGCCAGCAAACAATTCATACCTTAAATAAGGTTTCCAATTACATTGATTGCATGCAATTAATCCCATAGGAAACCAATTAACATTGGTTAGTGACACATAAATAAGAATAAATAAATATAAAATATATACTATATATATATATATATATATATATATATATATATATATATATATATATATATATATATATATGCAGTATAATTTATGTATAACTAAGATGCAAAAATGCACTGTAAATAAACCTGTGGTAAATAATGAACTTCTGTCTGTTATTTAATCCAGCAAATACATGACATACTCAAATCTACAATCCTGTTAAAATACCAATATGTGCAATTGTGTACTGGGATATAAATAAATAAACAAATGCAGGTCTGTCATGAAAATCTGATGGATACCTTAAAACATTGTCATTTCTTACTTAAAAACTGTAAAGCCTTATTAACAAGTCCTGTTAAGAAATAGAAAAACAACACTATAAAATATATATAAATGTGTATATAAATAAATAAATAATTAATTAATTAAATAAGTAAATAAATAAATAAATGTGTGGATATATGGTACCTAGTATGTATAAGATAGTATGAATCGTTCTTTTTTTTTTTTTTTTTTTTTTTATAAAATTTTTTTAAAAATATATGTGAAAAAACATACATCCTCATGGAAACATAAAGTATAGTTAGGCATAGCATCTATAATTTGGCAGTCCTTGTACAGTCATGTTGCACAGCTGGCACGAGCACCACAGAGTCTGTCATGCTGACAGATGCTGATGGCTAGTATCTGCAGTGAGTGCATCTGCACCTCATGTGTTTGTGGGCCTTTGGCTGTGTGCTGGATGGGACTGTCCCAGATGGGTCCTTGTTACAGTGACTCTCTTCCACACATCTATGTCCGTCTACCTTTGGCTTATTATAGTGTGGTGTCCTTGCATATATGTCTGTATTCCTATCCACTGTGTGCGCAAGGCAGGAGTGGTGCATACTGACATGTGTCTGCACTAAGAACTGAAACTGCAAGATATGTCTGGTCCACTGGTGTTTGCAGACATGACTTTCATGTGTTTAAGTGTGTGGGCATGCCTAGTATGACATTTCAGTATGTTGTTAACTGACATTGCCTTCATTTCTCTGTGTGCGTGAGCATGCCCAGTATGGCCATCTGTATTGCATGTGTGGAGCATGTCCAGGTTGTTTGTGCTGCGGTGCTGACCTTTGTGTTGTACACCGACATATAGCATGCTGTGTCTGCAGGGTATCCATCGGGCATTTGGCTTGTACTGTTTCTACATTTCTGCATAGCAGGGGGGGCTGACTGTTTCTACATGTCTACACAGGAGTGGGGGGGCACACCTGACTGTTACTATTAGTGTATGTAGGATGGGGGGCACACCTGACACTTCTACGCATTTGCTAGGACTGTACTGGTATGTTGGGTACTCCATTTCAATCTGTAGTCTTGCCTATCGTGCTGGCTAGAGGCATACCAGTGTACTACAGATCCTGGCTTTCACTGCCTACATATTGGTTTCAGACTTCCTAGCCTTCACATCTTCCATCCAACTGCCTGGCCTGCCGTAGTCTGTCTGTGTAGGCCTGGGGGGTTACACATAGGGCTCATTCAGAGGCCATAGTGCAGCATTTGTTTGTGTTTGTCTACACCTATCCTGCTGACTGTAACAGTTCTTGTGTATGTGCCCCCCCAACTGGCAAGTGTTAGTCACTTACCTTGTGGGTGTCCCAGTATTGAGGGTGGTGCTGCAGAGCTGCCTATGTTGGATGCACAGAGTACACTCCCTGTACATGGTTGAGCACAGGTAGTGTCATGTTTGGCATCCCTTTTACTGTATGTGCGAGTAGGAGAGAGGTATCATTCCCTTGGTCCCTACTGTGTCAGTGCATGTGCTATATGTTGCCTCTTTGCCAGGGCTAGGGCATACTGGGCATGCCTCCTTCTGCCTGCTGGGGCAGGCTCATGTTGTTCCTCCTCTGAGTCACTCTGTGCCTGTGCAGGCCTTGGCAATGGTGGGGGGCTGTGTGGCCCTGCCCCATGATGTTCCTGCTGCAGCTGTTTCCACAGGATCATATTGTGTAGCATGGCACATACAAGGACAATTTGGGTACATGTAGTTTGTGAGTACTGCAAGGCTCCACCAGATGTGTCCAGACACCAGAACCATGACTTCAGCATCCCAAACACACGCTGTATTATGATTCGTGTTTGTGTGTGTACCTCATTATGGAGTTCTTGTTCAGGTGTGTGTGCATTTCTGATGGGTGTCATCAGCCATGGCTCCAGTGTATATCCAGCATCCCCCAGTAGGTGACCATGTGGGATGTCCCCAATGGCAAATCTGTGGTACAGCTGCATCAGATGCCAGCTGTGGGAATCGTGGTAACTTCCAGGGCAGCCAGCACACACATTCATTATTATGCCCTGGGCATCACACACGTCCTGGCAGTTGATGGAGAGGAAGCCCTTGCGGTTGATGTAGATTCTAGCCCACTCACCCGGTGGTGCTTTGATGCATATCTGCGTGCAGTCTATTGCACCCTCTACCTTGGGGTATTCTGCTATTTGATGGAAAAGATGCATATTGCTGGCCAACGCCTCACTGGTGATGGGGAGGTATACGTGCTCACCAACATGTGCTGACATGGCATCCAGAAACTGGTGGAGTACCCTAGATGCTGATATCTGTGATATCTCCATCATATCCCCAGTTGGCCTTTGGAAGGTAGCTGTAGCTATTATAGGTAGGCCTACACATACCTTGGTATCCACTGGGATGGTTTCCCCTCTGTTAGTTCTGTGTGTGAGGCATGGCCGGCACAGCACAACAATCTGCTGTTGGAGGTCCCTGTCCACCCTATAGTGCTCCACTATCTCCAGCTCATGTAGCCCTTGGTAGGTTACCCTGGGTCTGTACACTCTTCTTCGTCTCCTCACTGTGGTTTGCTCAGCAGCATTCACATCCTCACCATGCCTCTTGCACATGCTGTTTTATGATAGCAAAAGCAGCCCCTAGCATTACTTCTCTTGCTTTAGTTTTCTAAAATTTCCCCGTTTGTATACACCGGTGGTGCAGAGCTATTGGGAATAACAAGGGGGAAAAGTGTTTGCATAGTTTATAGTGATGCGCTGAGCTGGGCTGCTGCCTGTGTGAATGGCTGTGTCTGATACATTTCACCTGTCAGCTCAGCTATTTCTCCTTGATTACCTTCCTACTGCTGGTTTCCCTTCCCATTGCCTCCCTGTTTGAGCATGTGTGTGCGCCACCCAAACAGAGTGCTCGAATGTGCACAGAGCTGCTATTTCCTGGTTTAACTTCCTTTTTCTTCCTGTGAAACCTTGTGTGCAGTGCGCACACCCGCTTACACTTTGTCAGGAGTGCTAGGTAATTTGGACACACCTCTAGCTTAGCTGTGCTAAGCTAGGAGCAGTCCCGAGCCACAGGGCTCCAATCCACTTACAGTATTCCTGACACACACCCCCATGATGTCACCTATCTCCTAGTCTTGCACCCAGCAACTTCTACTCTTATAGTCTTGGGACCTGCCTCTCACCCTGGGGAAATCTGGGATTCACTATCCTTCCCCTCATTTGCATAGTATTGCCTGCTAATGCATTGTTACATGTCCCACACTGAGCCTCCCCCCTTAGCAACCATTACTCACTGGCCAGGTTGTCTTATGCCTGCCATTGACTTGCATGGCTGAATACTGCTTTTAGTTAGACTGCTTATTTTTGGTTTGTTTTATTACTTTCCCCCCTATCCCATTTGCGCGCCGTTGCCGTATGCTTAAACAGGCAAGATCGGCGACAAAAAAAATAAAAGTTTTTTTTTTTTTTTTTACACATTTTGCAATGCCAATGACCTTCTACTTGGCCATTGGCATGCTTCATCAATGATATGCAGCCTTTATTTGGTGCTGTCATAGCTCCGTTTTGTAGTTTGCAGAAACGTACTCAGTTACTAACCGAGTACATTTCTGCAGACTGCACTCATCCTGCACTGACAGCTGCCTGCTTCCTAGATCACAAATTACCCTCATTTGCATGGTTTTCACCTGCAAATGAGGTTAATTTGCATACAGGGGCTCAGTCCGTGCAGGATTAGCCTAAGAGCTCACGTGCACATCCCGGGAGCTCATTCCTGGATCGCATGTCAGCCATATTGCCAAAAATAGCTCTTAAACTATTCCTGCACGCTATAACGGGGCTTCGTAAATCTAGGGGAATGTCTTCCTGTAAGCTCCTTAAGTTACTTTAGGCTGTTATTTGATAATCAGTTAGATATTATCCAGGCATGTGTGCTATCTAGCCATCATCCAGGCAAGTACATCAGTGTTCCTTTCTTTTTTTTTTTTTTTTGGCTAAAAATGTTTTATTTTTTTTTCAAAATGTTTACAAGAAATATGCTTTTTGATATAAATGCAATAAAATAAGCGAGTAAATTGAAATAAAATTCTTAAAAATGAAGTAACAATGGAACTATTTACGGTATATATACAAAATGCTGAGACCAAATTATTAGTAATTAACACAAGGCAAGTATACTAATTCTAAAAACAAATGAATATATATATATATATATATATATATATATATATATATATATATATATATATATATATATATATATAGAGAGAGAGAGAGGTCTACCTGAAAATGCTGAAATCTCAAAGCACCGATGATGAGAACACCGACACCGGAAGATCGACAACGGAGAAGACCGACAGTTGAGAATCACAATGCTGAAAACACTGACATGTAAAGGTAAGTGTGCAATAGGGATGGACATTAGGGTCAGGGTGTGGGTAAGGTAAGTGTGTGATAATGACGGTCTGTAGGGTTAGGAGTGGGTTAGGTGAGTTAGGGTTAGGGCACGGGTCAGGTGAGTGTGCGATAGTGACAGACGTTAGGGATAGGGGCGGGTTAAGTGTGTTAGGGTTAGGGTGCGGGTAAGGTGAGTGTGCGATAGTGACGGTCCTTAGGGTTAGGGTTTGGGTTAAAGTTAGTGCATAGATAGTTGGGTATGTAAGGTTCAGTGTAGGTTTGTAAGGTTTTTGGTGTGCTTGTGTTGTGTATGTGCTTTTTGAACAGGGGATTTGTTTTGCTTGTTGAGTGTTGGGATTGTGGTTTGTCGGGTATGTGACGTTTCGTGTTTCTGAACTTTCAGTTTTGTGGTGTCGGTGATTTTGTTGTTGGTATTTTCACGCATTGGTGTTGTCAGGTAGACCCATATATATTTATATATATATATATATATATATATATATATATATATGTGTGTGTGTTGTTTGTCTTTCGGCTTTTTCCCAGTAAGGGGTTGACACAGCAGAACTCCGGTCCTCTAATGATTGGCAGTAGATTTTTACGAAACGCCAAGGTGCCTGCTCGACGCCCAACCTTCAATGAAGGCATGCCCATTTACACACGCATGTCTTTTGAACGCTACCCAACCATGGGGAGGACATGCAGACTCCACACAGAAGGCACTCCCAAGCCAAGCTGAGAATCAAACGGGAGAACCTCTTGCTGTGAGGTAACAATGGTACCACTGTACCACCGCAGCTGTATATATATATATATATGCTAAGATGAAAATGTTTCAATTAAGGCTTATATTTTCAACCATGGATTATTTATAAGTTTATTAGGGTAAATTCTGTTTTCTTTTTCTGTCGTCTCATTGATTGCCGTGTCTTTCAGAAGGATAAGAAAATCTTCAGATTTTGATTCTGAAGGGTTCTTCCAGTTTCTTGTAATAGTTTTCCTGGCCACAGCAAGAACTGTAGAAGTTAGATGAGAAACTTTTTTTATTTTTTTTATTTCTAGTAAATTAAGGTGTTATTCCATATAAAGTTTTATAAAATTCTGCCCCTTTACGCAAAATCTATGAACCATAAAACAATGATAAAACATATGTGACTTGTTAGCCTTAGTAAGCTTTTTGCATCTCCAACATTTATAAACATTTTCTCGTATCATTTTGGCCTCCCTTACAGTAATCAAAATAACTCTAAACTAAATTTTCCAAGTAAATAAGCTCCATTACAGGGTCCAACGCATTTTTAATAAATGAAAAGATTGTATTTTATTTTGTTCAGTTAAAGCTATATGGTATTTTTTTGTAAAGAAGTTCTGAAAATTCTCATTTAAGCTATATATATCTTTAGCAAGTATCGAATGTAATTTACAAACTTAATTATCAAATTCTCTGTGTTTATAGATAATGTCATTTAAAAGTTTAATCCATTCTGGGATCTCAATATTTCACAAATTGTATTAATTAAAAGAGAGCGCTTGGTTTGAATTGATGTTAAAAATAAATGTGCATGAGTTGTATCAGTAAAATTAATATTAAACTCTAAGCATGAAGAGTGTATAGCTTTAACCATATTTTTGTGTTTTGGTACATTGCTGTTTCATTTGTGTTTCTCTTGTACATACTGACAGAGTTCACCCTTGAAGGTAACGTAGTCCTTGAGCCTTCTGCCATTTTGTGAAAGTGCTTGTTGTGCTGCTGGAGCAATCCTTATAAATTACCTTGTACATGGCACCACATTAAAGGGAAGTCTGAAAGAGCGGAGGCTTCTTCATTGGACCAAAAAAGGAGAAAATAGAATTATCTTCTCTTTGGAAAGATAAGAAGAGTAATCAACAGCTTTTATGGCTGAATGATATCTGTGTTTAGGCAGAGTGTGATGCTTTGACAAGTACAAATTATTCATGTTTAAGCATTAATCACTGCATACTGATGCAGTTCCTTGCTCCTGGTTAGAGGAGATGAGCATATCAGACAAAGTTATTTCTGATGAATTATTATGGGGATAGGCGCCACCACTAAGTGTTTTAAGTATTACATTAAGATTGCTGGCTAGCTTCTAATGCATGGTTTAACAGGGTAACTCATTTGCATGAGTTAATGTCTATCTCTTTAAGCTAGCACTAGACAAGTCTGAAGTTGATTTGCAGTTTTTGGTCATATAGGAGTTTTTCTGGTAGCTTTGCAAGTGGATATGTTGTGGCCATAGACAAGTAAACAAAGAGTTTTCGATGGTTCTTTTTTCTTAGGAGTAGGTATTATGTTGGATTGCTTCTAGATATATATAACAAATGCAGCTGTAAGAGTGACTTTTTATATATATCTTAAGAGGCTTCTGAAGAGAAGTGTCTTGGGAGATACATGTGAAAAATGAATGCAGTTTAGAGGGTGTCCTGAAAACATAAAAACAGAACTGGAACTAATGTTATTTATAGACATATTGATGGAATTACCCCTTCATATAGGGTAAGGAAGTCTTGATGGAAAATAGCTGATAGTTTATATGTGTAAGCACCATTTGTTTACTGGCCAGCTTTGCATTTTGAGCGAGCATTTAGAAGGTGTTTGTTGTTTAAATTGACAAGGTAGGGTTCATATTCCCAAGCCTTATAGGAGCTTTATCTGTAACTGATCTATGTAAAACAGCCATATCATGGCCTAATTGTTCTAAAGTGACAGACTGGGTTATATAGTGAAAGGAAGGTTACCTTCTGTGTGCTGAAACTTAAACCATTTAGGGCCATTGTCTACCTACTCTCCTATGCTTAATAAGAAGTACTTGGATGGTGGTGGTGTTCTTTACTAGGAGCAGAAAACTGCCACCTGCATTTAATACTAGCTTGGTATTACTAAAGCAGCTGTAATTCTGCTGAAAATACGAAGATTGGCAATATTCAACTTTTAAGCAAGGCTCAGGTTAGTAGGGATGTTTTTTCACTTCTGTTCTGTTTGTTGTTATGCTGTTTGCATTTATATATATGCAGTGCCAATTTTCTTATAGTACTGAATATTTTAAAGAGGGTTATAATTATCTGCAGAATGTTGAGAAGAAGGATTTTGTTCAATGTACCCAGGGATGAGAAGAAGTATTATAGGGTAGTAGTAGTATTCTGAAGCAGGGGGCAATTCTATTTTACATGCAAGTTGATGTTGTCAGAGGAGGTTCGGTCTGTGCTTTAGTTGCTTGCTGTTTATACACGTGGCTTTATTTCAAGCTCCTGCCATCATGATGGTGTAGAGACTGAGGTGTGCACAGTAGTAATCCTTATGGATTGGAGAAGAGTTTGGATGGAGGAGGGAATCATTTTTTAGGGTAGTCAACACTGAAACGTAGGGTGATGAGAACTAGTGTGAGGTTAATTTTAACATTTCCTGATGTTATTCAATTTAAATTTATTGAACTTTGTTAAAAAGACCTGTAACTATAGTAGCCAGGCCAAAGGAGTGTATTAAAATAGAATTCCTATTTAGACTATACTGCTCTGATTTCTTTCAATAATCAGTTTAGGTGGTTTTACTTATGAAGGATTAGATTAACTTATAGTGTAGTAAGTCAATTGAGTTTTATGTATATGCATTTATGGGTAGAAACAACAGGTGTGCCTTTACAAAATGGTCAGCTCAATACATTTTCTCAATGCTACATTATATTTCACTTTTTGTATGCTGTCTCTAATAGTTTGTTATATAAGAGGTAGGACAACTTGCCTGTGACCCAGTACATTTTTTTTTGTAGTTAATCAGACTGCCATGCACAAACAGTATTGTTATCAAAATGAGTAATAGAAACAAGGGGCATTATTTCAATTTATAAAAAAAACAAGGGAACAAAAGTGAAAGGCACTTGCAGGACTAAGACTGCATGCAAGTTGTGTTCTCAGCACTAGGAATTATAAGGGTGAAGGGTGTTAGCAGTATATACTCCAGCTGACTATATGGCTAAAGAAGGCAACAAAGGAATTACAAGTAAAGGATTTAAATCAATAAAACATAAAAAAAAGAACACTCTTTGAATGGTGTCCGTAAACAAGTAGCCCTCACCTACTGTCAGGCCAGATATCTATCTGTCAAAGCCAGTACCACACCTCCTATTTTGTTTAAGTGACATCAATTAATATGGCAAAAACTCCGTGAAATTTAGTGGTCAGAGACTAAGCGCTACCTCAGCAAATAAATTGTGTCCATTAAAATATGTTTGTCCAGTGTCTGTTATTTATGTGAATGCTATAAATGTACTTTAATTATGAATGCACTTTGTCTGTGGGGAGGGAATACAGTCCTTCAGATGTCCAGAGAGAACAAGGGCTTTCTCCTGGTGTGGATAAAGTCCTCCAGATTATTACCTTGTACACTTTATGTAATTTTTAACTTGGGGTGATGCAGTACTTCTGTGATCCTGGCAAAAAAGGAATTTTTTCTTCTCTTGTGCTGAAGGTAGAAAATATGTTGCTAAAGGGAAGGATACGTTTGCTATTAACAAAGTCATGATGCTCATAGATATATTAGAAGGGGGTCGAAGTTGGTGCAACTGGAAGTGATGACTAGAGTTTGCAGATTTTAAAAATTCGCTACAGAGTGAATAAAAACCACAAACTGTGTTGATAAACTTACAAAAACAAAAAAGCAGACAACGTGTCAGCTAAATCCACAAAGACGAATCACCACTTAGAAGTATAAAATGATTGCAAGCTTTATTCCAAAAATAAAACTGTATTAAAATGTTAGTGCTTTCATTTAAATGAATATTAAACTTCTTCAGACATTGTTTTACATTTTTCCCTCCATTTTAAATACATTTCCTTAAAGTGACATCATTTCCTCTTAATCAAGTAACATTTCATTTAAAGCAATATTCAGTTTTAAAAAAACACACACAACAATGCTGCCCCATTCATGCATATAAAAACGTATTCAACTCTAAATTCATTACACATTATCTATTTATTTCTTTTGTGAAACACATTTATTTTATCTTACTTCTTTTTAATGCATTAAGCTTCAAGATTGGAGTTATAGAACTCAGTTCATTAATTCCTGGCCAGCTGTCTGCTTGTAACCTTACTTGCCATTCAAGCTCTCTCAATTCAAATAACAAGCCCCGTGCTTTTAATCATCTATTACTACACTGTCAATAATGATGTAGCTAAATTGGTGCCCTGGATGGTCTTTTACATGCTTTGCCAAGGTATTAGATAAATTATTTTTTCTAATAACATATTCATGCTCATATACATGTTGGGAGAGTTTTCTCTCCGTCTTTCCTATGTAAAAACTAAACATAATTTGCACTTACTTAAATATATCACTGCCTTAGATTAACAACTGTATTTTCCTTTTATCATATAGTTTTTGTTTCTTATAATAAATTCATTATTAATTTCTATTTTGTGGCACCATTTACATGCACCACACCTCCTCATGCCATGCAGGGCACTTTCACTAAAATTCTGTTTATACTGGATTAATTCTTTTTTCCCCCTCTCCTGTTAACAATACATGGCTTTATACCTAATATGTTTCTAAACTCTTCTTCTTCATTTAATATAGCCCAGTTTTTTTCAAAAATCCATTTAAGGATGCTGCTCCTCTAAAGCATTCTAGCCTGTTTATGCCACAAATACCTCCAGTGCTTGAAACTTTTATTAAGACAGTTGAAAGTGAATTGTTTAAAATGGAAAATTTCAAGACATAACCCACCTCTTTGCCCTGTTGTTTCAGGCAGCGGTTGGGCCACAGAATTTATTTCCATTTTTATTGAGCATCATTTAAAAAAACCTTTAGAAAAAGCTAGTGTGGTCCTCAGGGATACGGCGCACTTTTTGGGTATGTTAGGTGATTATTCTAGAGAACATGGTATTTATTCTGAACATACTTTGTTAGTTACCATGGATATACAGACCCTATTTACTATCATACCCCATGAAATGGGCATTACCTATTTGAAGAGTTTTCTATTAAAGTTTTATACTTCACAGCCTTGGTGGATGTCTAGTTTGTTTGCAGCATTTATCGTATTTACTTCCTAATGGGTAACCTTTGGCTTCCTTGGACACATTTTCTTCTTTTTGATTTGGAGGAAGTGACTGAATTAAGTCAGGTGTCTAGAGGTGTTAGACTCCCAGAAGTAAAGGGTCTCTATATTTTCTGAGATGCATCTTACAGCCTTTTTTACAAACATTTGCTCCAATGATGACCTGAGCAAAAAAAAAAATAAATATAAAACAAAACAAAACAAAAAAACAAACAAAAAAATCAGCATCATTATTTCCTTTCAAGGAAAAAGAAAATTGTGTCAAACGTTTAAATAGATTTTGGATGCTGATTTTCAGATTACTGTGTTGGTCAATGAAGGATGTTTCAATGCAGTTTTAAGGAAAAAAGATTTCAGATCCTAAACTATCAGAATATGCAATGCTTAACTGAAACAAGGAGCTAGAGAGATGCACATTGGTCGATGATATTTTTTCTTCATGTGTGGAGATCCCCAATTTAATGCTAGTTGGTGTGTTGTCATTTAATAAGGATATTGGTAGGGTTAAATCTCCCTGCTCTGCAGTTATGGCACTGAAAATTTGTAGTATCAGGTCTGCTTCGAGAAAGAGTACTGTTAGACAAACTTTGCATTGGGTTTTTAATATGTTATCCAAAAATTAGACTATCACCTAAAAATGGTAAATCCATCAATAGATGCTGTTTATGGGATTCTCTTCTAGTGCCAGCAGGTTTATCAACAGACACTGTTTAGCATCTATCAAGGATCGGAAACATTTGCTGATTTAACTTTGGAATTTTTAATGCTGCACTTTCCTTTTGGCTCCAATTTCTGAAAAAAACAAAAATACTTTCCTTGGAGTAATTTTTTTGTTCCAGATGAGGAATTGACAAACTAAATTTAACATTTTGTTGCTATATTGTTCTTTGGAATTTGAGAGGAAGGACATATATTATATTTTTGCTAAATATTGTACATCTGATTCTTATGTCCATCTAGTATTGGGTGAATGTAATGCATGGATGGAGAGTTGGGAATTTTGGGCAAATTTCAAGAGTGAGAATTAGAAAATTAAACATTTATTAAGAATTATATATATTTCAAAATATAAGAATTCCATATACTGTATGGACAATCCAAGTCCAGTTTTCTTGTAGGGATTTTGGTATTTTGTTATATAATTGCCTTAAGATGCAATGTAATATTTGTTGTACTCTTAGGCATGGAGAATAGTCTTGTCAACCAACTTGCATAAGATGTAAGAAAATTGATTTATTTATGGGTAGATTGTCAACACTTTATTTGTGGAAGGGTCATATATTTTGACTGTGTTTATGATATTGTAAAAAATGTACAACTCATCTGTGGTAGCTGAGTATGTTATTGATGTTGATAGGACTGCTGTTGTACCATTTATGAAAAAAAAATCACTGACACTTTCTATTGGTGCTTCTAGTGAAACATAATCAATTGAAGTTCATATTGGAGATGGGGAGGTGTATGATAAAGAACCTGATGCTGATGCACATTCTATAGTTGTTATGGTTAAGCAAAGGAAACAAAAGTTAAAAACTGAAAACATAAAGGGTGTCTTCTCACATAAAAGGGTGAATTTGCAATTGTATCTCTTAACATTTAAATTTTTTAAATGATGTCACGTATTTAGTTATTTTGCAATGGTGTAAAGATGTCTGTGCAGACATTATATCCCTATAAGATACTATACTAAATGTTTGTCTGTTTTACAACATCTTCAGTTTGTGACACTGTGGTGGAATTAAGGTTACTGGTCTCTGGGTTTGGATACTTGTTCAGAAAATAATTCTTCTTTTAAGATCTTAGTTATTTTAAAGAAAGAGTAGGATGTTAATATCTTAAGAACATTGTTATATCAATTCACATAATAGATTGCTTGTTTTATATGTCACCACTTCTCTAAAGGAACAATGTGATTTATTTGTTGTTCTTAAATCTTATAGTATAATTAATCTAGTTATTATTATTATTATTATTATTATTATTGGGGTTTTAATTGCAGCATGTAACAATATAAGGGTGTTCATTCAAAGAATGTAAGGATTATGAATCAAGTCCTGTTTGTGGGTCATTTATTGCTTGGAAAACAAGAAATTATACTTATTACAGAGGGCATCTTCAGGCTGAAATAGACTGTTCTTTATTCTAAAGGTTGTAGGAGTTTACATTTGATAGCTTAACCCTTATATTTTTGGACCATTTAGGTATTTGGACTAGTTTTGGAAATACCCTAATAAAGTTGTTTTGGGTAAAGATGTTAAACATTTGGAAGGTAGATTTATGTATTCAATAGATCATTTATTTTTTGGGCAGATCATTATTCATTAAGTGATTTTTTTTTTCCAAATTGGAGGACTGTTGACTTTCCATTAAGCAAAAATATAGGATAGATTATGTTCCAGGAGAAAAAGGAATCCTGTTTCACATTAGAGATTTTTATTAGACTTTATTAGTGAAGTATGCAGCTAATTTAAATAGTAACAATAGGTCGTGTTAGAAGGATGAGTAAAATATCTTTGATGCTAATTATTTGCACATAGCTCTTATGTTAAAAAGACAGACTTGTATGACACATGGTAAGAGAAAAAGTGTTTTTGCATTTTTCATTAAGTCTTTATTTTGCTGAGGAATGCATGCTTTTTTATTGATTTTTAATGGTGATGTTCATAGGTTCATAGGTTCATAGGTTCATACTAGGCTATCTGCCCGAGGGCATTTACAAGCCTAGCCCATCATTTTGTGGCTTACGCCACCCCTTTAGTATGGGGAACTATACCCATTATTTTGCTGTGCCTCTGTCGAGCAGTGACACTGAGGTAATCCCTGGGGTATATCTGCGATCTCCCATCCATTGGTCAAGATTTCTCTTGAACAAGGCCAGCGAGGTGCTCTGCCTCACATGTACCGGGATTTTGTTCCACAGCATAGGGAGTCTTTGGGTGATGAATCTATCCCTCCAGCACGTCCTATTAATAGCCATGTCGAGGTTTAAGTCTCCGCCCTTGTGGCTCTGATGGATCTAGATTTTTGAGGTGAAGCATATTCATCAAATCTGGGTTTGACATGGCCTTGTATGTTAGGCAAAGGTCACCTCTGAGCGCGACTGAATAGAGCTGGAGTTCTTTCAGTCGGGCAGCATAGGATAGATTTTTGAGACCCTTTATCCTTTTGGTGAGGAACTTTTGTGGCCTCTCCAGCTGCTGCAAGTGTCGGGTCAGATACATTCGAATGGGGCATTGTACTCAATCATTGGTTTGATGAGTGATGAGTAAAGGGAGACTATAACCTCCCTTGATCTAGATGAGAATCCCTTCATGATAAGGTGGGCAATGTAGAAGGTCTTCCTAACTACTTTAGCTACATGGGTGTCGAATGACAGACTACTATCAACCTGGGTCCCCAGGTCCCTGATAACTTCTTCTGTGCTCAGTGGATTGCCACCTATTTGGTAGCTAGGGGTAACCTTGTTTTTGCCGAAGGGTATGACTATGCATTTTTTGGCATTTAACTTTAGGCCATGGCTCTGGCACCAGTTATCCATTTGTGTGAGACCCTTCTGAAGGATATCTGTGTCAGATGTGTTTTCTACTATGGCGCCCAGTTTGCAGTCATCTGCATACTTTGTCAGCCATAACCCTCCTGTGTTTGCTTGTACTGGAAAAGTAGATGCCAAACAAGAGTGGGCCCAGGACTGAGCCCTGTGGGACACCACTTGTGACAGGCTTTGAGTCTGACATGGCGCCAGCAACTCTGACCCTGTGGGTTCTGTCACTCAGCCAGTTTGCAACCCATCTTGTGATGTATGGGTTAACATTTAAGCTGATGAGTTTTTCAATGATACCCGAGTGGGGTATTGTATCGAAGGCCTTAGCCAGATCGAGGTAGGCTGTATGGACTGCCTCTCCCTCATCAATGGCTTTGGTGACTGTTTGAAAAAGTCAACCAAGTTTAAAAGGCATGATCTGCCTTTGACAAAGCCAAACTGGGTTGGATCCAAAGTCTGCAAATTCCCTATGTCTTTATTTATGAGGTCCATTATGATCCTCTCCATGGCTTTGCAGATAAGGCTTGTCAAGCTAATGGGCGGTAATTTCCAGGGTCGGTGGAGGCACCGCCTTTGTGAAGTGGGACCACAGTTGCAGTGCGCCACTCCTGGTATCCAGAGGTAAGACTTTGATTAAACAGCTGTCCTAGCTGTGGGTTTAATTCCTCATTGAGTTCGTGGAGCACACAGCCGGGGACACCATCAGGTCCCATGGATGCTGTGTTTTTGCTTTGGAGAGAGCAGTTCTCACTTGGGCTGGAGATGTTTGGGGGCTGCAATCGTTTGGTATAGATATCTCTCCTTTTGGGGGAGTTTGCACTGAACCTGTCAGCCAGTATGTTGGCAATGTCTGTAGGATCAGTAATCTTCACATCATTTTGAACTAGTTCTGAGCATATCTGGGAGTTTCCTCCTAGGTTTCTAACATAGCTAAAGAAGGCCTTATGATTGTCTTTTGAGTCTTTAGCTATTTTTCTCTCGAAATTTGCTTTGGATGATTTTATGAGAGCTCTTAGTTTTTACTTATAGTGATCAAGGGTGTCTTACCTTTTAAGGATTTTGCTCTATCTTGTAGTAGCTTCCTCCTTTTGTTGTAGAGTTTGTTTATGGCTGGGGTCCACCAGACTGGACGCTTGCCTTTGGTACAAAGAGCCTTTGTTTTGCTTGGGATTGCCTTATCCATGCAGTCCTGCAGGTGCTGGTAGAAGGCATTTGTAAGTGATTCAGCGGCTTGAGTACTGTTTTCCTCGGGGGCCTTAAAGGAGACCACACTAGTCTTGAGAAGTGTGAAGTCGGCTTTTGAGAAGTTCTTTACTGTGGTCTTTTTTATTTCAGGTGGGGTGGGATGAGGACCTCCAGCGAGATTAGTTTGTGATCTGATCTCACCAGTGAGGGGTATACTTCCGGTGTTGAACATTGTGCTCCCATGTTCGTGATGATGAGATCAAGTATGTTATCTCCTCTTGTGGGGATGGTGACTAGTTGTTCCATGGCATTTGAGTTTATGAATTCCAGGAACTTTTGGGCTAGGGTGTTTGGGCTTGAGTAGTGTTCCCAGTCTATATTAGGGTAATTGAAGTCACCTAGTATGATGGTGTTTGGTGATACATTTATCCCTCTAGTGTTTTCAGGAAGGCCATGTGAGGTTCCTGAGTTTGTGAGGGTGGCCTGTAACATGCTACAATTTGCAGAGCAGTCTTGCCTACGGTTAATTGCACCTGGATGGTCTCCGATGCATCATGCGTTGCCACCAGTCTTGAGGTGTGGGTGTCCTTGATGAATATGGATACCCCCCCTCCTTTCTTGGTATTGTCCTGATTTTGGGGCCGGAACGCATGATATGAGGTAAAACCTGATAGCGCTGGGGTGCTCTCAGGAGCCTTGAACCAGGTTTCTGTCACAGCACAGACATCGATGTTCTCCATACTGAGAAGGGCCTCGAGTGCGTGCATTTTGAGATTTAGACTTCTGGCATTGAGCAGCATTACCCTTAGTTTTGTGTTCTAGGGTGGTAGGTTTAGAATTTGTGCCTTGCCTAAAAAGGCACTATGGGGTGGCAAGAGCCTTTGCCAATATCCGGAATCCCAGGGGTGACAGGTGCAAGCCGTCCCTTGCGAAGCAGCGTGGCTTGTCCAGCATGTCATCCCAGGCAGACAGATACTGGATCCCCTTTGAATGACACCAGTGTTTAAGCCAATTGTTAAAGCTGATCATCTTATCTCTGTATTGTGGCATCATTCTTGGTGAAGGTAGGATACTGCTCAAGGTCAGGGTCATACCTGCCTGGGCTACATAATCAGGGAGCTCCTCAATGTCTCTTTTCATGCAGTCCAAGGAGGTACGTCTCAGGTCGTTTACACCAGCGTGGACAATGACTGAGTCATATTTGTACCTGCTGTTGAGAGACCTGAGTGCTTGCGTTATGTGGTGGATTCTAGCGCCCGACAGACAACTTACTGTGACCTTCTCCTTACTCAGTCTGGTGAGCGGGACGTCAGTGTGTCTGACTATGGAGTCACCAATGACTAGTGTGTCTGGCATTGTGTTTGGCCTTAAGGGCTGTGACTGTTTGACACTCTGACTGTGAGGTCTATGTGTTGCAGGTGTTGTGTTCTGAGGTGGTGGTTGTTTGGGTGTCTGCTTTGGTGGCCTCTGCTGTTTTGGTAGATTTTTGATCAGAGCCTCCGAGTATGTCTTTGTGTGTTTATGTGTATGATTTGAGGTTGTAATGGTACTATGTGAGACTGGGTCTATAGTGTGTGTGGTAACCTTCTCCTCCTGACTGGTCTTGCCAGTCCTATGTTGAGAGAGCTCAGCCTCCAGTTTGGCCGTATAGTTGCATCTCTCGCATGTATTTGTGTTTTGTGGGAGGAGGAAAGGGTTGTCTGTGTACATGAGGCAATTGTAACATTGCCTCAATATTCCCAGGTTCACCAGCTGAGCAGGAGAGGACACTAGCAACTGATCCCTCGACATGCTAGAAGGATAGACAAAAAACTTTAAAAAAGATTCCGGGGGATGTGGGTGACCGAAAAATGGGGGGTTGCCTTTTTGGGGTGCTATCTATAAGAGTGCCGTATCAAGGTAATAAGTACTGTAGGAGCAAGTGCTAGGTTTAACAGATAGAGAATAGTCTACTTAGAGTCAAGTAGAGATGATCTTTTTAGTTATAGGATACGCTGATTAGATCAGTAGTATAGGTCGAGGAAGGTAGTTTCAAGGGAAAATTTGAAGAGTGGACTTTAGGTAGCCCGAATAGTTTAAACCTGCTTAACCGGCACTGCCCTAGTGTGCAACAGTGGCAACTCCGCTAAAGCGTGCTTTATAGCAGGGGGCTGGAAAAGACAGGAAATGACCCAAAATGGCCAATAAACTACAAGTTACTGCCTTAAACCACTCCTCTGAGGACAAACAGGCAGCTCAGTACTCCCTACTCCCACTAGTGAGTAAAGAAACTACCCCTTGACCAAACAAGGAAAATGGAGAAAACAGGAACCAAGACAAAGCCCAGGGATCAGCAAAATCTGGTCTCTGGAACACTAGTTAGGAAAGTATGGAAAGCAAGGATATTTTTTTTGTTTTTTTGCCTTCTCCCTTCAATGTGATAGATCATGTGGAAAGCTTTGTAAGTCTAAGTGAAAAACATACCGTTCTGTATTTCTTGATGGCTGAAAGTTAAAAACATTTATGTGAAGTAAACTTGTATATCTAACACTCATATTATTATGCAGGAATTAATTGAGGCTTTATGCTTGCTTATACAAATATGGTCACAGGAACTGATAGTCTATGATATAAGTGTTATAAAGCCTTGTCTGAGGAGCAAAAACATATGTGTATTGGCAGTGGTAATTTTTAGGTTAAAGGAAGAAATTTGTTGGCCCTAGATTGGCAATGGAGTATTATGGTCTGGTTGAAAAAAAAAAAAAACAAAATTAATCATAAAGAAGAAATTTGCCATGATGTGCCATATGCATAGGAGCACTGATATAGCAAACATAGATAATTGAAAGCTGTTAACTCTATGTAATTGTGGTTATAACATTTTTATGTAGTAATTAAAAAATGGTTGAGTAAGATTATGATTTGTCTTGTATAACAACTTTCCAGTGGGATTACTGGAAGAAAATTATAAGATTTGTTATTATTGCTTAGCAAAGTTGTTAACTATATCGGGAACGAGCAGTAATTTGATAGGTTTTAATCTTGTGATGCTGAGAAAGCATATGACATTTCTCATGAGCAAGCATAAGAAATGCTTAAGGCATATAAGAGAGGTGACACTATCTTGAAATCACTGCAGTCCATATGTTCTATATCTTCATTTACAGAGGTATAAAATGGTTGGGTAGGACAGCCCTTATTTGTACATGGAGGCATTTAACACTGTTGTCCCAGCAATTGACTTAAATAAGAGATTCATCTGAATACGAGATTCAGCTGGGATCAGCTGATTGTAATTCTGCTGTTGCATTTTACTTCTTGTGCTTCCACTTTGTCTTCATGAATAATAAACTCTTAGCAGAGCAGACATGAGATACCCAGTGTGCATTTTTGGGGGGAATAAGTTATAGATGGTTCATGTTATACTGCACCATATATCTTGCAAAAGTGTCACTTATTTTCAGGGTTCAAAATAGCAAGAAACAATTGTGTTACATTAATGAATATCCAAAGATGATCAAAAATATGGTATTATTTCATGATATAGCAAAAAGGCATTGATGTAGATTCTCTCTTTTTTACTCAATACAATGCAACAAAATGACTTTCAGAATAGAAAAAAGAAACAAGACAACCTTTTTTTAAATGTCCCACAGCCCACATAAATAGCAAAGGTTACTTCTAAAACACTCAACGTATTTGTGTTTGTATTGGAAAGAAGCATACATCAAAACTTCATAGCAAATAAATGCTTTTCTGTAGCATATTAACTCTATGAATTCCTTAACAAGAAAATGCCTGGGTTTCTCAAGACAGTCCACATAGATTTTTGCTACAGTAGAACACCAAGAGTAGATATTTAAGGCAATCATTCTCACTGCATGAGAAGTCAGTTTCTAAGGTTTTGTTAGGACAACAGATTATTTTTTTATATCACTTAATCTAAAAAACAGTTCTATTAACTGAATCATGCATGGTACAGTGGTGCAGCAGTTGCATTGTCACCTCACAGCAAGAGGTTCTCTGGTTTGAGTCTCGGCTGGGGTGACTTCTTTGGAGAATGTGCATGCCCTCCCTGCATTTGCGTGTGTTTTCTCCAGGTGCCCTGTTTTCCTCCCACATTACAAAAACATGCATCTTGAGTGTTTCTCCCCGGGCATCCACTGAAAACTGGCTTTGTTCCAAGTCAGACTTTCCTGGTAAACAAATGTTAAATTAATAAATAATAAAATAAATGCAGGAATTCTTCCCATCTAATACAGAATAGGGATCCACCTTGCTAAAATAACAATTCTATTTACAACTGCTTATATTTTGTTTTAAAACAACAGTTCTCTTTTCAATTATTTACATGTACTATTTCAAATAATTCCTTCTTTTCTCTATTTTGCGTTCTTTGCCCCTGTTGTTTGTTAATCATCTGTCACCTCCTAGCCTGTAAGCCCATTTGATCAGCATAATCAGAGCAAGTAGCCATCATTCAGACAGATGTGATGTGTAGTTCACAATATTTTTGATTTTATGCTGTAACATTCCTCGTGGAGATTAAGCTTGTGGAGTGAAAGTAGATATGTAATAGAATGACCATGCTGGTCATCCCTCACTTCTGAAAGGGACATTGTCAGCAAGCAACCCTGTGTCATTCCCTCAAACATGGGAAGTGGTTTCCTTAGTCTCAACCAGAAAAATCATGCTTGCCAATGCACTCTTCAACATCTCCAACCATTCCAACCTCCAAAGAAAGGTGAGCAGGCCATGAACCTTCAATCTGCAACATCCCCTGCCTAGATTGTTCAGTCTCAGGGCTGCTATTTGAACACTGCTCACATAAATCACAGAATGGACTACATCGTTTTGCACCACTGATCCAGGCAAACAATTAATTCATTTATTTATTACTCATTTTTTGCTGAGGTAGAGAGCTGATCCCAAATTGAACAATTTCAAGTCTAGCCTAGATGGACAGAAAGAAAAAAAAATCATAAAAACATAAAGATACATCCAACAGAGTAAAATACATATAGTAAAAGCAAATAATTAAGATGGAGTGACACTTCAAAAATGACTACCCAAAGTAAAAAAAAAATCAATTTACAGAAAAAAGGGGGGAAATCGGGAGAATGATGGCACTAGTTGTGGTACTCACAAGGTCTTTCATAAAAAAAAACAAAGGCATTACTTATAAAGGGATTTGTTAGAATTGCAACATTATATCTAAGCACCCTTCTAGTAAGCACCACAACTTGAACCCCTGAGTTTCAGGTTCAGCAGACTGGCTGTGAGTCATATTGAATCTATTTGTATTATGGTGGGTCAAGCCTTGATTGTGTTTTACTGTGAAGAGAAAAGGCTTCAAAGAAACTTGCAATATGCATCATTTTTTATTCCCATATTTTTTACATCCAACCACAAAAATAGGGCATGTTCTGTTACTAGTGTAAACTGATGTATCAGAAGGTAATACTTTTAATAAAGATAACACCCACTTAAGTGCCAACATTCTCTTTTAATAAAAGAATATCTGGTATCTGTGTTTTGCTCTATTCATCTTTTGACTCAACAACATATTGGATTTCATTCCTCATCAAAGGTCTATGTTAACATTATGGTTAGACCAATTTTTTATACATTAGTATATACAACAAAAGGCATATGGAAAACTGGAAAGACTAAAATAGGCTTTGAGTGATATAATCTTTTCAGCTTCTTAAAAGCATTGTCTGCTTCCATTTTTCACTTCACATTAAGAGGCATCTTTTCTTTAGTCATATCTATAAGATGGCAACCTATCAATGAAGAAATGGAGTGTGCATTTTCAATAGCCACAATCTAAGCCTAAGAATGCTCTCACTTGCTTCTTAACGCCTCTTTAACCTATCTTCCTTAGCACTCTTCAAGAAAAATCTTGATGAGTGGATGGGAAATAGGAAATACACCTCGGGGATCACTTCTGTGTCTCTGTTTGACAGTGGCACAAAAAAAATAACTTTCTTGGGTAGTGTAAGCCAGGGAACCTTGTTGGGTAGGCTTACGTAGGCCCTTGGGCCGATAGCCTAGTACGTACCTATGAACCTATGAACCATTAATGCCAGGAACAGGCAGGTTTCAAACAGCTTTCAGTAATTCTTTCACAGGCCTAAGCATTCCTTTACCAGTAACAGCCCAAATATTTTACCTCTGTCACATTTAATTTGATCCATCCATCCACCCAGTATTGTAAGCCTTGGCTCTAGATGATTGTCACTGTTGAAGTGACACCCCAACCCCATGTGCAAACATAGGAAAAAATGGGCAGTGGATGGATGGGATGGATGTATAGATGGCTAATTTGTTCATTAACACTAAACCAGGCTTTGTACAAGGAGTATAGTATAGCCTGTACCTTAGCTAGATGGTCTATCAATCTGAGTTTATTACTACATCATATAGTTAAGTGGCAGTGTATTTGACATGTGGTTTTAAGATTCTGTCCGTAAGTCTATAAAAGATGTTATGGGCAACTTGGATTCCAAAAGGATGGACAATGTACTTGAATAACTCATTTGGAATTCAGAAGGTCAACATTTGTCTTACTGCAACTATTAAAGGGATATGCTATCAGCCCTTTGTTCGATCTAATAAAGTTATGACTCATGCTTTCACCAACCTTTCTTTCAAATCCTCAGCCCTTTGCAATGGGTATCTGTCAAATTTCAATATGCTATTCAACTTCCTAAAATCAAACAGACCCTGATTGTTCCATCAACCTTTGGAAATAACAGCATGGGACCATTCCATTCACTTTGTGACTCCTCTGTCACATCCATCTTAAGGATGTTTGTATTTCTTGCATGACCTGTCCTGTTACTGTGATATTCTCTAACATTTTAATTTAACCATTTCAACGGGGATGGTCTTAATATGGTATTGAACTGGATGCGCTCCACTAGGTAGTTATTAAAACATTTCTTTGTTTCCTAACAGGAACTTCCATTTTTTTCATGCTTCTTTGACAAACAGAGCACATCTTCTACCTGAATTTCACTTGCAGTGGTTGGTTTTCTTTCTTCACCATATTCACTATTTTCTGCTGCTAAACTAAGTACACTGGTGTGTACTTCTTCCTATGCCTATGGCTTTCTTTCATCTGTCTGCTCAACCATGTAGTTTACATCATTTATTTTATTTCAAATGGACACTAGTAATTAGCCAGAAATAATTTTTTTGTGCAGATGACCAAACTAATAAATGTACTCTGTCTTAGAATCTCCTGGTCCTTGCATTTCAAACGAATACCCCTTGTTGTGTGATCTGATCTTTTTCCATGTGTTTCTGTATGATGGCCAACATTAAACTCAGTCTATCTTAAAAAGTTGTCATAATGTTTTATTGCTCTTTTAAATGAGGATTTTTTCCTCTCCCAAAGTTTATCTGGCGGTATTTAACAGTCCACGAGGATGCCTGAGAGGTAATAAGACAAAATGACTGATTCCTGTCAAAACAGATGGCAAACAGGAGATAAACCATTAACTGATATTAACTGGTTACAGTTTTTTCTATCTTCCTTAATAACATGGCTAAGCATGGATTCTAACATCAGTGTAAACCTCTTCACTAAACCATATGTTAGGAGATGGTACACTTAGTTTTTAAAATGTCTAGCATTACCACAGTTTGTATATCATTGTGGCCGTAAATGCATTCCCTTTTTCAGTGCATATTTTCTTGGATACTTTTGTTCTGGAAAAACAAAAATATATAAATTTAGTCTTAGCCTTAAATCGGGGGGGACAGCCTCAGGGTGATATAGTGCATTGTACAAAAAAATATATATACTGAAACTTTTTTGTTGATTTGATTAGTGGTTCAACAATGTTTATGTGGCAATATATTCAAATGGAAAGTCTGTGACAATCAATGGAATAAAAAGATTTTTTTACGTATAGGTAAGGGGTTGTCCTCTGATTTTCAGGACATCCCACTCAGAAGATATTAAGCTCTGTCTTTAGTCCAAGCAACTGAAACTGTACAAGAATCAATACTTCTCTTTGTGTCCCCCTATTACAACATTTTGTGTTAATTTTATCACTAGGTTTCTGAAAGGTTTGATCAATAGTTGTTGAAGTGGCTTCCTCTTGAACTATCATTATATTTTCCTTAGCTCATCTTTACACATTTTTGTCTCATGGTACTGACTTTTTGGCTGCAGCTACCCCCCCCCCCCCGCTCAATAGATAAAGTACAAACAGACAAAGAAACTACATTTTCTATTTGCTATTTTCTCTAAAATGTAATTTTCTGGTGCCAAACTCCTAAGGTGTCATTAAAAAAAAAATTAGCTTGTTGGGCTGTTTTCAAAACTTCAGACTGAAAGGGAATGATGCAATGGAGAGCACTGCAGAAAAAAACAGAGCAGGAGTTGATTTTTTCCTCCTTTCTTCTCAGTACTAGTTCTTCAAGTGGCATCTACTTAGTTTGCAGGAAAGTAAGCATCTGAAATGAGTGTGTGTGTGTGTGTGTGTGTGTGTGTGTGTGTGTGTGTGTGTGTGTGTGTGTGTGTGTGTGTGTGTGTGTGTGTGTGCGTGTGTGTGTGTGTGTGTGTGTGTGTGTAGGTATGTATATATGGAGGTATATAGATGTTCTGAAATGTCCCTGATTTCAGAGAATTCCTCTGATTTTTGCTGATAGTTTGGTAAGTTCCTTGCAAAGTGTATGGTTTTCCTGTCATCTGTGTGAGGACTTCAGTCACTAATTACTGACAGCCATTTGAGTTTTAGACTCAACAGCCTTTAGAAAAAGCATGCTAATGTTTTGTGCAAAATGTGTGGTTTTCCTAGCAACTTTGTAAGCACTGTAGTTACTAATTAATGAAAGTCATTTGAGTTACAGACCTGATAGCCTTTAGAAAAGCATGCTTATACTTAAACTTTTTTTCTAGCAATTTTCTAAATATATAATGGCAATATATGTCCCTAATTTTGTTTTTGATAGTTGTTATTTTTAGCTTTTCATTTAATTCCTGAGCTTAGAGGTTAAGAGACCTGTGGCGGTAGAAAAGGGTTGCAAAAGATTACACTCTGCCTTCTGGCATAGCATAAAGAAGACACTTTTCTGTGTAGCAGTTAATTAATGTATTTATTTCATCATTTGATCACAGTCAGACTTCTGGGGTGCACACTTAGTCACAGAAAGGGCTATAATGGATATTGGTCATGTGTGTGTGTGTGTGTGTGTGTGTGTGTGTGTGTGTGTGTGTGTGTGTGTGTGTGTGTGTGTGTGTGTGTATGTGTGTGTGTGTGTGTGTGTGTGTGTGTGTGTGTGTGTGTGGGTGCGTATGCATATGTGTTTTTATAATATGTGTATGTGTGCCATACACACCTCTCAACCTCTTATCTCAAGAAATCTGGATAAAGCGTAAAATAATGGGGGGACAAAGGCCCAAAAATAGGACAGACTTTAAATATTTCTCTTGTAAGCTTAGAAACTTGCTAGAATATCAGGATTTGAGTTAGTATGGATCTTATGAAGGATATGATGTCTAAAACTCAAATGTATGTCATTATTTAGTGACATATTTCCTCAGTGATTTGCCAGAAAACCACAAATTTTATGAAAAACAGGCAAACATATGAGGCAAAAATCTGGACAAGGTCAGTTGAGTGGTATAGTGAGATAGATGCTCTCAGCTTTCCCTGTTTTCACATAATGTATTTGGTTTTGCCTCATATGTTCATCTTTTTCTCACAGCATTTGTGTAATCTTTGTTAAATATATGAGGATTGCAGTCACTAAATAATACCATTTGAATTTCAGACATAGTAACCTTCAGAAAATTGGGCTAAAGGAAATCTATTATTTTGACAACTTTTTTTAAATACACAAAAGCAATATCTCTTCCAGATGTTGGTCATTTGTACTTCATTGTTTTTGAGCTAAGAGACTGAAAGTTTGGAGGTGGGGTGCTGTTGTTGCTCACACACTATATTATGACAGCAAAGAGCTGAAAATATGCATTCAAATGTAAAAGTTATTTATGCATTTATTCATTCATTTGATTGCAATAAAACTTCTGAAGTATGCAGTCACAGTCTTATTGATGTTGGTAATTGATGGTTGTCTGCACATGTGTGTGTGTATGTGTGTGTGTGTGTGTGTGTGTGTGTGCGTGTGTGTGTGTGTGTGTGTGTGTGTGTGTGTGTGTGTGTGTGTGTGTGTGTGTGTGTGTGTGTGTTTATAAATAGGTTAAGATAAATTACTGCGATCATTTTTTTAAAAATTTATTACAGCCTCATATCTGAAGTGTTCAAAGTCAATAAATTGACTTCAATTGCAGGTATGTGGGCTGTTGGTGAATACAACTGAGTGACTCTGATGTAATTTGATCAAGTTAAGTAGTCATTATTCTGGCTTTGAGAACTATTGTGCCTATTGTAATACTGCACTGTGGCCATTTTTAGCAGGTTCTGAGATCTGCCATGCTCCCAGTCAGTAAAGTCAACATAACTGATGGGTATGGGGAATCCTTGAAAAATACAACTGTGTGTGTGTTTCTTTGTATGTCTGTGTCTGGAGGAATTGTTTTGCAATTAAAAGTAAGAAGTTGACCATATGTTTCTTTTTTTGCTTTACATCTCATATACCAGTACTGTACACAATGAGTGATTGTCTGTGCTTGTATAAACTGGATGATAGCACAGAGAGCAGCATTGCCATTTAACAAGGATTTTGTCTGTGGTTAAGTTTTTGGCTGTGATTCCTGCTGTGTGGAATTTGTATGCACTCCCTCTCACTCTGTGGGTTGTATCCAGGTGCTCCACATTCAGCTGTATAATGTATTCCTGCCTCCATTTTTGTTTTTTTTTTATTTCATCCTAAACTAATATCAGAGGGTTACACTGAAGGTAATTTTTTGGAGGGCTATGCAGGCACTTTTCCCATATAGCATTTATATGGCTTTGAAAAAAATTGTCATCTCAGTTTATTGGGATCTACTGTATCGTAAGCTTTGAATATTAAGCTTTAGAAATAACTTATTTTTCCTTGAAAGAAAAACTTCCTTTCTTTAGTCATCAGTTTTGTTGACACTGTAATTGAATGAAAAAAAAGCTGTAGTTGCATCTCCAATAATTTAGAATGCTATGGCTTTGTAGGATGAAGCAGGATTCAGCTTAATTCCATTACTTCTCCACACTTATTACAATGGAGATTTGGTAATTTATGGTGCATTAACATGACAGAGGGAAAAAACAAAATGTATGACAAAGTGTGAAAAAAATGAGAACAAAGTAATCTGTCTTGATTTTGTGGGGCCATTCTGAGGATGGGTGACAAGGGAGGGACCCTGGGGAGATGCAGGTGGACAACTGTACAATGGGAGGGCATAGTGTCATTTGTCTAGAGCTCCATTTCACCTAAAACTGGCCTTGTTGATTGCAGATATCTGCAGTATATGTAGTCTGTAAAGTGACTATGAGTGGGTACTGAGGCAGTCTGCTGATGAAAATGACCGACACCATCTATTGTTTAATCACAGGTCATGATCACTGATCTGTTGTAATAGTACCCTCATCATTCCGGTTATCTCCTCCCATCTATTTACCTCCTGCAACACAATCACCAGCTGCCGCTGTCTCTAAGTGTCATCTTCCTAATGTGTCTTTCTAAAGTTCATCTGACTTACCTAGTGGTTAATCAGTTGAGGATTTCCTCAGGGCCAGTCTGTCATGGTGTAGAAGGCATCACCTCCTCTCCTAAATATACAAGCATAGGATAGGAGTTCTCTTAACAAAGACAGCTCAAACTGATAGTCTTTATTATCATCATTTCTTATCTCACTCTTTATTTTTTTAATTATTTTCCTATATAAACTTGATGCAGTCAACCATCTTTTTCACTTCATAGTTCCTATGTTTTGGCAAAGCATGAAAATCATTAGAGCTCTGATCATGGTTAACGTACATACACTTCTGTCCCCCCTTTTTATTTTCTTCTTTTGGTTGCTCTCCTTATGTCTCAATGAGACTGAACATGGCTGTGTCATTTTCCTTTCTTCTATTGGTTGTTCTTCCACTGGAAAGGGTATTTCACAACATTTTTTATTCTTCTGCTTCATTTCTTTCCTTACTAACAAATGCCTGTTGCCAAAAATCTTACAATACTCGAGTTTTCTTATTTTAACACTGACAGAAATTAATTTGTGTCACTAGGGTCCTTGAGTCCTTTCACCCTTAATGCACATTTAACATGGTCATTGAGCACATCGGAGTGAATGACCTGAAACATACCTCAATATATTATATGAAGTGGGATATGATAGAATTCTTAGAATGTGCATGAACCTGGCATGAAGTTATCATTGAACAGTACTGCATCATCACAAAGAAAAATCTCAGAAAATAAACAAAAGCTAACTGACTTCAATTATTGACTCAACTATTGGTGTCATGCTAAGGATATCCAATATATATCAGTCTGGGAGGAGATGATCTACAACCTGCGCTGCTTTGCTAAGAATGACCTGCACCTCCATCCTCAAGTCTTCCATAAATTAGCCTTCACTTTTTCCTCCTCCATAGGATCACTCTCCTCATATTGCCTACATAAGTAATTAAAAGCAAAACTATACAAAGGTTGCACTGCTCAATCCTAACAGCTTAAACAAGAAGTTACATTCCTCACATGCATTCCTAACTCTTGAAAATATGGACAGCTGATTAGCTGCTGAAAAATTATTTCAAAGCAAAGACAGCACCCTTGCAGTGCAGGGTACCAGAGCCTTCATTCTTTTAGATCCAAGATAGAAAATGACTGTGTTATTGGTGGGGGTTTATCTGTATTCCTAAGAAGCCAACTCACCTCTATTGACTCCTAAGCCAAGACAATGAGCATAGATGCCTCCACATCCTTTTCACGGTAAATAGTACTCTATATCATATCATAGCCAATTACTTTAGTCCCTTTATGTCACCTGGTGCCCATAAGACATATCTAAACAAAAACTAATCCCTCTCTATTGAGCCTAATATTATTCTCTTGGGAGACTTCAACCACTCCTAGTTTAAATAGGAAACATATACCACATCAAACAGATATGCACAATGATTCCAGGACTTCATTAATGCTAGAGCCTAGATGAACTGGTTTAAGTCCCAACTAGGGGATAACAAATATTAGGACTTGTTCTCCCCAGTACTGCTGCCCTATGCACCTATCAACACCTACAGTTACTATGTCACTGGTCAAATCTGACCACTATTAGGTAGCACTTCCTATGAGAGCAAAGCCTAACTTACCACAGTAGCCCCTCTGTCTTTACAGACCACTCTAAGCCAAGCCTAATCCATTTAACTGATGATTTGAGGGTTTTTTTCAACTTTTTTTTTCTCAGCTGATGACCTGATGAAATTTAAGTGATCTCCTAACCTTGATGAGCCCATCTGTCATATTGCCACATTTGTGAATCATTTCTATGTCCACCTCAAAGCATGCATTGAGGCATCTGTCCCCCCCAATACATACATAAAGCGGAGATAATCCATAGGGCCCAAATGAAAACTGGTGCCCCACCTGTGACCCAGAGGGTGACAGGACTAACAAGAAATAGAGTATAAAGGATTACTCCAGGTAAAATCACAACAAGAACACTCTTCCATCTACCTGCTTAACTGACTAAACAACAGGAAACATCAATGTTAGATGATTATATTCCCCTGGAAGGCGAAGGCCAAGGCGCTAGGGATTGCAACTTGTGTGCAATAAACTACTGAATTGGATCTATTGTCGTAGTTTTTGGTTATCTCTGCTTTTTCTAACAGTGGTTCTTTATTGGTTTCTTAATGTCGAGTGATCCAGCTTTGAATGTGCCTAGAATTTTTAGGCAAGAATTCTTGGATAAAAACCAGACAACTATGAAGCAGTTTACTACTGCGGTGAATGAAGGTGACAATATTCGTAATACACAGGAACAGCATATTACGTTCTGGCAGAAATTTCTACAGAAGGAAGAGCAAAGACGAACTGGTAATCCCTTCTCAAATATTGGCCAGAGTACTAATAACTTTTTGCCTGCTGAAATGAGAGAGACATTCAATAAATTAGATAAACTGATGTCAAAAGAACTGGCGGTGCATTTAAATTGTCTAAGTTTACAAAGATATATTGAATTAGACATTACACCTAGGGGCTTACGAGCTCTTAAAAATCCAACAACTCAGTTCGATTTAGTAGATGAAGTAGACAAAGTCTTTCAGAAAAGATGGGTAGAAGCTGCCCACCGCTGCTCTATTGAGTGGGTGACTATCTTAATAGAGCGTGATAAAATTAAACAAGAGAGACTTAAGGCTGATATCAGCAATGTCTGTAAAACATTATCAGACATGGCTGGTTTGTCACGCATGGAACTTTGTCTCAAAGATATGCAGAACAAATTGATAGATATGGAAAAAGAGTTGCTGAATGTGAAGAAATATAAATTAAATCGGGACATCAAAGATTACGCAGGAGGCTCGGCTTTCTGTCACCCAATCAACAACAAGAAGCGACGTCGGAACGTAAGGTTTGCAGACGAGGGAAGGCGTACAGAAGATGGTGGGTGTAATACTTTCTCGGATGCCTCCACAGACTGGGATAGTGAAGCCGGAGAAGGTAACAATGACTATCCTGCATTACCTCCGGCACAGAATCCACAACAATTTCAAAACTCCTTTCGGAGAAATAAACGTCCAGAATATGACAACAGAGATGAGTTCAGAGGAAAGTCCTTTCATGTGGAGAATGGACAGAGACAATATTCAGAGGCTTCAGGAGCGGCACAGAGGTATAAACGCTTCAGAAGAAACTAATTTGTTGGTAAATGTTTCAAATAAATGTGGTAATGATGTAGATAGTTATGTTATAAATTTAAGTGGCAATTCAATTGATGAAGTTACTATTTCTGCCCTTAATCATGGCTTAAAATATATACCTACGGTTTTGCCTAGGTTACATTTTTTAAAATGTGATATTTTTCGTTTTATACGCAAATTGAATTTGATGTATTTTTTTGGAAATGATAAGAATAATTCTGCAAATGTACCTATTGAGGAAGATTCAAGTTTTGAAGAAATTTCTGATGACAGTTTTTATTCCTGTACGTCTGATTATGAGAATAGCATAGGGAACAATGCATACTGTCGATTAGATACAAGTAAGGTAAAGGTTAAAAGTACTTTTATGCCTCCCCATCAGCATGAAGGTATTAAAAACTTTTCGGCTATGATTGATTTTGCATCAGAAATTATTTATAATGAATTTGAGTTGAAACGGAATAACATTAAGTATAATATGACTAAAAAACAATGGCAAGCTATAAAAGAACTAGCAGCCAATAAACAAATAATAGTGAAACCTGCTGACAAAGGAAATAAAATTGTGTTGATGCATCATACACAATATGCTAAGATGTGTTGGCGACATCTGAATGATATAACGACATATGAGAAATGTGATATGATACACTATGAGGTAGCTATAAAAAAATACGAAGATTTATGTAATAAAGGATATAGGCTGGGGTATTTTGTTAAAGATGACATAACTAGGAAATTTTCATCAAAAGGATGTGAGGTAGCGAAATTCTATTGCCTTCCGAAAATACATAAAGATTTATATGAACCTCCAGGTCGCCCTATTGTTTCAGCATGTAATTATTTTACTCGCAATATGGGTTTGTTTCTCCATAGCTTTTTATATCCCTTTGTGATTAAACAGCCTTCATATATAAAAGATAGTTTTGATTTACTAGCAAAAATATTACCCTTAAAATGGACAAGGGATATGTACTGGCTCACAGCAGACGTTAAAAGTCTATATACTAGTATAGAACATAGACATGGCTTGAGAGCTGTAGGTAAACTCTTAGGAGATAGTCCCCTGACAACATATATTATAGAACTTATAGAATTTTGTTTGAAGAACAATTTTTTTAGTTTTGATGGTCAATTATTCCACCAACTAAAAGGTACGGCTATGGGGGCGGGGTTTGCGCCCATGTATGCTAATATTATGATGAATCTTTTTGAAATGGAATTTCTATATAGGACAGAATTTTATATAAAGAATGTCATTAGCTATTTTCGTTATATAGATGATCTAATTTTCATTTGTAAGGGCGGAGAACAAGAGGCCCATGAATTTATGAATAATATACAAAAAAACGAATTTGGTTTGAAATTTGATGGCTTCCAAATTGGGAATAAAGTAAATTTCTTGGATATAACTTTAGAAGGTGGATCAAATGGTGATATTGTAACTAAGATTTTTCGGAAATTTGGAAATGAATTACATTTGTTGGATGGAAGTAGTTGTCATCCACCTCATTTAATAAGTGCATTGCCATATGGTGAATTTATGAGAATTAAAAGGTTAAACAATGGTAGTGGTGAAACTAATAAGGAATTAGAAAAAATGGCATGCTTGTATATTGAAAGAGGGTATGATGCTCAAGAAATAGAGTTACTATTAAATAAAATGAAGGAAACTAATGAAGAAAATAATAGAATACAAAAAAGGTACAATAATAAAATATTTGTGAATACATGTAAAGATGATTCAAAAAATATGTATATGGTGACAACTTATGATTTGTTATCTTCACAAATTATTGATATGATTAAATATTATTGGACTTCACTGTTTAAATATAAGAATTTAGCATTGATATTTCCAAAAAAAGTAACTTTTTCATTTAAGAGGGGGAGAAATTTAAAGGATATGCTGGTACATGCAGCCTTTTCTACCCCACAGTTGTATTTAAATGCACATATAGATGTTAAGTTATGTGGTACATATCCATGTAACAGATGCATTTCTTGTAAATATGTTAACAGAACATTTGATTGTATTAACAATAAGAAATTTTATCCTAAGGGCAGTTTTCATGTAATACTGAAAAATTATATATGCATTAAAATGCCCTTGTGATATGTTTTATGTTGGAGAGAGCAAAAGGGCTTTTAAAACTCGGCTTCAGGAACATCTGAGAGACATAAAACATAAAAAAATGGATAGTCCTGTCGCTGTACATTTTAAAGAGTTTCATAATAGTGATTCTAAAGATTTGTTAGCTACAGTTTTAGAAAGTTTAAGTATGAATACATGTGAAGAAAAAGTAAAATCGACATTATTGTATAAAGAAACAGTTTTTATACTAAAGTATGATACTATGACACCTAGAGGTATGAATTTAGAATGCAACTGGAAAGTTTTTTTATAACAAATTGTATAATTATATTATTGATAATTGTATAATTGAATTATTTTTATTGGTAGATATATAAAAGATGTCTGAATGTTAGATGATTATATTCCCCTGGAAGGCGAAGGCCGAGGCGCTAGGGATTGCAACTTGTGTGCAATAAACTACTGAATTGGATCTATTGTCGTAGTTTTTGGTTATCTCTGCTTTTTCTAACAGTGGTTCTTTATAAGTTACATTCCTCACATGCATTCCTAACTCTTGAAAATATGGACAGCTGATTAGCTGCTGAAAAATTATTTCAAAGCAAAGACAGCACCCTTGCAGTGCAGGGTACCAGAGCCTTCATTCTTTTAGATCCAAGATAGAAAATGACTGTGTTATTGGTGGGGGTTTATCTGTATTCCTAAGAAGCCAACTCACCTCTATAGACTCCTAAGCCAAGACAATGAGCATAGATGCCTCCATATCCTTTTCACGGTAAATAGTACTCTATATCATATCATAGCCAATTACTGTAGTCCCTTTATGTCACCTGGTGCCCATAAGACATATCTAAACAAAAACTAATCCCTCTCTATTGAGCCTAATATTATTCTCTTGGGAGACTTCAACCACTCCTAGTTTAAATAGGAAACATATACCAGATCAAACAAATATGCACAATGATTCCAGGACTTCATTAATGCTAGAGCCTAGATGAACTGGTTTAAGTCCCAACTAGGGGATAACAAATAGTTGGACTTGTTCTCCCCAGTACTGCTGCCCTATGCACCTATCAACACCTACAGTTACTATGTCACTGGTCATATCTGACCACTATTAGGTAGCACTTCCAATGAGAGCAAAGCCTAACTTACCACAGTAGCCCCTCTGTCTTTACAGACCACTCTAAGCCAAGCCTAATCCATTTAACAACTGATGATTTGAGGATTTTTTTCAACTTTTTTTTTCTCAGCTGATGACCTGATGAAATTTAAGTGATCTCCTAACCTAGATGAGCCCATCTGTCATATTGCCACATTTGTGAATAATTTCTATGTCTACCTCAAAGCATGCATTGAGGCATCTGTCCCCCCCAATACATACATAAAGCGGAGATAATCCATAGGGCCCAAATGAAAACTGGTGCCCCACCTGTGACCCAGAGGGTGACAGGACTAACAAGAAATAGAGTATAAAGGATTACTTCAGGTAAAATCACAACAAGAACACTCTTCCATCTACCTGCTTAACTGACTAAACAACAGGAAACGTCAACAATGGTGTCTTCATTCCTCCCACAGGGAGGATATCAGATAGAGAGAGAGTATCCTAGATCTGCTAACTTAAGTGATTTTATCTGGAATAATCCTTTATACTCTGTTTAACAATAAATACATGCATACATAAATTCAAAAGCTAGAAATAAACTCTAGTGGGGTATAAACAAACTGTGCAATTAAAGAAAAAAAATCTCATAGTCCATAAAAGCAAACTTAATAACCCATCACCTAGATATGAAATCAAAAAGATCAACAAAGAACTCAAAACAAAATCAAATCCTCCAAAAGTAAGTCTGAACAGACAATTGCTACTTCTGTTAAGGACAACAAGGCCTTTTACAGCTATGTCAGAAATCTTAGAGATAATTTTCAGCAGTGCTAAATGCTAATACAGAATAGAAATAACATTTACTTGTTCCCAGAGGAGATAGAATTCATATCAGTGGAAACATTCATCCCTACTTTAACAAACATATCTCCCGCTAAGCTTATTAGTATGCCTAGGCAACTCCCTCTGATCACCTCCAAGCAGGTCCTAAATGATCTCCGCAAAGCTGAATACACTAGCTTCTTGAATCCTGGACAAGTACATTCTTGTCAGCACCAGACACTATCTGATAGACTGACTACTAAGCCTACTCAGCAGGAACTGCTCCACTGGAATTATGCCAGAAGACTGGAGAACTGCAGTACTCATCCCACTCCACAAGTTGGAATTAACTACTGACCCAGGAAATTACAGACTTGTAAGCCCACATCAGTCATATTTGCAAAGCAATGGAACACAATATTATGGAACTTATTAACAAGGACAAAGGCAGTCTACAAACTTTGGACCAAGACAGTTTGTGTTTCTAAACACAGATCATACCTCCTGGACCTGTTAGTCTTCTTTAGACATGTCACTGAATCATTAGACTGAGGCAAATCAGTTCACACTGCCTACTTGTTCCTGGCCAATGCCTTTTTATTCCATCTCCTGTTCAAGCATTATCAACAAGCTATTCAAACTAAATGTAAACTCCTATGTTACCCAATGGATAGCAAACTGATAGCAAACTGACTAATTGACAGAACCCCAGAACCCAATTTATTGGTGTAGAAGGCATGTTCTCTTCAAAAAGTGTAGTTACTAAACTTTCCCCCAGGAATCGGACCTAGGACTTCTTTTGTTTGGTATTTACTTCTATAACGTCAAAGTTGACATCAAGGACCCATGGATGACCAAGTCTGCAGATGACTACAAACTTTGAACTGTCATAATCTCTCTACCTGATTTCCAAATTCATCACAGTAGAACTAATACACAGCAATAAGTGTTACCTGGATCACGGCATAAAACTAAATGCCAATGCAAGTAGCATTGTGTGTTTAGGTAAAACAAGGAATCCATACACATACCACATAGGAGACACCACACTGAAATGTGACTCAGCCATTAGTCCCAGACAGTTTCATTGACAATGAACAATTCTTTAATCCCCATGTATCTCCCACTGTTTTGAAATCCGTTTGCTTTCCAGACTAATCAACGGAGGTATTTCATCCAGATTTAAGGAAGATATATTCCCTCTCTGCTTCCCTGTCATCTGGCCCATAATAGAGTATAATGGCCAGTTCTGGTATTTGTCTGTCCAAGCATATGACCCAGTTTTATGGACCACAACATTTTCTCACTAAGATAATCAAAAGTCAAATCAAGCTACCCAGACAACCTTAAAGTGCTCTTTCTCTCTCTGTTTTCTTTTTCCTGCAGAACTTTTGAAAAGTGGCCTCTGACTAGCTTATATATCCTCAACAGATCTAGTCCTATGTGATCACCACCACCACAAAAAAATAGTAGCATCCTCAACATCGACTCATGAGATTTTAAATTCCACCAAAGAATAAAGAACGTAAATCAAAGTAGTTCCTTGACCCTTTTTAAGCATAACTTGGAAGAATGGAGGAATGGGTGGAGGATCTTAAGTACATGCCAGGTATGGATCCTAAAGTCCTCCTTGAAAGGGTGCAGAACTAGAAATAAATTAGTCATGTGGATGGACCCCTCTAATTTGGAGTTTTGTCTAGACTACTAATGGTCCAGTAGACAAACAGCCTCGTACTGAACTATGACTCTATGAACCTATGACATCTGACCAAGTTGAATATCTTCCTCATTTACTATACTAGTGAAATCTATTACTGTTAAATTGTTCCTTCTCTTTACTCCCCTGCTGTTTAGAATTATCTATTTCTGAAGCTTATTTCTTTAGCTTGACATAATGTTTAGAATTATCTTCTGGATATGAATTTTTATATACTTCCTAATTTCACTTCCTTGAAATATACCCTTTCAATGAGTGAATTTTGTTCTTCAGTTCTATTAGTTACCTCTACCCATTGTTTTGCAATATGTTCAGGCTGGACAATATTTATTTATTTGCATTTGTTGACCAGGATAGTCGACTGGGTCAAGTTGGCCCACTTTCAATGGAGGCCCAGGGAGAAAACCTCCACAAGAAAAAACATTACAATACATTACATTTACGTATATGTAAGGTTACATTACATTATGTATAGTACAATATTCAGTTCAATGTATTAGGTAACATTAGTAGAATTGGAAAACATATTATTCATGTTTAAACCAGATTGAGAGAGAAAAAACCCAATTAGATATTCATGTAAGAGCCAATGAAGGATGGTAGGAAACATAGGTTAAGGAGGTAATTTAGGTAGGGGCATGAGAGGGACATTCCCATTTGGATGACAGATGTGTGAAGAGCTGGATTTTGAAGTTATTATGGTTAGGTATGTTGCGTAGGTGAGAGGGGAGAGAGTTCCAAAGTTTGGCTATTGTGCAAGATAGTAGTAGTAGGAGTTGGCATGGGGGATGAAAGGGTTTGTGTACTTGAAGCAAGTTTTGGTTCTCAGATCTGAGGGAGCGGGAGGGAGTGTAGGGTGTTAGTGCTGTGGCTAGGGATGGACAGTCAGAAGGTTTAAAGAAGAGCTTGTGAGTAGTGGTGAGTTGCAAATATCTAAGGTAGTTGGGGAGTTCTAGCCATTTGAGGTTGAGTAGTGAGTGGCAGTGATGAGACGATCTTTTGGAGTTGGTAGTGAGTTTGCTAATCTTGTGGTAGCAGGCTACTAGTTTGGAGAGCAGGCCTTGTTGGAGATTGGTAAACAGTGGAGCGCTGTACATGAGAGATGGGAGGAGGAAGGTAGTTGTAAGTGTTTGTCAGGTGGAGGGGCTGAGATATCGATTGTGTCTGTATAGGAGACCAATCTTCTGATGAGTTTTTTTGATAGCAGAGTATATGTGGGAGTCAGACTTTAGGTTTTCGTCAATAATGATGCCTAGCAGTTTGGTTGAGGGGACTATTTCTAGTGGAGTTTTATTGTGTCTTGTAATTCAGAACAGGTTTCTGTCTAAAGTGGAATATCTAGCATGGATAAAGATCATTAATTTTGTTTTGGAGGTATTTAGGGCAAGGTGATTGACTTTTATCCAAGATTCGGTTTTGGAAAAGGCAAGCTGGGTTTTTATTAGTAATGCAGAGGGTGAGGAGGCTGATGAGATGATGGTGGAGTCGTCTGCTTATTGGATGATGGCGGCATCAGGGATGGAGAGGTGGAAATTGTTGACAAATACGTTAAAGAGTAGAGGACCTAGAGCAGAACCTTGAGGGACCCTGGTGGGTGTGGGTAGGAAAGGAGAGGTAGATTCTTTCCACTGGATGGCTTGTTGATGGTTGGATAGGTAGCTGTTGAACCAGGCAAGGGTGGAGGGAGAGAGATGTAAGGATGAGAGCTGGGATAGAAGTAAGGAGTGGGAGATGGTGTTGAATGCTTTTGAAAGGTCTAAGAATAGTGATGATACATATTTGCCATTATCACATGCTAGGTTGATAGTCTCTAGAAAGGAAAGGATGGCAGTGATGGTACTGTGGCCAGGGCGGAAGCCATGTTGGGTGTGGGAGAGAAGTTTGTTTAGGTTTAAATGGTCATGATTTGTACATGGATAGCTTTTTCAAGTATTTTTGAGAGGGGGAGAGTATGGCTATTGGTCTGAAGTTGGTTGTGTCTATATGTTTACTGCCTTTGTGAAATGGAATGATGTATGCTTTGTGCCAGATGGTTGGGACATATGGTTCCTGTATTGATCTGTTTATTAGAATAGATACAGGGTAGGTGATGGTTTCAGCGGATTGTTTGAGAAAGGAGGGTGGCAGATTATCTGGTGCATTATGACAGGGTTTTAGCTTGAGGAAAAGTCTTTTTATTGTGTTTGTGGGGATGGGTTTGAGGGTAAAGGAGGAGGAAGGAAAAGGCTTGCTGGTGGGGGAAGGGGCAAGAGGAGTGGTCAGGGAAGGAGGAGGAAATTTTGCAATGTAATCTATGAAGAAATGGTTGAAATTAGTGGCAGTTTCTAGATCTGTGAGAGTAGGGTCTGGGCATGGGTTGCTTTTATCGCCTGGGTGAAGGATGGAGGAAATGGAGCTCCAAATTCTTTTTGGATTGGATGAGTGAATTGATTGGAGTTTGTTGTAGTAGTTTTTGCAGTCTTTTGTTATTAATTTTTGGCTAAATTCCATAGTTGTTTAAATTCTAGGAGG
Source organism: Protopterus annectens (assembly GCF_019279795.1). Lineage (NCBI taxonomy): Eukaryota > Metazoa > Chordata > Ceratodontiformes > Protopteridae > Protopterus > Protopterus annectens. Next base: position 487,749,722 of record NC_056751.1, on the reverse strand, counting down.
AAGTTGGTTGTGTTTCTTTTTTGGTATTGTTTCCATTTTTTGTCACGCTGATGCATGATGCTTTTAGTTCCATGGGATAGCCAAGGGCAGGGATTTGATTATTTTGGATCTTAGTGGGGCTTGTTGATTTAGGATGGCTAGGAATGTATAGTTAAAATAGGATAATGCATCATCAAGTGGGAGAGTTTTAAGGGGTGACCAGTCATTGTGCTTCAGGCATTCTGAGAATGTCTGCAGGTTGATGGAGGATAGGTTGCAGGTTAGGATATATTGGTGATGTTTTAGAGGGGTGGAGGATATGTGGTCAATGAAGACAGGTTGGTGGTCACTGAGAGGATCAGGTAGAAGACTGGCTTGTGAGACAAGGTGGGGGTGGGTAGTGAGTATCCAGTCTATGACAGTACCAGAGGTTTCATCTTTGTTGGTCCTGGTTGGAATGTTTATGAGTTGCGTGAAGTTGCAGAGATTGATTGAATAAGATGGGGTGTTAGAGTTGAGGGAGGCCCAGTTGATGTTTGCATCACCAAGGATATAGGTTTTGAGTTTTATATTGGAGTTAAAGCAGGATCGTATGTATTCTAATGTTTTGGTATTATTGCCTGGCGGGATATAGATGAAGCAGATGCATAAAGATTTACAGTTGTTAAGCTTTAAATAGCCTATTGATATTTTGGCATTGGAAAAGGTAGGGATGGGTTTGGTGTATGGAGATAGAGTATGGCTGGATGGGTAGATAATAGCCATTCCACCACCTTTTCTCCAGGTTCTATCATTGTGAAGGATTTTGAGGACAGGAGGAAGGATTTCATTGTCAGTGATGGAAGGTTTATGCCATGTCTCAGAGATGGTTGTAATATCAGGTTGGTTGAGAGCAAGCCAGGCATGTAGGTTGGGGATTGTATTTCTGAGGCTTTGCACATTGAAGGTGGTTAGCCAGATGGTTTTGGGTTTGAGGGGTTTGTTGGGATTGTTGCTTAGGTGTCTGGCTGAGTTGGGTCCAGGTTTTGGGTGGATGTCACCTGATTGAGAGAGGGAGGTGAGGAAGAAATGTTGGAGGTGATGTATGGAAAAGAGAAAAGGAAGGGTTGTTGAGGTGGAGCCTTTTTTTGAGGTGATGGTATGAAAAGGGTGCTGGGAGGAAGGAGTTAAGAGTATGTAGGGTTTGAAATAATGGCTTGGATTGCAGCATTATAATTCAGGTGAGATTAGTCTATAAGCTGTGGATGTATAAGGGAGGTCTGTGATGGTGGCCTGGGGGTTTAGAGATGGGTGTGTGCTAGGGAGACTCATAAGGAAGGTTAGAAAGTACAGGGAGATAAGAAGGCTTGTTAGTATTAATGTGTGTGTGGAGAGAGTAGGCATATTGGATGGAGTGAGTGGGGTAAGTATGAGATTGTGGATGAGAGTGGCTAGCTACAGGCAGGGTGTGGATGGGAGTGGCTAGCTGCAGGCTGGGTGTGGTGGGGAGGGCTTAGGGTTGGCATAAATGTACAGGCACTGGGGGCGGGTGGGATATGAGGGCAGAGTAGGGGAGTGGATTGAGCCGACAGGGCGAACGGAGCGGGAAGAGCCAGGTAAGATTGAGAGGTCCACACAGAGCAGCAAGAAACTATCAGTTGGTGAGACTCTGTAGTGGGACAGCTTATAAGCTAGAGTGAGGTATATTGGAGTGGGAGTTAGTCTGATATAGAGGTACAGGGCAGAGTTGGGCTTTCTCCGTTTATTTTAGGGTATAATGATTAAAGGAAACCTAGGTTTGGAAGTGAGAAAGGCAAGCAAGAAAGCAAGTGTTTCACTGTAGTCGAAGTCTGCTGCCACCTAGTGGTGAAATGGGGGTGGGAGACAGAGAAAATATTAGGCTATTGAGGAAAAGACTAAGAAACAAAACAACTGGGGGGGGGGTAAAGGGCTGCAGTAGGCTGATAGTGTGCTCGCTAAGGGTAGGGTACAATTAGTATTTAATATATTCCTAGAGCTTAGGACAGGCATGCACGCTAGATAATGCAACACTCTTGCAGGTTGTCCGAGGTAGTTGTTCAGTGTAGGGGGTATTCCCATTTCTTTTATTTTCTTTTTAAGTCTGTAGAGGGGGGAGCACCCGAGGAGTGAGCTATAAGGAGAGAGAGAGAGGTAGGTTAGCATTTATAGGGTAGGTGGGAATATGTAGAAATAGAAGGGGGCTCAGAAAGAAGCTGGATAGGGAGTGAGTGTAAGTAGGGGGTACAGCTAGGAAGATACAGATGTAGAGGCAACAAGCATATATACAGGTAGAAGCAGGGTAGAGAGTGAGTGTAAGTGGAGAGTACAGCTAGGGTGTACAGATATAGAGAATGCAATCAAACATTTCAGTAGTTCACAGTCATAAACAGAGCACATGCACATGATAAACATTAGAAAATACAGATGCAGAGAATGCAGTCAAACATTTCAGTAATTCTCAGTCTTAAACAGAGCATGTGCACATAATAGTCATTAGAAGATTCATAAACAATCCATTGAGTACATGTAGATGCTGCAGCAGTTAGCGTTTAGCCCCAGTAGCTCGATGGGTTTGGCACTATGCAAGCTAAATATAACATTTAAAACCCAATGGTTTTACACCAGGCTATGAGTGCTGAAACAACATTAGAAACGGTTACTTTATTACAATCAGAGAAGTACTTTGTGAAGTTTGCGGTCTGAACCTACATGGTAAACTAGCACTTAATTCCGAGCAAAAAGTACATATTATGCTTATTTCCCAGGCTAATGACGCTGTCCAGATAATATTAACACTAGCTGTCGCTGCCTTTTAGTATATTTTGAAATTTGTTTTCTTCTACTACCTTTGTTCCTGCACCTCAGTCTGCCATATGTATGCACAGGCAAATCTCTTTAAATGAGGCAAGGTTTTCTTCCCTCTGTAATCACATTCTGATTTTTGTTCCTTTTAGGCTAAGACTATTCCTTGATATTTAATTAGTATTGCAGCAGTCAACTTCATCTGAATCGATTAAAGTTAAGAAACAAGCCAATAAATACTTTAAATAATGATCCAGTAACGCACATATTTCTCTTCAACCTATTTTATACTTCAAGGTAAAGTACATTTGATTGTATATTTATTTATTTGTTGTTTAACATCATTTTTATCGTAATTATTTTTAACGTGTATAACTATTTGGATGGTAGTTTAGTTTTAAGTCATTGTACATTTAACATTTTAAGTTGCATCTTTTATTAATTAGATTACTATTTAAAGTATTTATTGGCTTGTTTCTTAACTTTGATTCTGATGAAGTTCTAGTTGCTTTTAGGATGAAAGCACTCAATCTGTGTTTTTAAAGTTATAATTTAGTATGCCAAACAGGGTTGGTGTATTTGACTGCTGCAATACTGATTTTTTGTTATTAGCTGAATCATATTGCTACACTTTTGTTTTTTGAGTTATTCCTTGAAATATGTTCAATTCATATGCTGTTACAACTGTGTCTGGTGTTTGTTCCCCATATTCAATTTCCAAAGTAGATAAAGGTATGCTTGCTCATTTTCTAGATCCCATCCTTATAGTGATAAGGTGACTTATCAAAAATAATACTTTCTACTCATTGAATCCACACATCTTTAATCTTGGAGGAACATTTTGGAGGAATCTTTTCTTATTATACAATATATGAACTTGGGAACTATAGTAACAGGGTGATATATCTTGCAAACACTACTGTTTTCTATCCCTGTGAATGCAGACTAATTCAACTGTTTAGTTAGCTAGTGTCTTCTTTTAACACAAGTGATATTACAAGTAAACAAATCTATTTTGGTGTTACTGGTAAATCCTGGTCAGCTTCAATAATTCAGTGAAATGCAAAAGAGAAGGACCATGAACAAAAAAGAAGAGCTTTACGTAGACAAGCAGAAGACAGCAGAAGCACTTTCACTCTGTAATGAGCTGTATCAGTAGTATGACAGATACACAATTTTAAATCTTGTAAATGCTTGTAAAAATGTCCAGTTGCTGCTATTATACTGTATTTTGCAAGTTATAAACACGTTTAAGGGATGATAATATAATGAGTAACACAGAATTATATGAATATAAGTGGAATGTTACTTTAACAGCTTAAATGAGCACTGTTGCCTTAAGCCAGTGTTTAAATCAGTTCCTTTAAATTATTAATTTCTTCCCAGTGATATGATAATGGTTTAAAATTCTGGAGTAATATGTTTTTTTTTTAATTATCTGATAAACTGCATTTACTGTGAAAGTGCTTGCATTGCATTGTGCTTGTCTAATTAATGAAGCTCTTCCTTTTGGCTACTGTTCTTTCTCTTTTGCCCACTATGAGTGTCACCACTCTGCTGGAACCTATAAGTTCCTGTAGTTCTGTCATCATTTAAATACTGCACTTAATTAACCTCTCTGACACAACAGAAAAAAAAGTTGACTATTTTATTTTTATAAATAATTTGTCAGATTCTATAGGCATAACATTAGCAGTAACATGCTTTTTTCTACTTTTACTTTTCATAGTTGCAATAGTGTTACCATTGCTAATAGAAAATGTTGCTATATGGTCCTTTTTGCTACATTTGAATCAGAGTATGTCTCTGGGTAATACTTTCTATTTGTCACCAGCATTTGTAGCATGCTTTATTATAGGTCTTGCTAAGTTTTAAATATAGTTTATACAGATCGATTTTTCTACTACTGCAATAAATATTTTAGTGACTTTTGAGTCACTTTAAAGCACCCATTTTTATAAAGTTGCAGGAAAAGCCTAGTTTTCACATTAATCACTTACTTGGGTCTCTGTTACTTAATTTTTAATGTGTTGATCCTTATACTATCTATACAGTTTAAAACATGTTTTAGATTACAGATCTTAGCATTTTGTTATTAGAAAGTACACAGTTATGACACCCTTGACCTTGTGTTTCAGAATTAACACCAGTTCAGGCTGACAATATCTTCTTTAATTTCTCCTATCCTGGCAGTGTTTTCCATGACTATGATGACTATTAAAGTGTTCCCAGTAAGCTGAGCCAACAGAACCCTAACCTGGTCACTATGGACTGGTGGGCATGCCACTCAAAGGATACAACAGTGGTCTTTTGGTCTTTTCTCTTGGTTAATTTTCTCAATGGAGAAACTGTGTTAGATGTTGACATAGCACTGGAAATGGATACAGCACCCTTATTTGTTCTGGCTGTGATATGCAACAGCTGTTTGACTGTAGCAATCTTAAAATTTACGCAGGTACAATATGAATGCACTCCACCCCCTCAGCAACACAGCACATATGGCAGAATTATCCACTTAGCAACTGTGCCGGAATGCGTTTTTTCAGTTGAGGCAAATTTGCTGAAATTTGTGTATATCTTTGTGTTGATAGAGAAAGGTAAAGTGCAAGACTTTTGTCATAAAATGTGCATTAAAGGGGCCAGCTCTACTCACCAGTGGTATTCTAATGCAGTAAAAGTCCAAGGATTATTAACAAAAGGCAGTTTATACTTTGTGTTTAAAACAAAATGCAATGGTTCAGAATCTTTCTTATGCAACCAAGTGAATCAAAATAACTTTATGTTCTAAAGAAAAAAGTACGGAATGGCATTTTAAGTACCAGAGTCAGCACAAATGGGGCAATATTCACTTTAAAAACAGTACAATAATTATTTTCTTTATTGACAGAATGCAGAAATCAAATGTCCAAAGTATACAAATGCATTCTCATATATAGAGTATTTCTCTTCAGGATTTCTTCACCAAAATTATCCAGGTCTTCTCAGAATAGTCCACAGCAATTTTTATTTTACTGCAATGAAATACTTAGTATCCAAGCCCCAGGCAAATATTGCTGTCATAACAGAAACCGACTTTGATTTTTGTCGGGCTACAGAACTCTCTTTTATGTATACCAGCTGAACACATAATTGATTCAATTCAATCAGAGATGTCCAAATGTAGTCTGACTTCAGAAAACAGCTCAAGGAACACTTCTGCCCCCAAAGAAATTATAGGTGCACTCACACAGGTCATGTTACATGAACCCTACTGCTCTCTCACACCCCTTTATCCCTGTTTTATCCTTTCTTATCTCACCTTGTCATCCCTGCATTTCCTGCCTCTCATGCATCCTACCTCCCTCTTCTCTTGGCATCTCTCACACTTCTTTCATTTCCACTCCTGTTCCTTCTGAAGGTATCTCTCGTCATTTCCTTGTCTTCTCTCCATGGTATCCTTTGCTGCAACTATTCCCACTTGCCTGTTGTAATGTCTTCATTCCTCTTTATATAATGATGTGCTGCTATACCCGTAGCATAAACCATCTCAGCCATTATGCCTACATCTTATGTAAAAAGCTCTGTTAAGCATAATTCTATTTTCCCATACATGTTTTGACTTTGTAAACTACTTCTTGATCTAAATGTTGTAGCATATTTTTGCATCTACAAATATGTTTATATTTTATAGCATATCACTGTGTTTTCAAATATGCTTTATTTCTTATGCAATCCTGTTCAATTAGGCTGTGCCTGCAAATGGTCCTTTGAAATCAATGCACTACCGAGATAAACAAATATAATAAAAATAATAGTAATAAATAAAATAAACTGAATTATGCAGGAATCTTCCCTGCATAATACAAAGTTTATTGCCTTTGTTAGGGAAACGGTTCTACTTGCAACTGTATAGATCATGTTTTAAAATAGCAATTTTATTTGTAACAATTAATTTATATTTGAAATGTCATTCTGGTGAGAACAACCATACTGTGTTACACAATGCAAAACTTAGACTGAGTGCAGTCATGCAAGGTTCTGTATAGGCGGTACTCCTTTGAACATGTTAGGCTTCTGAGGACAATGGAATAAACCTGTGTAGCTTCGTATTTTTAAGGTTCCACCATAAAACATTAATTGAAAAAGATACCAAATAATGTGTGCATCTTCTTTAAAATAATACTGTCCCCAAAAAAAGTCTGTGCAGTTTATTGTTGATTGCAAATTATCCTGTTTACCAAAATTATTTATAATCTGACTTCATTTAGAAGTAAGTAGGTATACATTCTGTTATATCATTGAGGCCATTAGAACCTGAGGCTCTGTGGGGCAAATATATGACTGATACAAAACTGTTCATTTTAAAAAGTGTAAAGATTTACATAAGGCCAAATTCAATAAACCCTACACGATTCAGTCACACCTTGTTCACATCCCTGCATGACTTGCGCATGATAGCTCGCAGATTTGTATTCAGTAAAGGGATGCACAAAACAGATAACCATTGTGGCATTCTAATGACCACATAAATAGCTGAATTTATTTGCTAATCAACTAATCCAACATGGCGGAGCTATTCAGCAAGCTATAAATCAGTTGTGTAAATCTCATATAACCATCTGCCCTGTACTCCAAAACCTTTTTAAATACAGTCACAGAAACAACATGGGAAAGTAAGCATGTTAGTGGACGCTGCTGCTCTTTTGCATGTGCATGTGCAACAGGCTCAACTCTATACTGCTGCTGAAAGACCTCAGGCAAGAAGGATGAGGGTATTTAGACCCAATTTAACTTTTTATTTCTCATAAAGCGTAAATAGCAGAAAGCTACAGGATGAATAAAACACTAATTTCTGAATGCTATGCTACAGCATTCTATTGACTATATACATTTTTCCCAGTAACCCTTAGAACAGAGCTAGAACTATGCAGAAGTTCTAATCCCACAGCACAATTCCCTGAGGTCTTCGGTGCCATAAACTGCACCCACATAGAGATCAAATCATCACCCGGGAAACAGGGAAGGATCTTTATCAATAGAATGGGGTTCCATCCCCTTAGTTGCCAGGTCATGGGCAATGCTAGAGAATCATCCTGAATGTGTACAATGGGAACCGTGGCAGTTACCACAATTCATATATCTAACACAACTCACAGATCTACCAGAAATTTTCGAGGTGGGGTATCCCACAAGGCCATTTACTGGGGGATGCAGGGGATGCATTAGAACCATAGCTGATCAATCCTATCAGATATGCACACACAGCCATGTAAGAACACTATAATGAGGCATACATTCAAACAATAAACAGCATAGAGAATGTGTTTAGGCTACTAAAGTCACAGGTTTGATGCCTAGATACATGGGGTGGGGGCTACAGCACAATTCCAGTAATCGTTCTGAACTTATTATAGTCTGTGCTATCCTACACAATATCATCCTGCAAAAACAGCTGTAGCAGGAACACCAAGGGGTAGAAGCTCACATTACAGCACCACTATCAGAGTCACCACATCCACATGCAGGTGATGAATCATAGGGCCCCCCCCAGCTGAACTGCTGCTGTGAGTGCAGGTAAACATAGTCATCATCATCATCAACCCCCTTTTTCCCATTTTCTACATGGGATCGGGGTATCATGTTAACTATTCCCATTTATCTGAGTTCAGTGCCATACTCCTGCCTTCTTCAACACTTATGCCTGAGTGTCGCAGATCTTCTTTTACACAACCCATCCACCTCTTTACTGGACATCCTTGCCTCCTTTTGCCTTTTACCTGTCTGTCCCAAATCTTCCTCACCAGATTGTCTTTTGCTTTTCTGCATGTGTCCAAACCACTGTAGTCTGTTCTCTTTGATCTTTTGTGCAATTGGAGCTATTTTGGCTTCTCCCCTTATGTCCTCATTTCTTTGTCTGTCCCACAGTATGCATTCTACCACCCTTCTCGGGCACATACTTTCCATCACCTCTAGCTTCTTCAACTGTTCTGCCTTTACTGGCCAGATTTCTGTACCATACTGTAGCACTGGTTGCACCCCTGTCTTGCACACCTTACTTTTCAGCTTTTTTGGCATTCTTCTGTCATAGACTACACCTGACTGTCTATGCCAGTTGGCTGCAGTCCTTCTGAGTCTAGCTTTGACCTCTTCATCCAGACTTCCCGTCTCCTCAACAACCACTACCAGATACTTGAAGTTGTTTGCCTGTTCCAATATCTTCCCTTCTATCTTAATTCTCAGATTCTTTTGATTTTCCCAATTTGCTGCCATTACCACTGTTGTATCTGTGTTTAGTTTCATCTCATGTGCCTTTAGTTTTGCATTCCATTATCTTATCATATGCTGAAGTTCTTACTCAGAGTCTGCCTGTAATGCCATATTGTCTGCATACAGCAACTTTGTTGATCTGTCCCATCTAACCTGTTTGCTAATGTAGTCCATCACCAGTGTGAACAGCAGTGGGCTCAGAGCGGAACCCTGGTGTACACGTACTCCCACTGGGAACTTCTCTGTGAGGCTGAACACTGTTAGTACTTGAGTCACTGGGTCCTTGTACATAGCCTGCACTAATTCTATCAATGTTTCTGGGACTTCAAACCACTTCAGTACTGCCCAGATCAACTTTCTTGGGACCTTGTCATATGCTTTCTCCAAGTCTAGGAATGCCCAGATGGACTCTCTCCTCATCTCTAGCATCTTCTCAATTATCTGTATCACTGTAAACATTGGGTCAGTTGTGCTGCATTCTGATCTGAATCTGAACTGCTCATCACCCATTGTATATCCAACTGCTCAGTGTATCCATTGATCAATCACCCTCTCCAGAAATTTCATGTAATGTGATAGGAGTTTGATGCCTCTGTACTGCCCTTAGTTGTGGATGTCCCCTTTGATGTTGTACACTGGCATGAGTATGCTTATTCTCCAGTCTTCTGTGATATGCCTTTCTCTCCACACTGATATGAGTACCCTCAGGAGCCATTTCTCCCATATCTCACCCAGCATCTTTATATATATCTGCTGTGACCTCATCAGAGCCTGCTGCTTTCCCTGACTTCATTTTCCTTAGTGCTGTTCTTACTTCTTCTAGGGTGGGCTCCTCTTCTTCTATTATCATAGGCTGTTTCTGAGGCAGTACAGCTTCTACGGGGTTTTCTTCTTTCAGAAGCTGCTAGAAATGCTCCTTCCATCTGCCTTTGATGTCCTGTGGATTAGTGAGCAAGCTGTTGCTGGCACTCCTTAGGAAGAGTGTCTGACTATCTTCTTTTTCTTTCTGTCTTTGCCTTCCAACCTGATATAGTTCCTTTGTGCCACTTACTGAGTCACTTTCCAGAAGTTGGCAAAAGTGCCTATGATGCCCTATTCTTTGTTATTGCAATTACTTTCTTAGATTCTTTGCTAGCCAGCAGTCCTTCCTAGTCTGCTCAGTCTTTTCTATCTCCCACTTCTTCCTGCACTCCTTCTTTCTTTTGATGACTTACTGTACGTCTGCATTCCACCATCAGGTTTCCTTATGTACCTTATTTTCAGACCTGGCTCGGCCACATATCTTTTCTGTAGTCTTAACACATGCTGTTTTTAGGCACTGCCATTCTCATTCAACTCCACCTATTTCCTCCTTGGAGTGCTAGAGCCTTGAGTAATTCCTTGAACTGTTGCACTTTCTCTCCAATCAACTTCCAGGTTCTCAGCCTGGTCTCTGTTGACCTTAGAGCTTTCTCTGACTACTGGTTGCAGCTGATTGTGGCAACTAGTGGCTTATGCTGTGGGCTGACTGTTTCACTGGGGTTGACTTTGCAATCATTGATTCTACCTCAGTGCCTTTTCTTTACTAGGAGGAAGTCTACATGAGTTGCATGTTGGCTGCTCTTGTATGTGATCTTGGGACTGCATCTCTTTCTGAACCATACGTTGGCTACTATCAAGCCATTTTCCAGTCTTGTCTAGGATGGCCTTTCCTTCTTTATTCCTGTTGCCCCACCCATGTGGACCTAGGCAGTCCTCATATCCTGTTTTCTCTGTCCCAATATGTGCAATCACCCCATTATCAACAACAATTCATGCAATGCTTTATCTGGTAGGTTTTGCAACTGCTGTCTGAATGCATTCTTTTCCTTACAATCACAACCCTGCTGTGGGGCATAGGCTGAGATTATGAATACTGTCCTATCATTACACTGGAGTCTGATTGCCACGAGTCTGTATTAATTCTGATGATATCCCTTACTGCCTTCTCAAGCCTCTCTCTCACCGCAATTCCTGCACTATTTCTAGCTTGTCCCCCTCCTGAGCAGTGGAGTCTGGATCCCAATTGAAGTGGCGTTGCTGCACTGTCCTTCCATCTTGTCTCATGGAAACATAGGATGTCCAGCCTCCTCTATATAATCATGTCCACTTCCAAGCTGTATCCTGTCAGTGAACCTACATTAAGCATAGCAATTCTCAGTTCATGTTTGGCAGGTTGGTTGTTTTTTCATCCAGTTTTCACTAACTATACACCAGCCAGCCAGTAGCTTATTGAACTAGGGCTGCTGGGCTGTATGGCAGGCACAAACTGGCCAATAGAGGCACATACACCCCTCCCACTGTTAGCATGGGTCCCTGGCATAGGTCTGGGTACTATTTTGGTGACGTTAATCAACATGACAGAATCACCTAGAGCCATATTTTACAGAGTCGAGTGGCTAGCCCTGCCACAGCGTGTTGTCTGTGACCCATGTTCTCCTGTCTTGAGGATACTGTGCACTACAGTAGATGCCCAAAGCAGTTGGTCTGTACAACTCTTCTCCCTATAGGGCACCATGTAGAGTCTGTGCTGCTACTCACAGCTCCATTCATTGGTGAGTTTAGGTGGAAACACTCAGCATGTTTTGCAGAGGTGGGAGGATCCCCACAGAGACACAGGGAGAACATGCAAACTTCAAACAGGCATTGGCCAGAGGTTGGGAACAAATCTTGCACCTTGTTCATGGGAGGTGAAGACATAAACATTAATGCCAACTGGTCTCACTCTAGACATAGGCATGCACTATATTACCTTGCCCTCCCAAGAACCAAAATATACCGCACATGCTGACCATCTAAGGGGTACACCTTTCATCCTATGCACATACGTAGAGTACAATTGATACCAGGTTATGATTGCAACCTTTACCTCCCCATGGAATGGCTGTGTACTGCTAGCATCAGACAGAGTTGGCTCTGAGTGGCAACATTTGTAACTAAGGGACAGTTAATGAAATAGTGGAACCTGTGCTAGAAACGTACATGTGTAAGAACATGCATGAATGGCACATACCTGCATAACTGGTATTTGTAAATGTAGCTAAGTAGAATGTGTGTGAGTTGTCCAGCAATGCCATCTATATCTGATATGACTGACAGCTGTAATATATACTTATGCAGTTTACCAAATAATATTGCCCATGCAACTGAAGCAGCCACTACAATAAAAGTAGTCCATAAAGTCTACACTTATCCCTACATTCTCACATGTGGAGCAATAAGCATGATTGACAACAGTTACCTTTCATTGTAGATTCAGTCCTCTGAGCACTCTGAAGATGCTAATGAGGTGTGATCTCATTAGAATTGTTGAATAGCAAACTATTAACTTTGTGTAGTAGATGTAAACATAGTGTATCCTCTACACAATTGTTAGGTGCTAATGGCTTGCAACTGTGAATCATTACTTTAACTGAAGCAAAACACAGCAATCCATAGACACCCTTCACTGAAATACATATTGTATTTAGAACTCTGAAAATGGACATGTATCAGTCGGATAAATAAATAAATAATACTCTTACAAAGTCTGGAACTAACTGCAGTGAGCTTTTAAACAAAATCAAATACCCCACGTGTATATTTCTTTGGCATAATAGCACACTTTTATGCCTTTGCTGAAAACTGTTGTTCACTGTCATGTATTTGTATCACACATTGAAAGAAAAATGAAGGAATGTGCACTACAGATCACATGTGCAATAATATAGCAGAGATAAGGGAATGCTGAGCTTCAGTTTTGTAAACATATCCATAAATATTGTATGATAACTCATTCCGCAAAGTATGTTATCTACACATTTGTATCAACTAAGAATATCCAAATGTATAGGAAATGTGAATTGCTTGTTTTTTTTTTGGTTACCTGGAATTACACTGTACTGATGTCAAAACTTTTCCTGCCAAAAAAAAATGCATTTCAGCAGAGAGAGGTAGGCCATCTGCTACAGCTTGGCTTACAACCCCTGCCCTGCCTGGTACATCTTCATCAGATAGCATTGCCCCAACTGCTGGTGCAGTGATACCCTCTGAGAGTACTGGTGGAGGCAGTGATTATGTCACCTTCCAGGAGCTACCAGGGATGGTGCATGATCTAACAGAGCGTGGCCTTGGTGCCTGAATCAACCGACCAGAGAAGTAGCTCCTCAAAATAGAGAAGAGACCCCTCACTTCAAGCAGTCTCACATGCAACTGAAGAAGGTGATAGTGATCACAGATATGAGATTGAGGACTAGATTCTCACTGTTCCCACACTTGATGGGTATGTGCCTCCAGTGTTCCCTAGCTATCCCCTATCATGGTATCCCCAGCTTTATTGTATCCAACACCATTGCTGTGTCAGTCTTGTATGTCCTATTTGTCTGCACTTGCTTCCTCACCTAATGTACCAATCTGACGCTTCCCCAACATTTCTCTATTTTTTAAATCTAAAAAGAAAAATGGGCACCTGTCTCTGAAAAACATTTGTCCCATACATAGGTTTCCACTTTGTATATGTGTCTTCTCAACACACATGAGTTGGCCCAATTGGCTGTGCAACATCATTGCATTGTTGCCACCCGTGTGTGCCCAAATTCATCAAGTTTTGCCTACATCTGCACATAACTATGTTGGAGAAGCAGATATCTTTGTTTTTTTTTTAATTTCCTCCTGTAAATTCCTGCATTGCTTTCCCTTTGTTCTTCCCTCTGCTTCCCGCCCCCATTTTCTCATTTTCCCATCTACCTATTTTGATGTGTTTAATCTGGTCAAAAAATAGAATCACACGCAACACACATGACCAGAAATAACCCATAAAAAAGCCTTCACTTTTTCTCCTCTGCATTTGCATGGAGCTTTGCATTGTCCACCAATGCTGGTGGCGGTGAATGGTTTTTCATGTCCTATGGCAAAACCTGGTGAGTTTTTGCCGTTGGCCGCACTAGCCCAGTTTTCTCCATGCAATACTGCTTAAACTCACTGCACTATAGGAATATACAGTTAAAGCAGAGTAAATGCACTACTTTGAAACAGTTAGTCTGACAGTTCATTAGACTGCTGGATGTAACACAGTGCAACTTCCTCTGTGAAGTGTCGACATAAATCACTTCACTAATGATTATTTTTGCCGATAACTTCAAGGGTTCTATTTCAAATGTATCTTATATCATTTCTTTGTGTATGTCACATGTGTATGATATGTTTAATCACCCACATCTTAACATTTACCAGAGTTATAAGTTCTCATGAAGCTATAGCAAATACTTGCCAAAAAACGTATTTAAAGTGACATCCATCCCCACAACTATGATATATTTTCCAACCTTGTTCTGCTTGTTATGGACCTGTTTTCCCTCTCCTAGCCCTTTTTACCCCTAAGTCAGTTACTTCATAATTAGAACAGACCAAAAACATGTCCATGAATTTTCCATTACACAAAACAGTTTTATGTGTATGTCAATCTATCCTTGTATGCACCCCTTCACTCCCACCCCTCTTTACATGTGTGTATCTATTAGGATGATGGATGCATGGGTCATCTCATGGTTTCTGCTTACTGACATGACTCTGATGATGGATAATACAAACATGGTACCTTGTCTCACTTGGTGATCAGTGCTCCTGTAGTGTGCAAAGTTTCAAAAAAATCTGTAGGATTCCCTTTGTGTCATGTTCAGGTGATGATGGATTGCATGTTCATCTGATATGATGTGGAAACTGTCCTTACTGTGAAGAAGTATATTGCACACACTTTTCAAGATATCTAGCCCAAACTAATAGTTAGCATATCTGCTGAGTCATAGTAATCATTTCAAAAGATGGACTACCGCTTGTCATTTGTAGCAAGCTGTACATGCAATTAACTTCTAATTTGCAGGCAAGTGTATTGCGGTAGGCATTACTGACATAATTTGGGTAAGACACATACTTTAGTGTACTCATTAATAGTAACGTTTGCAGTCCTGATCAGATTCACTTAGCTAATGGCATCCTGACACCATTTGTAAAAAAAAAAGAGAACCAGCTTGCAACAGTGGCTCAGCTGTGCTCTGACAAGGAACTTGTTGCAATTAAGCTAGGCAGCAGATGCATTTTTCGCACTCAGTACTCTCCATACCTCTCAACATCTCAGTGCAAGAAATCTGGACACAGCCTGACAAAATAAGGGGACAAAGGCCCAAAAATAGGGGCAGATTTTAGCTATTTCTCTTATAAACTTAGAAAGTTGCTAGAGAAACATGGTTTGTGTTAACATACATTTCCTGAAGGATTTGAAGTCCAAAACTCAAATGTATGTCATTATTAGGTGATTTCATTCATCAGATCATCCCAGTGATTTGCCAGAAAAACACAAATTTTATGAGGAACTGACCAAAAATATAAGCCAAATATACCCTAGAAGCTAGGGACAACAACCCCATCATCTCCTGTCTATACCTTGATCTCTCTAAAGCCTTTAACACTGTGTCTCATCCCATCCTTATTAACAAACTCTCTGACCTAAACCTCTCTCCTTCTACTCTAGGCTGGTTCCAGTCCTACCTTACTGGCAGAAAACAAGTTGTTAGATGGCAGCAGGCTTTCTCACCATTCCTTGCTGTTCAAACAGAAGTACACCAAGGCTCCATACTTTGACTGCTCCTTTTCAACATTTTTAACAACAACCTACATTCATCCTGCAGTCTTTCATCTGTAATACAAGACACAGATGACTCTACTCTCTTATCTATCTCCAATACTTTCTCTGAACTGCACACACTAACAAAGAATTCCTTTATCTCTGTTGAAAAATGGCTTAGAAATAATCAACTAATCCTTAACCCGAGAAAAACTCAACTCCTTTTCTTCTTACATCAGCACTCTCTCACCTTAAATCCAACTTTTCTCTTTCCTCCCTAGATGGCACTATCTTCCCTGCCTCACACACCAAACTCCTTGGGGTAATAATTGACGACTGACTAAAATTTGACTTGCACATACAACAGGCCATCAAGAAAAACAAACAACAAAAACTTGGACTACTTTATAGGAACAAAATATTCTTCACTACTGCCACTAAAAGTGCTTTTGCACAGATATTTCTCATACTTATAACCATTTGCGTAGTAACAACAATAAATTGAAAAACTCTGTAGTGCGGGTCAATAAAGACTGTCTTCCTTGTAATATTGCTGTATTCATGATCAGAATGATGAGGTCTCCGGTTTTGGAGATGAAAGCACTAAATCTGTCTTTGTCGATGTAACAATAAAGAGGATATGGTTGAATTTTTGGAGTTTCTGGTTGTGGTGAATACAGCAATATTACAAGGAAGACAGCCTTTATTGACCCGCACTACCGAGTTTTTCAATTTCTCATACTTAGTCTTCCATATACTTCCCCCATCCTTACAAATACCCAAACTACCTCAATCCAAAAACTGGAACAAACATATAACAAAATTGCCAAAAAAAAAAATATATATATATGCTTGTTTTCTCACCTTTCTAAGCTAGTATAGTCCAGTTTTCAGGTTAGTGCTGAATTCAGGGCTATGTTACAAGTGTCTGTGTTTGCCCATACCTTACTTACAAAGAAAGAAGTTTCTTTGTTCACTGTGAGAGAGGGAGCTTTGAGCAGCCTATCTGTCCCTGGAGGAGTGGTTTCAGCTCAGAAATTAGTAGTTTATTGGCCATTTTGGGCTAATTTCTATCTCTTTCATTTCCCTGCTACAAAACCCACATTTGCAAGGTTTTTGTGCTAGTATACAGCTCAGCAAGCTCCTGCCTGGTGCCCTGCAGAGTTCTACAGCAGCAGAGAGACAAAAGAGAGACTTTGGAGTGATTACTGTTAGCCTGTTGGGTGCCAGGATCCGCCACATAACACAAGCACTTAGGTCACTCCAGAACAAGTACAAATATGACTCTGTCATTGTCCATGTTGGTATGAATGACCTGAGTCGTACCTCCTGGACTAAATGAAAAGAAACATGGAGGAGCTCTCTGATCACATAGCCCAGGCCGGTATGACCTTGACCATGAGTAGCATCCTGCCCTCACCAAGAATGATACCATGGTATAGAGAAATAATTATCAATTTCAACAATTGGCTAAGCTTCTAGTGTCATTCAAAGAGGATCCAGTGTCTGTCAGCCTGGGATGACATGCTCGGCAAGCCACACTGCTTTGCTAGAGACGGCTTGCACCTGTCACCCTTAGGCTTTCAAATACTGCCCAAGGCTCTTGCCACCCCCATATTGCCTTTATTAGGCAAGGCTCAAAAGACACTGCCGTAAATAGCGCAAGTAACAAAAACTGAGAGTAATGCTACTCAATGCCAAATGTCTAAACCTCAAAATGCACGCACTCAAGGCACTTCTCAGTATGGAGAAAATCAATATATGTGCAGTAACAGAAACCTGGTTTAAGGCTCCAGAGAGCACCCCAGCACTACCAGGCTACAACTCATGCCATACATTTCAGCCACAAAACCAAGACCGAAATACAAAAGGCGGGGGAGTATCCATATTCATCAAGGATACCCACACCTCCAGGTTAGTGGCACAGCACGATGCTTCAGATATCATCCACGTGCAAATAACAATGGACAAAACTGCTATTCAAATTATAGCTTGCTGCAGATCACCCACCATGTCCCAGGACCCCCACTCCGCATTCCTGGAAACACTAGGAAACATAAAGGTTCTACCAAACACCCTAATATTGGGGGATTTCAATTACCCAAACATCAACTGGGAGAACTACTCAAGTACAAACTCCCTTGGTCAACATTTCCTAGAATTTATAAACTTGAATGCCCTGGATCAACTGGTCAACACCCCCACCAGAGGTGACAACATATTGGACCTGGTCATCACCAACATGGGCGACCTGTGTTCCATACCGGAGGTCAACACCTCACTGGTTAGATCTGACCATAAACTAATTACTCTGGATATCCACATTGCACCACCACCCCCGGTCAGAGAAACCACTGTGAAAAACTTTCCAAAAGCAAACTTCACGTTTCTTAAGACCGAGGTGGAAAGTTTCAAAGCCCCCATGCTAAAGGATAACACTGTCCAAGCTGCAAAATCCTTTACTAATGCACGGTATGGGCACCTACAAGAATGCATGGATCGTGCTATCCCAAACAAAACCAAGACTCACTCCTCTAAGAAAAGGAAACTAGTCTGGTGGACTCCTGCCATAAACAAGCTATACAATAGAAGGAGGAAACTAGTACAGAAAAGAGTAAAATCCCAAGAAGGAAAGACATCCCTGATCAGTAAAAGCAAGAAACTACGTTCCCTCATAAAATCATCCAAGGCTAGCTTCGAAAGAAAAATTGCAATGGACTCCAAAGATAACCACAAGGCATTCTTTAGCTATGTCAAGAATCTTTAGCTATGTCAAGAGTCAAGAAACACCCATATGTCACAAGATGGGTTGCAAACTGGCTCAAGGACAGAACCCAAAGTTTGCAGATGACTGCAAACTGGGCACCATAATTGATACTCCAGTGGACACAAACATCCTTCAGAATCATGGTTCCTCACCAAGAGGATAAAGGGTCTTAAACATATGTCAGCGGCAATTCTCAGATCTGCTCGGAGTTAGTGCAGAATGGCACAAAATACTCTAAACTGACCGATATAGCCAACATCCTGGCAGACAAGTTCAGTGCAAACTTCACCCGCTCTCACCCCCAAAAGGGCCCATAACTATACCAGAAGAATGTAGTGCCCCTGAAATCACAGACACTCAGGTTAAAACAGCCCTCTCTAAAGCCAAAAACACAGCATCAATGGGACCGGACATGTCCCAGGCAGCGTCCTACACAAGCTCAAAGATGAACTAACCCCTCACCTAAAACACTGTTTAAACTGAACCTCTCCACAGGCTATGTGCCCACATAGTGACGCACAGTAATGGTTATACCACTCCACAAAGGTGGAGCCACAACGAACCCCAGGAACTATCGCCTTATAAGCCTGACTAGCTTGGTCTGCAAAGCTATGGAGCGCATCATCATGGATCTCATTAACAGAGACATTGGGAACCTCCAAACACTGGACCCTATTCAGTTCAGATCCAACCTCTCCTTTCCCTGTTTTAAAAAGGAGCTTAAATCTCACCTACTAAACTTGAAATTATGCCATTGCCTTGACCACATGTAGTCTTAGTCTGTCTTACTGTATAACCTGTTGCATCTCCTAACTTTCTTTCTCTGCTCTGCTACTATAGCCCTACTATAACTCCCTCCTTTCTCTCTCATGCGTGTGTGTGGTTGCTGGTATATTACAGTCATTGTATGATATTTTGAATCCCTTTTCATCCGATTCCCACTCAGCAAATCCTTTCACATAGCCCCCTAAATACAACATCCCGTTTTTTCCCCTCTGTCCACATAACATCGTTTTCTGTGAAACACTGAAAATGTCATTATATCAAAGATGCATACGTACATCATGAAGTAGAGCCCCACTATGACTCTCTGTAAGACATATCCAGACCACTGGATGTGTGATTACTTATTCTATCATGGGTTGGTGTAGGCAGTTTGTAATAAAATCAAACACATACACACATATACATGTACCTCTTCAATCTTCAGTCACATAGATATATTGATTTTGGCTTAAACAGTATAATGACTAGGATTCAAGGTCACTTGGCTGTTAGCCTAGTAATGTCCTATGATTCTGTGAACATTGCACATGTCGATGTACTGTAGCCCTAGAGTAGTATATTCCAGTCTGTGATTTCAACTACTGTATTGATGGCCGCTGCTGCCATTTGGTTACATGTCCCTTCCTTAACAGCTGTAGTAATATGCTTCCTGAGGACTGTTGACAGGGGAGGATGCTATGTATAGTGTTGCCTTACTAAGGCATGTGTTCTTGTAGTGGAGTATATCAACATTCTACACAGTTCTCATTTAACCATCACAGTGACAGCTGCAGTGTGGCCAGGTGTGCATGTGTATACCTAGCACCTGGAAATATTATCTGACATACATCTATATCACATCATACTGATTACATGGGCATATATGCTTGGGTTCATCCAGCTGTTGTAATGCTGTTATATATGCAAATGTATGACATTTTGAGAATCACTTGCAACCAAATATTATCTGACATACATCTATATCACATCATACTGATTACATGGGCATATATGCTTGGGTTCATCCAGCTGTTGTAATGCTGTTATATATGCAAATGTATGACATTTTGAGAATCACTTGCAACCTTGGGGAATTTATTGTGCGCATTATTGTGTTATTATTTGCAAGAATTATACAGGTGTACCCCAGCAGCATTGTGTTACTGTCAGCATTTGTGTCATTAACTATTCTGCATGAACCACATCCACCTTGTTGTAATGTGTCCATATATGGTGTTGTAGCCCTCACGCACACATTTCCAGTTATAAACATATAGGCATGTGACATATGACTAATGAAATGTCATGAAACAGAGTTGTAGAATGGTGTTAACAGTTCTGTGCCACAAGTAATTCATATCCAAGGTTTTATTTGGAGAAGATGTACGTCCTGAGGTGCAATTGTAGAATCGGTATAGCTATAGTGATACTGTACTGCATCAGTGATGTATCACTACATCACATCACTATTACCATGTAATAGTTTGAATGAATACATATGGATATATGTAAGGGTTTCATGGCAGGATAACATTTTCCTAGCAGTGTCAGGAGGACAGTGATTGTATGGCACATGTGCTGAGATTTGACATGCTCTTATGGAGGCTGCTCCATGTGTTGTTTGGTATGTGCACAATATTAAAGTAACAGCTTCCTCGATCATTGACACTGCTGTATTATACAAGGAATATAATTTAATGAAGTCAGGAAGGTGTATCAAAGAACGAATGCATGTTGTTTTGTGTGAAAGGGGCTTCTGATTTGAAAACAGGTAATCTTTATCCACCACTGGCCAGATGCATTTTCTTTGGATGTGGTGTGGGTTTCAATGCTGTTTCAATGAATGTGAGTTTGAAGGGCAGAGATGTTTTAATGCCGAATCTATTTTCATTGTGAGACAGTATTGCTTTGTTTAGCAGATATCTATTAGTGTTTGCGCATTGTGCTATAAAATGTAAAAAAATAAAATCCAAATAATCATTCAAGTAAAGCAGTATGCACATATTAGTGTTTATGGTAAATGGGGTAAAATAGCCAGGTAATGGGGCATTGGAATGGCTGCAGGGGGTCTCGGGTGCTATATATTTGTTCTGTTCTTCAGTTTGCATTTGAAAGTTGGTATCGCACAATTCCATTGGAGTGAGTGGGGTTGTGTAATTATGCATGCAAATTTTATGTTAACCAGCGTACAGATTTGTACCTATTTTTCATGGGCCTTGTCCAGATTTTTGATGTTTCCAGGTTGAGAGGTATGTCAACAACCCCTCTGCCTGCCCTGCTCTCGCCTCCCATGTTACTCTCTGCTCCACTCCCTGGCCTCTACAGAGTGCTGATCAAGATCTTTTCTCAGTTTATAAACCCAAAAGGAATATTGGCAAACTACTTTACAAATACTCTGTCTCACTAAATTGGAACAAACTCTCTCTCCATATTAGATCCAACCTTTCCTTTCCCTGTTTTAAAAAGGATCTTAAATCTCACCTACTAAACTTGAAATTATGCTGTTGCCTTGACCACACGTAGACTTAGTCTGTCCTACTCTATAACCTGTTGCATCTCCTAACTTTCTTTCTCTGCTCTGCTACTATAGCCCTACTATAACTCCCTCCTTTCTCTCTCGTGCGTGTCTGTGGTTGCTGGTATATTACAGTCATTGTATGATGTTTTGAATCCCTTTTCATCTGATTCCCACTCAGCAGATCCTTTCACATAACCTCCTGAATACAACATCCCATTTTTTCCCCCTCTGTCCACATAACATCGTTTTCTGTGAAACACTGAAGATGTCATTATATCAAAGATGCATACGTACATCATGAAGTAGAGCCCCACTATGACTCTCTGTAATACATATCCAGACTACTGGATGTGTGATTACTTATTCTATCATAGGTTGGTGTAGGCAGTTTGTAATAAAATCAAACACATACACACATATACACGTACCTCTTCAATCTTCAGTCACATAGATATATTGATTTTGGTTTAAACAGTATAATGACTTGGATTCAAGGTCACTTGGCTGTTAGCCTAGTAATGTCCTATAACTCTGTGAACATTGCACATGTCAATGTTGTTGTCATCCACGTGTGCTATGTTGAGTTGTGGATGTACTGTAGCCCTAGCGCAGTATATTCCAGTCTGTGATTTCAACTACTGTATTGATGGCCGCTGCTGCCATTTGGTGTCCCTTCCCTAACAGCTTTGGTAATATGCCTCCTGAGGACTGTTGACAGGGGAGGATGCTATGTATAGTGTTGCCTTACTAAGGCATGTGTTCTTATAGTGGAGTATATCAACATTCTACACAGTTCTCATTTAACCATCACAGTGACAGCTGCAGTGTGGCCAGGTGTGCATGTGTATACCTAGCATCTGGAAATATTATCTGACATACATCTATATCACATCATACTGATTACATGGGCACATATGCTTGGGTTCATCCAGCTGTTGTAATGCTGTTATATATGCAAATGTATGACATTTTGAGAATCACTTGCAACCTTGGGGAATTCATTGTGTGCATTATTGTGTTGTTATTTGCAAGAATTATACAGGTGTACCCCAGCAGCATTGTGTGACTGTCAGCATTTGTGTCATTAACTATTCTGCATGAACCACATCCACCTCAGTTGTTATCTGTCCATATATGGTGTTGTAGTCCACACGCACACATTTCCAGTTATAAACATATAGGCATGTGACATACAACTAATGAAATGTCATGAAACAGAGTTGTAGAACGGTGTTAACAGTTCTGTGCCACAAGTAATCCATATCCAAGGTTTTATTTGGAGGAGATGTACACCTGTGGTGCAATTGTAGAATTGGTATAGCTATAGTGATACTGTCCTGCATCAGTGATGTATCACTACATCACATCACTATTACCATGTAATAGTTTGAATGAATACATATGGATATATGTAAGGATTTCATGGCAGTGTAGCATTTTCCTGGCAGTGTCAGGAGGACAGTGATTGTATGGCACATGTGCTGAGATTTGACATGCACTTATGGAGGCTTCTCCATGTGTTGTTTGGTATGTGCACAATATTAAAGTAACAGCTTCCTCGATCATTGACACTTGACTTTACATTGCTGTACTTTCTGTGCACATGAGTATAGATGATGCATTGCCATCAGTCTCACATGCTGTTGTACACTTCATTATAATGGATTGCTTCTTAATTCACACATCAATTATAGAGGCCTCAAGCAATATCCATTGCTATTACATGCTGCAGATGCATGCAATACCCAGTTGTGTATAGGAAATCCAGTCATAATAGTGCAGTGTTTATTTTGTTATCCATATGGTCGATGCCTATGTCAGGCAGGGATGCTTTAGTCAAGTGTATCTCATTTGGTGCAGTGGGTTCTCACACATCTGGTAGGTCATACATGACAATTCTTTTGGATGTATATGCATTAGGATTTGAAATTGCACACTTCGCTTCAAGGTGTTCTGCTAAATGCTTGTTTGATAGTCTTTCTGTGTTGCACCCAGTAAATACAAAGATTAGGGACAACATTGATGGCATGAATTTGATTCTTGCAGGTGGGAATTCTGGAGTGTATGTAATGCAAACCTTGCATCTGACCAGCATTGCCCTCATTTCAACTACAGGTTTAACACTGTACCTCATAACCTATCCAAAAAGTGATAATATTTGGTGAAAGGGTGGTGAATTCCCCTTATAGAATACTGACAATCATTACAGTTGCACACGTCTGTTACTGTAGAACATGTACAATAAGTTACAGTCACATATTCTGTCAATCCCGCAGGTTGTGATATTTTAAAAGTGTCCATGATCATGCTTGTTTCTGTTTACATTTGTCCAGTAGTATGTTGTTATATGTCCCTGATTGTTTGAGAGCTATGGTGACATGTCACTCATATTTAAGCAAATCATTTTGCAGATGTTCAAAGTATACAGAACCCTCCTATTGTATCTACCATCCTTGCTAAATATCCTCTCCAGTGAGCATGTCAGTGTTGTTTATATTACAATGATTCACCTCCATTGACATGTAACCCTGTGTAACCATCACATTTATACTATTGTTTGTGTTGATATTATAAAATAATCACGCAGAAGGTGTAAACAGTAGTACATACTATGCTTTCTACATGTGTGCTTAATGTTATGCTACTGACTTGTGTTGGAAGGATGCATACATTGACATAGCTTATCTTCAGGACGTTGCCATAGGTACCATGCCCTCTTACTCTTTATTCATTCGTATCATTCATGTCTCTGCCCATTTTCATCAACACACATTCCCTGCCCAGTGCACATTTCCTTGTATTTGCCCTTGCCATTTAACCCCCAGTTATTTAATTCTGCAGATAATTGTTTTAGTTTCAATTGCACTCAGTGCACTTTTCTTTACTGTGATATTACTGCTGTTACTGACTGTGATATTACTGCTGTTACTGCAGTATTTTCACCCCTGATAGTCATTGTGGCTGTCTGCGTGATGTCAAGTGGCAGGTATTGATCTCAAGTGGCAGGTATGCCTGTAGGTAAACTTGAATGCTTCTTGTTTCTGTGTTCATGCTGCATGCACAGCTTCTTGGCAGCAGCCACAAATTCTTGCTTGTATTCGTGAAAGAGTGATAAGCTGCATGAATATGTGATTAGAGATACTGCTCATCGTGCTAACTCATACACTCTCTGTAGGCTTTGTGCAAAGCCTACATGGTGTTTATTGAATTCCTGGTACAGATTATTATAATGGAATAATGGTTTTCTGTATACAAGACTGCTCCCTGTAAACATCTGTGTTTCATTCAAACCTTCAGATATGCTTTAAAAAGCTATTCAAGAATGCAATATAACGGCCAGATTCAATAAAGCCTACAAGGTCCATTTACACTGTGTGCACATAGTGCACTGGTTTTGAGTCAATAAATAGATCTACATGGTGTGTAGAGCCACGCACTGCCACTCAAACAAGGTAAACACTACGGAATGCAAATTACTGCATAAGGAGCTGAATTGTATACTAATCAACAATTCCAAGTTAGAGGAACTATTCAGCCAACTATAAAACCAACTATGTAGACTCTATGCTGATTTTCCCTGTGAATTCGATACCTTATTGGAATGCAGCCAGAGAAAGGAGTCTACACAGAAACAATGTTAGGGACTGCTGTTGCTTTAATTCATGTGTATGTGCAGTAGGCTGAAGTCTATGCTATGGCTGCTGCAAATAGACCAACACCAAAAAGAAGAATAGTTTTCAGACCATGGATAACTTATCACAATCTACATGATGTGGAAATTTAGAGCACTATAGTGTGCATAGAGACATACTACAGGAACTCTGCACCCTCTGTCGTCCTCAACTCAGTGCCAAGGCAAACTGAGGAGAAACCATTTCAGTGAAGACAAAGGAATGTGTAGCACTTAGAATATTAGCTATAGGTAACTTTCAGAGACTAGCAGGGGACATGCTGGGGGTGTCAGAGGCATCAGCATCCAGCATACCCCATCACTTTCTAAATGCTATGCTACAAAAGGGAAGTGACCACAAATATTTTGCATGTACTCCTGAGGATAGAGTCAGAAAATATGCAGGAGTTCTACCTTGTAGCACACTACGCTGAAGTACTGGGTGCCATAGATTGCACACATGTAGAAATTAAGTCACTACCCAGAGAACAGGGAAGGCTTTACATTAATAGAAAGGGATTCCAGTCTATTAACTGCCAAGTCAAGTGTAATGCCAAAGGAATCATCTTGAATGTGTATACTGGCAACCCAGGCAGTTACCATGACTCACATATATGGCACACCTCCCAACTGTATCAGATGTTCACTAGGGTGATATCCCACATGGTCATTTACTGGGGGAGACAGGTTATGTAATGGAACCATGGCTGATGAAACCCATCAGAAATGCATACACACCTGATGAATAATGACAAAACGAAGCACATACTAAAACCAAAATATCATAGTCATGTGCTTGGACTGCTGAAGTTGCAGTTCAGGTGCCTAGATACATCTGGGGGAGCCCTGTAGTACAATTCACGGACATGTACTGAAATATTCACAGTATGTGCCATGCTACAAACCATCATCCAGAGAAGACAGCTTCAGCAGCATCAGCAAGGGGAAGGGGCACACATCCCATCACCAATGGCAAGGTTACTACAGCCACACGCTGGTGAGGAATTAGAGCGGGAAGCAGCAGCTGCTGTGGGTGTAGGTAGATGTAGGTCTGCTCAATATGCCCTTGCATTGGCTAAGAGACAATGCATAGTACACTCACTCACCACCTACGGGGCTAAAACCTTCCTCCTATGCACATACATACAAGTAACATTGATGCCAGGCAATGCTCACAACCTTTTCCCTGCCCATGTCATGGCTGTGTACTCCTATCATCAGGCAGTCATCCCTCAACAAAAACTGTTGCAACTGCTGGATTTACAAGGTAAGTGTTGAACCTGGAGTGTATTGTTTAATAATACGAATAAATGGCATATACTTGCATGTTGATACTTGGTAATTTAAGCAAGTAAAAGATAGGTGTTTTGTGCAGAAGTGATTTTAACATTTGACAGCAGAGACTTATGTGACTTATATGTGTCTATTATCAAGTAATATGTCTCAGGTATCAAAGATTCACACAGTCATACCTCTCAAAACTACTGAAGGTCACTGATCATCCTCAGTTTAGCACCACACGTTTGTACTGGAAAATCATTAAAGAGAGACATTAGAAAGTAATGATACACAGTTCAGTTTCAGACTTCACAACCCTCAGAAGATTATTAACAATAAAGATGAAAATATTTTAATGCTATCCACTGTATAACTTTCTAAGACCAAATCTAAGCACCAAGTCAGCTATGCACCCCGAGCATCAGACGCAAAGCTTATCTATCCTTGAATACAAAAGATAGAAGACAGGTACAGTTATCATGACTTGCACAGGGTGTTGTGTGTGGGGGCAGGAAGCCTAGGCTCACACAAAAAGTTGGTGAGTGTGTGTGAGTAAGAAAGAGAAGCAGGCAGACATTTGGATGAAGCAACAAATGGCCAGTGAGACAAAATAAGTTTTTTGTGCTTCACAGCTGAATCATACAACTGTTGTGTGTGTTTGTGTATGGGTCCTCCATGTGAAGTTGGTGTGTGAGCATCTGCATGAACACAACCAAGTTCTGTGCTAGCGCTACATCTTGGTATGTCAGGCAGGTGTGAGCCATGCATGGTAGAAGTGGCAGTTCATAGTTATCGTACCCATCCATGAGAATTGGCTCTGCCAGGAGTTGCACTGGCATGTCAACAGCCATGATCAGATGCACTACTGCTACCTGAGCATGACTGATGTCTACTGGATCAACTCCCCTCATGAGGACACATAGGACCATAACCCCATGGCCTGCCCCATCTGGGTATGGACAGCTCAACCACTGGTGGGGCAGTGGAAATACTGCCACTATGGGAATATGATTGGGCATGGCCACATTGGCTAAAAGCTGATTATGTGGTTGACCTATGCCCATGAGGATACAGTCTCCCTCCCAGCAGATGTTCCATCACAGACACCACTTGTTCCATTGAAGTGGCAAGATGGTGGAGCAGTCACACATGTCTGCCTGTGCCACATCTACAACCTTAAGCGTTTATCTGGAGGACCTGTGGGAATGTGTCTGTGCCTCCATGATGGCCTTAAACATATGTTGAGTGGCATGGGAAGACACACCTGGATCAGGTGGAGAATGGACAGCAGGCCTCCTCTGAGCACTCCTAACAACCCTTCTGTGTGGCACCTCACCTTCACTTTGGCTATGGCCAGAGTCAATAGGCACTGATGTCGCAATAACCATACTTCCCTGATCAATTGTCTCACCCTTCACCTGTCCAATATCTAAGGGCACACTGGAATGGATAGGCATAGCTATACTGGCTGTGTCCGATGGAATTTCAGCAGATGGCTTTATGTCAACTTCAGTGTTACATTCAATCACTGCACCCCTCGACTGTTCCTGTGTTTGGCCACCATCATCATCAGAGTCTGCTGAAACTCTGACATCAGGTGGTAGAAGTTCCACACTTCCACTGTCAGGATCACCTGTGACAATAAGCAACAAACACAGGAACAATTAATACCTACACTACTATAGTCCAATATATGCTAAGAAAATAACAGTGGTACCACTAGTAGATGGTACAGCAATACACACATCAGTCCTGACATCAGCATCACCCACTAAAATATTACTTTGAATTGCTCATCAGTACTGACATAAAAATGTTTGGCTTACCATGTGTAGATGATGTTATTTCCCATACCCTGGATTGTTCTGGAAGAAGTTAACAAAACATAAGGACAACATCATCACAATTAATAGTAACACAGGGGGTAATACTTTTCTCCTTTATATGTCTATTAACTATAATTTCAACAAGAACTTAGATGATAAGTCCATCCTAAGTTCATGTGTATTCAGTCAGAATGTGTTGTTAACTGTAGTAATATTCAACCCCCCCAAAAAAATTCTCTTGTGAAACAGAATGAATGCAATGATTTAAATTGTTTTACTATAAACCATTATTTAACAATTGAGATACAAAAGCCTACCTGGAAGCTCCTCCTGGAACATGCCTGCTATCTCTGAAACAGAAGCACCAGTGTCAAGGACATGCTGTTCTTCAATTTTCTGGCAGCTATCTGGATCCTTGACAGTGGCCAGGAAATCTTCATTTGCTGATAGTGTTGGGTCTGTACCAGGCTCCCCCAGTACCCATCCAGTCATAGATCACTGCAGCTGCCCTCCTTCATGCAGATGAGATCATGTCAGTGACCCTATTGTGCACCTGATCATATATCCTGCTGTGGCCACCTACTGCCTTAACATCTGCAACTATCTACTGCCAAAGTTGCATTCTGCTGTCTGTGTCTCCACATTGCCTCTCAAGCAGGAAGTCACCATGTCACCGAAAAGCTTCCAAAAATGACCTGATTTTCAGGGTCAGTAAAGGATGGTTTTCAAGGATTAAGACACATGGGTGCCATAGTCCTAGGTGTCCTAAAAGACAACAGAAAGATAATACACATAACTACCACATAACTACAAAATAACCATTCTTAGATAAAGCAAAAAAGGTAACATTTCAGTATTACCCACTGGAGAAATATAAAACAGTGTAGAGATTTGAAATATGAATAACAAGCTAGATGCAAACAAGGAGAGTAACAATAGCAACATATCCTTGTTTGTGCCATAAAAGAAATGCAGCTTTGCTACCCCACGCCTAAAAGAACAAACAAATGACATATTTTGCTAACAGACCATCTTTAAAATGCTAAAAGTGCTGTCAAATGAACTGTCCATAAAACACGTCTACAGATTTAACACAGAACATTCAATTTTAAGGTATTGTCAATTATGTATACTTGTGAAACGCCCTGACAAACATTCCCATGCCATCAGTACACTTCTAACTAATACATATAGATAAAAGTGTAGCCTTTGCTAATCAAACTATACATATAAAACTATTGAAAAATCAAACAGGAACCAGAAACCAATCCACAAAAAATGTATTTTTTAGTTTTTGTTTCTGTAAATAAGAAACTTCATCAGAATACACCCCAGTCACTCTACCCAGCCTTTTTATATCCTCCATCATTAATGAATCAAGTCATTATGTCACTAATTGCCTCTTAAAAAGACATGGTAAATAAAATTATTTCTAGTTACAGTAAAAATATTTAACAAACTATTCATGACATATTACATAAATTAAATCGCAAAACACTTAAACAAGCTGTAGTAAAACAATATTAAAATATAAATCTTGTGGCATCAATATTCATGTCATAAAAAATTCAGCTTTTAATCTAAGAATAGAGCTGATAGATATAGAGCTATTTAACCCAGAATATGTACCTGCATTTGTTCTAAGCTGCCACCTTAATTCCTTGTATTCTGAATAATCGTTCAGTGGTCTCCCCTCTATCCCCCATAGTTACTTCATCAATGATAATGAACTTAAAGCCATGCCCTTCACTGGCAGAAACATGTAGCTAAAACATTTTTATTGTCCTTGTTATAAATGTCTCGATAGTGCTGGTATACTCTAGTCCTAATTGCATTGGCAGTTTTTCCAGTGTAGAAACATGGACATTCTGTGCATAAAGCTAGGTAAACCACCGCCTCACTGTTACAGCTACATTTCTTATACAGAGTATATCTACCAATATTGGGAATATAGATAATGTCTATTTTCAGCATATATTTACATTGTGAGCAATATCCACACCAAGACATGCTCCCCTTAATCTTAATTGCATCATTGCCTCTTTCTGTCAGGGTCTTTAAGTTAGTATTTGTCCTTTATACAATTTTTGGAACTGTTGCCACGACATTGGTATATTCTTTATCAATACCAAATATGTTCCAGTTATGACAAATGATGTCCCTCAGTCCTATAAACTGATTATTGTAAGTTAAGACAATGGCTTTATTGTATTCTTGCCTCTCTTGTGTATAATTACCGTTTAAGTTGTGTGCTGTACCTAGAAGAGGAAAATACTATCCATTATTTCTCTTAATAGTAACTTCTTGAAAACTCTCATTCATAAAGTCTAAGGGGTACCCTCTCCTGGTTAACATGTTCTTTAAAATACCAATTTGGTTTTGAAATTCTTCATTCTCAGTAATCATTCTGGCCAGTCTGACCCCTTGATCCTTGAAAACAGACTTTTTTGATGTAAAGGGTCCAAACTGTCAAAGTGCAATAAACTGTTTGAATAAATTGGTTTCCTGTAAATTGTATAATAAAATCCCTTTTCATGCCTGTCTTTAAGAATACAGATATCCAAGTAATTCACTTGGTCCATGTCCCTAGTGGCAGTAAATTCTAGGAAATTCATGGTCTCATTAATGTATTTTAGAAATCTTTCCAACTCTACTTCGTTACCTTTCCAAAAAATGATATCTTCATGGTAACGACCATAATATGTCTAATTACCTGAAAAAGGACTATTCAGTACATACTCCATCTCCCAAAATACTAGTATGATGTTTGCAAATATGGTGGCACAAGCTACCCCTTTGCTTTGCTTAAACAGTTGTTTTTTCAAAAATAATGATGTTGCTATCCAAAACAAGCACCATTAAGGTTCTGATGATAAGTATTCTGTCATGTTCTAGGCTAGACCACTGGCATAAGTATGTATAAAACCAGTCCAGTCCTAGATCGTGTGGTATGACAGAAAATAAATCCTTGATGTCAAGTGTAACAAATATTAAATTATCTGTATACATCTCCTTGGATATTTTTCTTAGGAAATTACATGAGTCATTTAGAATCCACGTTTTTTCTTGTAATACATCTTTCAGTTGTGAATCTATGACTCTAGCAATGGGGTAGGGTTTTGATGCTCTGGTGTCCACAATCAGTCTTAGGGGAGGGTCTATCAAATCTTTGTGCATTTTGGAAATACCAAAGATTGTTGGAGTTCTGTTATTTTTTACTGTAAGAAACTGGTATTCCTCTGGATTCATTTGGTTATTTAGATCTAATTACTGTAGTGTAATGTCCATTTGTTTATATATTATGTTCTTCTCATTAACACTTACTTCACTATAAGTGTCGGTATACAGTAAACTACACATTGTATTATTATAGTCAGTCTTGTTCATGACTACCAGCCCTCCACCTTTGTCTGGTCTCATAACTCTTAAGTTAGTTCTATTACATATGTCTCTTAATAGCATGTTTTTTCCTTGTTTAAATTTGTGTGATTAGTCATCCTTTATTTATTGTTCTGAAACATTCATCTTATATCATGTTCACATAACTTTTCAAAGGTTTGGACCACTGGGTGTAAAATAGGATTAAAGGTACTATATTTAGAACATTCTTTGTTTGGCTGCTTAGTGAAGTTAGAGTCTTTAAAAATTAAATTAAAATTAAGCTTTCTAGTGTATAGCTTCAAGCTTATTAATACCTCCTCTAAATTAGGATTTCTAGCAGGTACAAAGCTTAGTCCTTTTTCAAACAAGTTGGCAATTTCATTATGAAAAATTACATCACTGTAATTATAAACTTTAAAATCCCCACTCTTGTTGCATAAAGTAACATAAGGTACATTTAGAAATTGTTCTGTACAATATTGTTGTAAAAGTTGCCCCTCCCTTCCCCCCATTGTAGGGGGATACTGGTACCCATGTTGAACTAGCTCCTCTCTCTGATTCCTCAGTCTCTCAGACCTCCTCAGAGGGGGAGTTTTCTAAAGGGTCAGGGCCATTGACTACATCCATATCTGTGTTTTCAGTCTGTGCATTAAAGTGTTTTACATGTTCCCTTATTTGTTGTCTTAATGGTGGTAATGGGTAGGCTTTACCCTCATCATATTCACATTAGTCCTTGCTAGTTTTTTACTTTTCTTGTATTGAAAGTCAACCATAGTCTTATCAGCTTTCTCAAACATGTTAAAATACTGATGCTTTCTGTGCTCGAATAATAAATCCGAGTGTATTTTACTGTCTAGGGATTTTCTGAAAGTTCCCTCAATTGTCTCTCATTGTCTTGTACCAGACACTGCAATAAATTGTATTTGTGCTTGTTAAGCAAAGTGGAGGAGGGGCATTGACAAGTAAGTATCCTGTTTTTTTGGCTTATTTATACTGGTTATTGCATGTAGCAATTTATATATAGCACTTTTTATTTCCTGTTGCATACATTTTACTGTATTTTATTGCTATTAACTAATCTGCATGGGTAACTGATTTATTTGCAGTTAAAAGCATTCTGTAGAGTCTTTTTGCTCCTTTATCTGTTTAAAAACTTTAATTTGTGGCTCACTGCTGTCATAAAAAATACTGTAGTGTTTACTGTCTAAAACAGTGTAGGCTAATAGCTTTAGTATTGTCCCAGTTCAGATTTTCTGTCTCTGGGCATGTTTTTTTTTTTTTTTTTTTTTTGCAGTGATTGTTCTGAGCACATGACTAGGCCATCTTGAATTAAAAGAAGCCTTTCTTTACCTTCATGGCAGGATTGTGTTGATTGGCTGCTAGCTAGTGGGGGGCTGGTTCTTTTGTGCTTTTTTAAAAAATGTTGTCTACGGTTGCATCTTCTGGTATTTAAACCCTAACTTTGAGAGGATTTCTGTCTATACACACTGAGCAGAGTGGAAGAAGGGCATTGACTACAACTCTGATCTGAGATAAGTATCCTTTTTTTGGCTTATTTATACTGGTTATTGCTTCTAGCAATTTATATATAACACTTTTGATTGCTTGCTGCATACGTTATACTGTATTTTATTGCTATTAACTAATCTGCACAGGTCAACTGATTTGTTTGCATTTAAAAGCATACTGTAGAGTCTCTTTGCTCCTTTATCTGTTTAAAAACTTTCATTTTGTGGCCCACTGCTGTTATAAAGATTTCTGTAGTGTTTACTGTCTAAAACAGTGTAGGCTGATAGTTTTAGTATTGTCCCATTTCAGATTTGCTGGCTCTTGGCCTGTTTGTTTTTGCAGTGATTGGTCTGAGCACATGACTAGGCCATCTTGAATTAGTAGAAGCCTTTCTTTTCCTTCGTGGCAGGATTGTGTTGATAGGCTGCTGGCTAGTGGGGGCTGGTTCTTTTGTGCTTTTTTTAAAAAAAAGTTGCCTAAGGTTGTATCTTCTGGTATTTAAGCCCTAACTTTGAGAGGATTTATGTCTATACACACTGAGCAGAGTGGAGGAGGGGCATTGACTACAACTCTGATCTAAGTATCCTGTTTTTCTGGCTTATTTATACTGGTTATTGCTTCTATCAATTTATATATAGCACATTTTATTGTCTGCTGCATAATTTTACTGTATTTTATTGCTCTTAACTAATCTGCATGGATAACTGATTTGTTTGCAGTTAAAAGCATTCTGCTGAGTCTCTTTGCTCCTTTATCTGTTTAAAAACTATCATTTTGTGGCTCACTGCTGTCATAAAGATTTCTGTAGTGTTTACTGTTTAAAACAGTGTAGGCTAATAGCTTTAGTATTGGTCCCTACCCTCCCTCCCTGTTGGTGTCATATTGCTATACTTGGTAGCTTTTCAGTTGCCTGCCCTTACTGTAAATTTGATCTGGGACACTCCTCCTAGTCTAGTGTCATTAGTTCATTCTGCCTAATACAGAGAGAACATCTGAGAAGGCCTCCTGTTCCTTCTTTCTCCCTCTCTTTAAAAAAAAAACCCGGAATCTCCTTGTCTTCTGACTGTGCTTCTCAAACATTTTGGAAATATAGAGTATATTTTAGTGCATTTATTAAAATTGTATTTGCCTTAATATAGTTACAACTCAAGTGCTCTATATTGTACTGCATCTGAATTAAGTGTGTTTTAGCTGCTTTTCTGTATATATAGTCTTCTCTGTATATGTAGACTAGCTGCTTATTCTACTGTATTACTGCCTCTTAAATCGTTTTTCAGTTGTGCACTTGCCTTGCTTCATTATATGTTTTAAATTACTAATTTTGTAGAGTTTTAATTGCATTTACTGTTTGGGACTACACACCCAAGTGTATTAGCCTTTTCTGTGTTTATTTACTGTATTATTGCATTGTTTAACCCATTTTAACAAAAAATATACTGTCTTGTTTGCTCATTTCCCACCTTTCCTAGACAGTATAGTCCAGATCCCAGGCTTTGCTTGTCTCAGGACTTTATTTTTTGTGTTCAGAGTTATCCAGAGCTTGCTGTGGTAGAGGGAAGTCCTACTGCTTACCAGTGGGAGTGGTGAGCATTGTACTGCTTATCTAACATTAGAAGAGTGGTTTCCAGCTCTGAAATTGTAATTTTATTAGCCTTTTTTGGGCTGATTTCTATCCCTTTCAACTTTCTGGCTTAAAAACATGTGTGTTTGTGCATTTTTCACATCGTGCAGTACCACAGGGCTACATTTAAACTATTCCAGGTGCCAGAAAGTCTGCTTTTCAAATTTTCCCTTAGAACTAGCTGGTTTCTCAGTAGTAGCACTAAAATCTGAACCCCTGTGACTAGCACTTGCTCTAGAACCTGCTGAAACGCAGTAGGAAGCCTGAAACTGATACAAGCACTCAACTCTCCATGTCAATAAGAAGAAATTAATCATAGGCACTAAGCCTATAATTGCAAAGTAAAACAGCTCTTGTATTTTACAAAAAAAAGCACCTAAACAGGCATGTCCAAGGGTCGGCTTCCTGTGATTTCTCCTGTCAGCCTGGTGAATCTGGACATACTGGGGCAGTGCGGCAAGTGCCTCATGTACACAGACAACCATCTCCTCCTACCACCCAACACTACAACCTGCGAGAGATGCACTTACATAGCCAAACTGGAAGCAAAGCTCTCTCCAGCCAAGATTGTGCTAGACAGTCAATAGGAGAAGGTTAACACCTGCACTATACCACAAGCAACACATAGCTCTTCAACACCCACACCATCAACACCCACACATAGCAACACTAAACCCACATATGAGGAGGCCCTTAACATTAACTTGCTCAAGCAACAAGGACTTCCGAAGCTGAAACACAAACAAACAGCAGTCACAACCAAAGTAACACATAGCTCACAACACCAGTGTGCCACCCAACTACAGCCCCTAAGGCAAGACAATATACCCAACACTTTAGTCATAGGTGACTCTGTAGTCAGGCACACTGATGTCCCACTCACCAGGTTGAACAATGAGAAAATTACAGTCAGCTGCCTGTCGGGTGCCAGGATCCACCACATAATGCATGCACTCAAGTCACTCAACAACAA
The DNA here is from genome assembly GCF_019279795.1 of Protopterus annectens. Lineage (NCBI taxonomy): Eukaryota > Metazoa > Chordata > Ceratodontiformes > Protopteridae > Protopterus > Protopterus annectens. The sequence continues at coordinate 487,713,771 of NC_056751.1, read as the reverse complement.
GTACAAATACAACTCTGTCATTGTCCATGTTGGAGTGAATGACTTGAGACGTACCTCCCTGGACTACATGAAAAGAGACATGGAAGAGCTCCTGAATCATGTGGCCTAGGCAGGTATGACCCTAGCCCTGAGTAGCATCCTGCCTTCTCCCAGAATGATACCACAATGTAAGAGCAAAATGATTGGCTTCAACAATTGGCTAATCTTCTGGTGTCATTCAGAGGGGATCCAGTATCTGTCTGCCTGCAAAGACATGATCGACAAACCACGATGCTTTGCCAGAGATGGTCTGCACCTGTCAGCCCTGGGATTCAGGTTACTGGCTAAAGCTCTTGCCACCCCTATAGTGCCTTTTTTAGGCAAGGTTCAAAGGAGAAAACCAGCACCATAACAGATACAAGAATGCAAAATCTGAAGGTAATGCTACTCAATGCACTCTCTCGAGGCACTACTAAAAATGGAGAACATCGATATCTGTGCAGTAGCTGAGACCTGGTTCAAGGCTCCAGAGAGCACCCCTGCAATACCAGGCTACAACTTTTACCACCCTTTTCAGCCACCAAACCAAGACCGAAACACTAAAGGTGGAGGAGTATCCATATTCACCAAGGATATTCACACCTCTAGGCTAGTTGCCCAACACAATGCATCTGAAATTCTCCAGGTGCAACTAACACTAGGTAAGACTGCAATCCAAACTGCAGCTTGCTACAGATCTCCCACCATGCCCCAAGATTCTCACTACACCCTTCTAAACATACTGGCAAATATTAAGATACAACTAAACACCCTAATACTGGGTGATTTCAACTACCCTGCCATTAACTGGGAAAACTACTCTGGTAGCAACACTTTTTCCCAATGGTTCTTGGAATTCATAAATTCCAGTGCCCTGGATCCACTAATCCATTGTCTCACCAGGGGCTCCAATACCCTAGACCTGGTCATTACCAACATGGGAGATAGATGCTCCACGCCAGTGGTCACTCCCTCATTGGTCACGTCTGACCATAAGCAAATCACCCTTGATATGCACATCCCACCCCCAGTAAGGAAACCTCCATAAAAAAACTTATCTAAAGCCAACTTCCTGCTACTCAAGTCAGAAGTGACAAACTTCATGGCACTCATGCAGACGGGGTCTGAAACTTTGACTGCTGAATCCTAGACTAAGGCACTGTATGAGCACATCCACTCGTGCATGAATCCTGCCATCCCAAATAGAACCAAGATGCTCTCCTACATAAAAAGGAAGTCAATCTGGTGGTCCCCTGCCATAAACAAACTATACAACAGAAGGAAGACACTGTTGCAGAAAAGAGGAAAATCCCAGGATGTAAAAAACTCCCTTACCAGCCTCAGTAAGAAGCTGAGATCCCTCATAAAATCCTCAAAAGCTAGTTACAAAAATAAAATTGCAAAAGATTACAAAGACAACCACAAGGCATTCTATAGTTATGTCAAGAATCTAAATGGCAATGCTCAGATCTGCTCTGAGCTACAACAGAATGGCATTAAATATACTGATCCCAAGGATATTGCCGATATCCTTGCAGATCGATTTAGTGCAAACTTCATCCCCCCCTCACCCCCTAAAGGGCCCATCTCAATACCAAAATATTGCCAAATTCCATTAATCATGGCCACACAGGTAGAAACCGCACACTCCAAAGCTAAGAATACAGCATCCCATGGGACCAGATGACAACCCAAACTGTGTACTTCATGAACTACAAAATGAACTGGCACCTCACCTAAGTGTCACTTTAATCATAGCCTCAACTCAGGCTTCATGCCCACTGAGTGGTGCACAGCTACAGTTATCCCACTCCACAAGGGGGGATCCACCTTGGATTCCGGGAACTACCATCCCATCAGTCTGATGAGCCTGATCTGCAAGGGTATGGAATGCATTATCATGGAACTTATAAACAAAGACATTGGTAACCTTCAAACACTGGACCCCACCCAGTTTGGGTTTGTGAAGGGCCGATCTTGTCTCCTGAACCTGATTGACTTCTTTGAATCAGTTTCCAGAGCTGTGGACGAGGATAAGGCAGTCCACAAAGCCTATCTGGACCTTGCCAAGGCCTTCGACACCATCCCCGACTCTGGAATCATAGATAAACCTACTTAGCCGGGCATAAATCCCTATATCACTCAATGGGTTGCCAACTGGCTTACTGACAGAACCCAGACTGTAAAAGTAGCTGACCCCAAATCCAGCTCCAAACAAGTGACAAGTGGAGTACCTCAGGGTTCAGTCCTGGGACCGCTCTTGTTTGGCATCTACTTCTCTGAAGTACAGGCCAACACTAAGGGATTCTGGCTAACAAAGTTCGCAGATGATTGCAAACTGGGAGCCATTATTGAATCCCCAAATGATGTTGATATTCTACAAAAGGACCTTACAGAAACAGATGCTTGGTGCCAGAGCCATGGGCTCAAGCTTAATGCCAAGAAATGTGTAGTTATCCCCTTTGGGAAAAAACATGTACCCATAAATTACCACATAGATGGCAGTACACTAAACACTGAAAGTGTGATGAGAGACTTAGGGACACAGGTGGACAGTGGTTTCACTTTCAATAACCACATCACCAAAACAGTCAGGAACTCCTTCTATGTGGCACACCTAAGGGCTTTTCATCCAGAAAAAAGGAGGTCATTGTCCCATTGTACTCATCCTTCATTAGACCCATTATAGAGTATAACACCCCGTTTGCTATGTACCTCACAAGACATCTGCAGCAGCTGGAAAGGCCGCAGAAATACCTCACTAAAAGAATCACAGGCCTAAAGCAGATGCCATATGCTGACCATCTAAAAGACCTCCAGCTATACCCTGTGGCATATCATCTACTCAGAGGCGATCTCTGCTTAACATACAAGGCCATGTAAAACCCTGAGCTGTTGGGCATGCTCCAGTTAAAGAAATCCCAGTCCCTCAGAGCCACACGCTCCAGGGATCTAAATCTAGTCATCACAATGAACAAAGCATGCTGGAGGGATAGGGTCCTGACCCAGAGACTCTGCATACTCTGGAATAGACTGCCCATACATGTCAAGCAGGGTGCCTCCTTGGCCCACTTCAAAAGGAACCTTGATGATTGGATGGGAGATAGGAAATTCACCCCTGGTATCATGTCAGTCACCATACTAGACAGGGGTCCAGGGAAGTAAATATTGTGGGAAGAAATATCCAGGGAATTGTTATGGCTAGGCTTGTATAGGCCCTAGGGCCGATAGCCTAGAACCAACCTATGAACCTATGAACCTAACTATTCATGATATATTACACAAATTAAATTGCAAAAATCTTAAACTGTAGTAAAGCAATATTGAAATATAAATCTTGTTACATCAATATTCATGTCATAAAAAAGTCAGCTTTTAATCTAAGAACAGAGCTGATAGATATACAGCTATTAACCCAGAATATGTACCTGCATTCGTTCTAAGTTGCCACTTTAGTTCCTTGCATTCTAAATAATCGTTCAGTGGTCCCCCTCTATCCTCCCAGAGTTGCTTCATCAATGATAATGAACTTAAAGCCATGCCCTTCACTGGCAGAAATGTGTAGCTAAAACATTTTTATTGTCCTTGTTATAAATGTCTCAATAGTGCTGGTATACTCTAGTCCTAATTGCATTGACAGTTTTTCCAATGTAGAAACATGGACATTCTGTGCATAAAGCTGGGTAAACCACCACCTTACTGTTACAGTTAAATTTCTTATATAGAGTATATCTGCCAAATTAATCCAGAGGAATACCAGTTTCTTACAGTAAAAAATAATAGAACTCCAACAATCTTTGGTATTCCCAAAATGCACAAAGATTTGATAGACCCTTCCCTAAGAATGATCGTGGACCGCAGTGGGTTTGTGTGGCATTATGAAGTTGCATACATATAAAACTATTAAGCAGATTTTTCTTAGTTACATTTTAGCATATGCAGTATATAGCTGACAAAATGCAAGCATACCTTTTCAAGTTCAGTCATCTTCTGTGCAGATATATCCCAAAGTAATAGCCTCTTTTCTGTGTTCTCCACATTAACAAGTCTCCTCACCTTCAGTTTCCCTAGCTACATGGTTGCCTTTTTATGGTGTAGCTTTAGGGCTGTCAGCACAGTGAAGATGCATATGAGGTGTGAACTCATTGGAATTGCTAAATCCCAAATACTTGGATCCGTGTATCAGGTGTAAACATAGAGCAGGCACTCCCTCGATGTTTGTTTTTAATGGATTGTGACTGTGAATGATTACTGGTAGGGGGAAGGAAAACACAACAGTAATGCAGACTGCCCAACATCCACTGAGTGTGTTAGGTTAGACTTATGTCAGATGTAAATCTGTCAAAGTTGGAAATGTAATTAAGCAGCACACAATTCATAGATTCTGTTCATTAACATCCAGCCTCACATTCATTTTCATTTGTTGGCAACGGCATATTATATTATTGCCATTTTATATCCTCAGACATTTTAAGGACAATGATATAGAATGGCTTACAGAATGCATGTCTCAGATTATTGGCCAGATAAGAGAAGAATGAGCAACAAACAGAGAAAGAAAAAACCCAGCAAACAAAGGATAAATGTCCACCTTGGTTCAAACAAGTCCAAATGTGAGCAGCAAAAACCAACAAGGACCAAGACAGCTAAGATAATAAATTCAATTGTAAATTTTTTTATGTTTTACTATTACATTTATGATTTTAGCTGTCTTGGTCCCTGTTGTTTTTTTGCAACAAACACAGAAAAGTAAGACAGAGCTGCATATTTGCAAGCAAGAGTCATAACTGGCTGTTTGATCACTCAATGCACTACGTCCAAAATTAATAAATGTACACAATCTGTTAAATGGTTTTATATTACTGTAGATGATGTTGCAGTTGGTTGTATGCAGAATGATTTCAGTTCCTTCCTCCAAAGGTGTTTTTGTGGCAAAGAGTGATAAGAATCTCTTTTACTGTGTTCTGTTCTCCGCATGAAGGTTCTGAAGGTTCATTGGAGTGAGTTCAAATCCCGAGCTATGCAGAAATATTTCATGTGTAGTAACATTTTGTAGTGTGTATGTCATATATTGCCTTTCCTCATTTTAACTACTTTTTCCTTTTTTTTTCCTTTAATGGGAGGCAGTGCTTGTGTGATGTGTCATTTAGCACAGCCATGAGAAACGAAGAAAAATAAATGTCAGGTTTGGCTGTGCTTATCTTGCTTGCATGAAGCATGGTAGTGTGCAAACTGGACTACTGGCCCACCAGGAAGCAAACAGAACACCTGCAATCACGGTGTCTGTAAAAGGGCAAAGGTCTAAAACAATACATTGTTGCAATTTTTGTTTTTAATCACACAACTTGCATTGCACAGCAGTTAGCAAGGTTGCCTCACAGCTACAGCCATCAAACACTTGCAGATAGGACTCAGCCAATAATTGAAACCTGATACATGCAATTAATTCTGATGGGCATCATGCAAAAATGCTAAGCGGCATTGAGTGACAGTTAACACAGAGTCCTTAAGAATGATTAGGAAATAACAGAATGTCATGTAACTAGTCCTATGGCAGCAGGTGTAAGTGTAGGGCTGGAGTACAGATCGTGCTGAGTTGTAATACAGGGTGTGCAACCTATTTTTACTGTTGTGAGAGTGCAGTTTATAGCAACGAATTGAAAAATAGACAAGTGTTATTTCAGTATTCTTGTAGCAACAGGGGTAAGTGTAAGACTGCCATACCCATGGCCTTGGGTTCTAATACAGGGTATTCCATACTCTTTTAATGTTGTTCCACTTCCCATTATATTCACTGTCACTTATAACACTTTAGCTAGTAAAGCTGATATGAATTATATGTATGAGGGATGAGACACTATTATTGTGTTTTCAGATGCATGACTGCAGGTATACTGTCTACTATGTTTCTGTTAGTATAATTCTGCTATCTGGACTTGCATGGCCTTCGCAATCACATAAGACACATACACAACTGGATCAATATCCAATAACCTTGTCAGGTCACACATGTACATGTGTAATAGCTCATACTCTCACCTGTATTTATATATAATTACTGATTATGTCTGAGCAGCACTTCTTCTGTAGCAAAGATAGAAAATCAATGCTGTGAAGAAAATGTTTGTCCCTTATGTCTAGGTTTGAATCCCACAGTGTAAAAATCATTTTTTCTCAGTGTATAAAGGCAAAAACAAATCAGGTCATTACATTTATGGCCTCAGTACATGTCTGCAAATTTAACTCACCTAACAGTTACCTTCCAATTTCCAATATATACTTCCAGGCTACATCTGTAGACACCCCTCAAACTAAGGCCAAGTGTCAGATTAACCTTCCATTTTCAAGTATTTATTTCATCACTACTTGTCACTGCTGCACTTTGCTTAACATAACACAAACATGGTTGGCATCACTGCTCAGGTTTGTGCACTAGTAGTAAACATTATAGCTTGAATTGGTGGGAAAGCATCAGTTTCCAATCCTCTAGTTTGGGTGGTAGACATGGTTGGCATTAGAGAGGAAGTTGCCAAGTTTAGGGCACAGAGGTGGGGTGTCCAGGAGTCCAGAATATTCATTGGACTACTGATAAAGTGCCAAAGCCAAAGACTTCTGCAGGGGGACTATTCTGGCTCCCAGTACAACTCTGAGGTGTGGAATAGTGTAGCCCAGGCTGTATCCAGTGCCACTGGTACCCCACACCCTGGAGTGCAGTGTAGGCATCATTTTAATGGCCTACACAGTCAAAAAAGGGGTATCCTCAACCATTGGTTGCATGAGTTTGAGAAAGCAGACATTCCACAGCTGTGGAAATATGACAATAAGAGTACCTGTAAGACTTAAAAATCTAAATATTGGCAAGACTGGAATGCATAATGCTCTTCTGTTCTTTTCTTTTCTTTCCCAGCTGCCAGCGATTGGGAGTTCAATGCCCGGGTCTAAAAAACTCGGTTGGAGAAACTGATGGAAAGAAGTGGTATGTATGTAGCAGAAGAGAAGTGTTATTGTAGCTTTAAAAGTTAAAGATAACGTTTTGTTTTTTATACAGTTGTATCAAATTGAGCATGCATATCCCAACTGTAAAAGCAAGTACACATGCATTAGTCTGTAGCCGAAAACAATAATAGAAGTCAAATATTAGGCTGTAGTCAGAGGTTGTGAGTTCATATACCATGATTCAAAACTATACAATACTGTTATTTCTTGAATAGTATTTACATTAAATTAAAAAACCCTATAGCAGTGGCACAATTGACCTGCTGTAAACTTTAATTTGTATAACTGGAACATGCATATGTGCAACGTATGCAAATTTCATGGATTAATTTCAGCAATCTGTAGTATAGTGTGTATGCATTAGGACATATACTTAAACGTATAAAAACAGATAAAAGCATTGTAGAAATCTGTTAATGCATTGTTTGTCACATATAATTGTACTAATTTTATCTATTTTTTTTGTCTCTCCCAATCCTTGTCTATCTTTTTTTTATTTTCTATTATTTGTCATCAAAATCTGCAGGTCATCCTTGTGTACCACATCACTAAGTGCTACACAGCACAGTGAGGTAGGCCAGCCCCAGTGGCTCAGACTTCCCCATCTCCACCGGCTCCAGCACCACATGCCTAACATGTTTGCGAATCATCCTGGTAGCACTGCCTTTGCTGCTCCTGCACTACCTGCACCATCAGGTAGTCCTGCCCTGGAAGCTGGTGCAGTGATACCCTGCAGGAGCAATGGTGGAGGTGGTGATTTTATCACCAGCCAGGAGATGCCAGAGTTGGCATGTCAGGTCATGCATCACACCATTGGTGTATGCCTAGTCTGGATGGAGAGGCTGCTCACTATCATGATCTGCAGAAGGAGAAGACATCAAGCACTCCAGCCACCAGTGGAGTAAGGGGACAGTTCATAGGTTCATAGGTAGGTACTAGGCTATTGGCCCAAGGGCCTACATAAGCCTAGCCATCAAGGTACCATAGCTTACGCCACCCAAGAAAGATATTTTCCTGTGCCACTGTCCAGCAGAGACACGGAAGTGATCCCCGAGGTGTATTTCCTATTTCCCATCCACTCATCAAGATTTTTCTTGAAGAGTGCTAATGAAGAACTTTGCTTGACATAGATGGGTAGCTTGTTCCAGAGTATAGGAAGTCTCTGGGACAGGAATCAATCCCTCCAGCATGCCCTTTTTATTGTGGTGACAAGGTTTAGGTCCCTAGGGCATGTAGCTTGGAGGGATTGGGATTTCTTTAGGTGTAGCATGTCCAACAGCTCTGGGTTTGACATAGCTTTATATGTTAGGAAGAGATCACCTCAGAGTAGGCGATATGCTACGGAGTAAAGCTGGAGTTTTTTGAGGTGGTCAGTGGTAGGGCATTTGTTTGAGGCCACTAATCCTCTTTGTGAGGTACTTCTGTGGCCTTTCCAGCTGCTGCAGATGTCTTTTGAGGTTCCATTCCAAAAGGGGCATTGTACTCTATAATGGGTCTAATGAGTGACGAGTAGAGGAGAACAATGACCTCTTTTTTTCCTGGATGAGAACCCTTTTATGATGAGGTGTGCCACATAGAAGGACTTTCTGACTACTGTGGCGATGTGACTATCAAAGGAGAGACTACTGTCCACCTGGGTCCCAAGGTCTCTTATCACGCATTTGGTGTTAAGTAGATTGCTGCCTATGTGGTAGTTCATGGGTACAGAGTTTTTACCAACGGGGATGACACTGCATTTTTTGGCATTGAGCTTGAGGCCATGGCCCTGACACCAGGCATCTGTCTCAGTGAGACCCTTCTGTAGGATGTCCACATCATTTGGTGACTTGACTATAGCTCCTAGTTTGCAGTCATCTGCGATCTTCATCAGCCAGAGGCCTTCTGTGTTAGCCTGTACTTCAGAGAAGTAGATACCAAACAGGAGAGGTCCCAGGACGGAACCCTGTGGCACTCCACTTGTCACTGCCTTGAGGTTACATTTGGAGTCTGCAACTTTTACAGTGTGGGTTCTGTCAGTGAGCCAGTTGACAACCCATCTTGTGACGTAGGGATTTATACCTAGTTTAGTGAGTTTAGCTATAATTCTGGAATGGGGGAGGGTATTGAAAGCCTTGGCGAGGTCAAGATAGGCTGTGTGAACCACCTTACCCTCATACACTGCTTTGCTGACTGCCTCAAAGAAGTCAATCAGGTTCAGGAGGCATGATCTGCCTTTCACAAACCTGAACTGGGTGGGATCCAGAGTTTGGAGGTTACCAATGTCTTTGTTTATGAGTTCCATGATGATACATTCCATGGCCTTGCAGACCAGGCTCGTCAGGCTAATAGGTCGATAGTTCACGGGATAAGTGGTGGCTCCCCCTTTGTGGAGTGGGATAACTGTTGCTGTGCGCCATTCAGTGGGCACAAAGCCTGATGCGAGGCTATTATTGAACATGGTGCTTAAGTGGGGAGCCAGTTCGTTCTGAAGTTCATGTAAAACGCAGCCTGGGACATTGTCTGGTCCCATGGATGCTGTGTTTTTGGCTTTAGAGAGTGCAGCTTTTACCTGCATAGTTGTGATTTCAGGGACTCTGCATTCTTCCTGTATAGATATGGGCCCTTTAGGGGTTGAGAGGGGGGTAAAGTTAGCACTGAACCGATCTACCAAGATGTTGGCAATATCAGTTAGTTCTGTAATTTTTGTGCCTTTGTGCTGTAACTCAGTGCAGATCTGGATGTTGCCATCTAGATTCTTGACATAGCTATAGAATGCTTTGTGGTTGTCCTTGAATTTAGTGGTGATTTTGTTTTTGTAGCTAGCTTTGGAGGTTCTTATAAAGGATCTCAGCTTCTTACTGAGGCTGACCAAGGAGCTCTTCCACTCATGGGATTTTACTCTCTTTTGCAACAGTTTCTTCCTTTTGTTGTAAAGTTTGTTTATGGCAGGGAACCACCAGATTGGCTTCCTTTTTTTGGAGGATAGCGTCTTGGTTCTGTTTGGAATAGCACGATCTATGCACTTGTGTAAGTGCTTATAGAATGCATTTGTGTAGGATTCAGCAGTTGTAACTGTATTGTCCATCTGCATGGGTGTCATGAAGTTCACCACTTCTGTCTTAAGAAGCATGAAGTTGGCTTTGGAGAAATGTTTTATTGTGGTTTCCTTAATGGGGGTAGGGGCGGGATGTGGATATCAAGGGTGATAAGCTTATGGTCGGATCAGACCAACGAGGAGTTGACTTCAGGTGTGGAACACCAGTCACAAATGTTGGTAATGACTAGGTCTAGGATATTGTTGCCCCTGGTGGGGTGTGGATAAGTTGATCTAGGGCATTGAAGTTTATGAATTCCAGAAAGCATTGAGCTAAGGAGTTGGTACACAAGTAGTTTTCCCAGTTAATGGTGGGGGTAGTCAAAGTCGCCCATTATTAGGGTGTTTGGTTGAACCCTAATATTTTCCAATATATCAAGAAAAGAGGAGTGGGAATCCTGGGGCATGGTGGGGGATCTGTAGCAAGCTACAATTTGGATTGCAGTTTTGCCCAGAGGTTAGTTGCACTTGGATAACTTCGGATACATTATGCTGAGCAACTAGCCTGGAGGTGTGGATATCCTTAATGAATATGGACACACCTCCGCCTTTGGTGTTTCGGTCCAGGTTACATGGCTGAAAAGTGTGGTATGAGTTATAGCCTGGTAGTGCAGGGGTGCTCCCTGGAGCCTTGAACTAGGTCTAGTCACTGCACAGATATCGATGTTCTCGATTTTAAGGAGTGTCTCGAGTGAGTGCATTTTGAGATTTAGACTTCTAGCACTGAGTAGCATTACCTTCAGTTTTTGTTTGCCTGTTCCTGTTATGGTGGTGAATTTGTTATTTGAACCCTGCCTAAAAAGGCACTATAGGGGCAGCAAAAGCCTTAGCCAGTATCTGGAATCCCAGGGGCGACAGGTGCAGGCCATCTGTGGCAAGGCATCGTGGTCTGTCGACCATGTCATCCCAAGCAGACAGATACTGGATCCCCTTATAATGACACCAGAAGCTTAACAAATTGTTGAAGTCAATCATTTTGTCCTTGTACTGCGGTATCATTCTGGGCAATGGCAGAATGCTACTCAGGGCTAGGGTCATACCTGCCTGGGCTACAAGAGCTCTTCCATGTCTCTATGTCAGTTATGACAGTCCAGTGGGTGAGGACTCAATTGTCACTGTCTTCAAGCTTGACAGGCATACGCCTATGATCATAGGCGCTAGAAGCTGTTAAAGACTGGTGGGGGGTGGAGGGAGACAGGGGTACTTAGTGAACTAAAAATTATAATTTTTTTATAACTATTTGCTACCACAACATAAGTTTATTTGGAGGATATTTTAAGCTTAGCCAATTCCCTTTTGGTGCTTGAATTAACATTTTCTGATTGGTCTTAGCTATCCCCATGGCTGATAATTGTATATTATCCCTAGTGAGAACAACTGTGATCATACCATAGATAATTTGAGGGAGCCATGTAACGGATGCAGCATTTAGGAACTGCCTCTATCTGTTAGTGGCATGAGGGGAAATCCTGGTGGTCATTTTCTATTACCCATCCTTAGATCCAAGTTGCATTTGAATATGGATGGATGAGCTTTGCTTTATTTTTATGGATAGCCTGTTCCATAACAGTGGTAGCCTCTGTGATATATATCCATCTCTCCACAACATTCAGTTCAGATACCTGGACTGAGTATTTCTGATGCCATTTGACTTGCTGATGTTCAGTAGGTCCATCTGTATTATGTCGGAGGATGCTTTGTATGCCAGACATGTCACCTCTAAGCACTCTGTAGGATACTGAGTATAGTAATAAATCTTTGAGGTGGTCCATGCAAGACCTATTGTTTAGGACTTGTATCCTTTTAGTAAGGTATCTCTGAAGATATTCCAATTGTTGCATGGGGCTGGACAGATACATGCCAAAGTGAGCATTATACAAAATGAATGACATAATGAGAGCTTTGTAAAGGGGGACAACATCATCTCTAGATCTAGTCACAATCGATTTGTTTATAAGCTGGGCAATATAGAAAGGCTTTATGACTTTGGGCACATGTTAGTCAAATGTTAGGTCAATGTACACACAGTTCCCAAATGCCAAACAATTGGATCAGTTCTCAGAGGGCATTGTCATGATTTTGACACCAGTTATTATTTGGGACAAAACTTCCTGCATGATGGTTAAGTCATTTGGGGATTCAATAACTTCTCCTGGCTTGCAATCATCTCAAACTTAGCTGGCCAAAACTCTTTGGTATTTTCTTTTACTTTTGAGATGTATATGCCAAACAGAAAAAGTCTCAGCACCGAACCCTGGGGGACTCCATTGGTGACTGGTCTCTTCCCCTGTTTTGATCTCCTGCATCCTGTGAGTCAAGTTGGCAATGCAGCTAGCAATGTAAGTGTTTGTTCCTACATTATTCATCTTTTGTACTACACCTGAGTAGGGGAGTGTGTCAAAAGGCTTGGCCAGGTCAAGGTAATGTGGTATGAACTGTTTTACCTTCATCCATTGCTTTGGTAACAAGAGTAAAGCTAAAGATTTGCCCATGATTTTGAGCTTTTCACACTTTTCTTTGGGCTGTTTTCAAACACATTTTTAGGGCCATGCATACATGTATGCATTCCTTGATTCACCTTCCTGATTGTATTAAATTATATTCCTTGTATAATACAACACGCTTGTTAGACTTAAGTTAGAGTGCATTTTAAATTTATTGTTTAAACATTTTTCCAGTAGGCAATGAAACAAAAATGCATTAACCAATAATGACAAGACTGCCCTATTCAGAACATTTCCATCATAAAGGTCTACTTCCACACACAACTGCATTTTAAATTTATTGTTTGGACATTTTTCCAGTAGGCAATGAAGCAAAATGCATGCACCAACAATGACAAAACTGCCCTATTCATAACATTTCCATGATAACAGTCTACTTCCTCACACAACTGCATTTTAAATTTATTGTTTGAACTTTTTTCCAGTAGGCAATGAAACAACATGCATGCACCAGTAATGACAAAACTGCCCTATTGAGAACATTTCCATGATAACAGTCTACTACTACACACAATATATAAATACAGAATCACAGTAGACTGTAAGCCATAGGCATGTTGCACAGCTTCTTGAACTTATTTTCAATTGGGGGGGGGGCAAAAGACCAAAAAGCAGGGACACATTTTAAACATTGCGTGTATAATCTGGAAAGCTGCTTGCATAAAACATTACTACCACCATGCATTTCACTGCCAAGTCTTGAATCCAGAACACTGTCAACTACAGTCAGAGCAACATACCACTAAACTAAACCAACAGTTTCTTGAAAGACAGGAAGACAAACTTATATGGCTATCATATCATTTAGTGAATTCAGTTCTCACTTCTCACCATAGCTCTCAACCTCTTAGCACAAAAATACAGAACAAAGTCAATATTGGGGGAATACAGCCCCAAAATAGGGACACATTTCAAATACTGATTTTATAACCTTAGAAATATAATTTTGGGAAGTTGCTTGCATAAAACATTGTTACCACCATGCATTTCACTGCCACGTCTTGAACCCAGAACACTGGGCACTATAGTTAGAGCAACATACCACTAAACTAAACCAGCAGTGTCTTGAAAGACAGGAAGACAAACTTAAATGGCTATCATATCATTTAGTGAATTCAGTTCTCACTTCTCACCATAGCTCTCAACCTCTTAGCACAAAAATACAGAACAAAGCCAATAATGGGGGAATACAGCCCCAAAATAGGGATGCATTTCAAATACTGATTTTATAACCTTAGAAAATTGCTAGAATAAAAGGTTTTGTTTTACCACTCCTGCAAACCAGAAAGTACAGAACAAAAATGTGAGGAACAAATTCACAAGTGATGGTAGCTAGGGACTTTAGGCTCTTTTTACCTGGACCCAAGGTACAGGGTTTGAGCCTGAGTACCTCTTGCCACCAGATGTACCCTACTGGGGGCATTTTCACACACACACACACACACACACACTCTTCTCTGCAATTAGTGTACTCACTGTGATAGACAGACCCTCCGCTCCACTGTGCAATTAACTCCTGTCCTACAGTCCAGATGCAGCAAACAAACTCCATTCTGCAGCAGCTTCTGAATATCCCTCTTGCAAATAAACATCTGGAAATGTGCTGATGCCATCGCAGCAAATAAAACCGCTTGCAAGAAACAGCCAGGAAGTGTGGAAAGGGACAGAGGTGATCTGCAAAAGTGAGGGGCCTCTCCTCCTCCTGTGCTTTATGGTTCTGGCGCCCATGTCTGTGTTGTCCCCTTCCTCACCCCAGTCATGGTGTCCCCAACCTTTTGTGTCCTTCATTGCCCTTGTCTCTTGTCTTCTTTGTTTACATTTGCTAACTCAACTACCCAACTTACCTGACCCAGACATACCTATGGCCCTTACCCAGAAGTCTTCTCTTACTAAATTTAAAAAAAAAAATGGGCACCTGTTCCACGAAAAAAAAAAAAAAGAATTGTTCCATACATAGCTCTCCATTTTGCACGTGTCTTCTTGACACACTTGATTCGGTTGAATTGGATATACAACATGATTACATTGTTCTCACCCTTCTCTCTGGAATTAGTCCAAATTCAGCTAATATTCTGCACCTATGATCAGTTTTTATTGTTGAAGAAATGGATAGCTGTGGTTCTTACCTTCCTCCCTCCTGCACATTCCTGTATTTATTTCCCTTTGTTCTTCCCCTGCTTGATCCCCATTTCACCACTTTCCTACCTACCTCATTTTAACACCTATAATCTGGTCAAAAATAGAATCACACGCAATGTACCCTCACTTTTGGCTTCCATGTTTGAACGGAGTTTGGCATCACACAGCAATGCCAAGCAATGGTGACCGGCAGTACAGTGCCCTTATTACCTTTGTGCAATACCACTTAGCCCTGCTGCACTATACCAACACACAGCAACACATACTATAAACAATCAATGTAATTTCATTATAACTGTTTATTTAAAAGTCTTAGATACACCTGGCTTTGAAGCCAGTATCATCCGGGCTCAAAAAGAAATGTGTTGATATATTTACACCTAGTGCCACAGAGTAAGTTAAGCAGCAGGTGTGTTTCATAGACTCAGTAGTAACTCTCAGACTTTAGCAATGCAACTTGTGTTTGCGCACTGCTTAACTATGTGCAAACAGGGAAAGTAATGGAAATATTTATCTCACATGTGCAAACACTCTGCCAACTATCAGACAAACCTGCTGCTCACTTTGCTATGGAAAACTAAATATTAGTTTGTATTAGTGCTGTTTACTGTCCATTTCCTGTTTATGTCACAAAATTACATGTGGATGCATAACAAACTGAAAGCCCTATCTAACAATATCTCACATATTTACAATACAGGCTCCTCCCAGGCACTGCAATCCTGGTGTCCCAGTACTTTTTTCAAACATATATCAACTATACCACATAAATTAATATGTTGTGTGATATGCAATGCACATCAATCTGGTAACATGCAGAACTAGAACTACTGAGCCGTAAGCCTAAGCAGCCTTATCTACAAGACCATGGAAGAAATCATCATGGAACTTATCCAGAGGGACATAGGTGACCTTCAACCCACTTGATCTGACCCGTTTTGGTTTTGTCATGGGTAGATCTTGCTTATTAAACCTAGTGGACTTCTGTGATAATGACGTCAAAGACCTAGATGAGGGATACCAGGACATACCACCTATGTTGATTTTTCCAAGGCCTTTGACACTATCCCCCATTCAGGTATCATAGAGAAATTTCCCAATCTGGGGATTAACCCATACATTACTAGATGGATAGCCAATTGGATCATGTACAGAATGCACACTGTCAAATTTGGGGGCCGCACCTCCACCACTAGATCACTTACTAGTGGAATACCACAAGGATCTGTGCTGAGACCTCAACTGTTCAGAAAATATTTCTCTGAAGTCCAGGCAAAGGTAGATGGCCTGTGGATTACCAAGTTTGTAGATAACTGTCAACTGGGTAAACTCATATAGACTCCCAAAAGTGTTAACAAATTAGAGAAAGGTTGGACAAAGACAAATGATTGGTGCAAAACTCACTGACTGAACCTTAAAACAAAAAAATACCTCATTGCCTCCTTTGGCAAAGAAGTACCCCTGCTAATTGTAATATACATAGCACCCATGTAAGCTCAAACACAGTGTTTCAATACTTGAAAACACATGTTGATAGCAAGCTACACTTCAATCATTATGTGTCTATAGTGGTGAGATATGCATTCTATGTTATGCACCTCATAAATAAGGCAATCACATCCAAGAAAACGGAGGTCATAGCTCCAATGTACTTGACCCATGCCAGACCACTAATTGAATACATTGCTCCCTTTTATCTGTACCTCAACAGATACCTGCTGCAAATGGAGACAACACAGAAGGTTTGTGAACTGGAGAATCTAGGGCCTACAAAATATGACATACATGGAAAGACTGAAAGGCCTGTCACTATACTCAGTATTTATGCAGGCTGCTGAGAGGTGACCTATGCCTGGCCTACACTGCAGTCTCAGACCCTTCCCTACTTGAAATGCTGGACATCTGCAAATCAAATGTAACAAGAACAACTTGCTCATAGATCTCAACCTGGCCTGTGACATAAATAGAACATGTTGGTGAGACAGCTATATCTCCCAGCAATAGCCACACCTCTGTAATAAGGTCCCACCACATGTGAAGCAGTGGTCTTCAATGGCCCTAGTCAAGCACAACCTTGACAACTGGATAGGTGATTGTAAATTCTTCCCTGAGGAGGCATCTATGTCCCTCATGGTCAGGGCACTCGGTGCTGAGCATAAAATTGCTCTGCTAGCAAGAAACATCTAAATATGCTCAATAATGGTACATGTGTTTTTACACAGCTAGGCTCATAAATGCCCTAGGACCATTAACCTAGTAACCTCATATGAATCTATGAAGCTATGAACCTATGCAGGCCTACCAATGTCTTCTCTCCAAGATGGCCTGCTGATGTCATCAACTATAAATTTTCCTGCAGCCTTGTACAAGTCAGACTTGTGACTTGGCACTAGCATAAAGTACTGAGTGCTGTAGTCTGGGTACTTATATAGAAAGGATTTTTGTTTTCATGTAGTCAACTGTGGGTTTGTGAGTGTGTGTGTGTGTGTGTGTGTGTGTGTGTGTGTGTGTGTGTGTGTGTGTGTGTGTGTGTGTGTGTGTGTGTGTGTGTGTGTGTGTGTGTGTGTGTGTGTGTGTGTGTGTCTACCCAGAAGAGCAGAGGTATGTATCCTACAGTTACTGCTGCAATCCCATGAACTGACAGCATTTTGATTCTTGCACATGCCTACACATCTATTTCATGCAGGCCTCCCAATATCCTCTCTCCAACATGGTCTGCTGATGTCATCCTCTATAAGTTGTCCTGCAGCTTTGTAAAAGTCAGACTTGGCATGACACTAGTGTAAAGTACTGAGTTCTGCAGTCTGTGTAC
>NC_056751.1:487613729-487691229 GCF_019279795.1 Protopterus annectens | reverse complement strand
CAAGATGGGTTGCAAACTGGCTCAGGGATAGAACCCACATGGTCAGAATTGCAGGTGCCATGTCAGACTCTAAACCAGTTACAAGTGGCATCCCACAAGGCTCAGTCCTGGGACCTCTCTTGTTCGGTATATATTTCTCTGAGGTACAGGCTAACACGGGAGGACTATGGCTGACCAAGTTCGCAGATGACTGCAACCTGGGTGCCATAATCGACTCGCTGACTGACACAGGCATCCTCCAAAAGGGTCTCACAGAGATGGATAACTGGTGCCAGAGCCATGACCTAAAGCTAAATGCCAAAAAGTGCAAAGTCATCCCCTTTGGGAAAAACAAAGTGCCCACAAATTACCACATAGGTAGTAATCCATTAAGTACGAAAGAAGTAATTGGAGATTTGGGGACCCAAGTAGATAGCAAATCTCTCCTTTGACAATTACGTTGCCAAAGTGGTTAGAGAGACCTTCTGTATAGCCCACCTTATCATGAAAGGGTTCACATCTAGATCAAGAAAGGTCATTGTGCCCCTCTACTCATCACTCATCAGGCCCATAATTGAATACAATGCCCCATTTGGGATGTACCTTACCCGACACCTGCAGCAACTGGAAAGACCCCAAAAGTACCTCACCAAGAGGATCAAGGGACTCAAACAGATGCCCTACGCAGTTAGGCTAAAGAAACTCCAGCTCTACTCAGTTGCTTACCGCCTACACAGAGGCGATCTGTGCCTGACGTATAAAGCCATGTCCAAACCAGAATTAATGGACATGCTCCACCTCAGGAAATCCAAATCCCTTAGAGCTACACGCACCAGGGACTTAAACCTCAGCACAGAAATAAATAGGACATGCTGGAGGGACAGATTCATATCCCAGAGGCTCCCCTCACTCTGGAACAAAATCCCAATCCATGTTAGGCAGAGCCCCTCAATGACCCTCTTCAAGAGAAATCTTGACAAGTGGATGGGAGATCGTACGTTTACCCCTGGGATCTCTTCTGTGTCCCTACTAGACAGAGGCACAGTAAACTAACCTTAAAAGGGCTATCTTCTGTGACCTACTATACAGAGGCACAGTCAACTAATCTAAAAGGGTGGTGAAAGTCAAACACACTCTGGCTAGGCTTAGAAATGCCCTAGGGCAGATAGCCTAGTATCAACCTATGAACCTCTCAGCTATCCAGATTTTCACAGAATGTCCAGTTTTTGCCTTATATATCATTTGATGTCTTCCTTTATCAAAGTTGTGGTTTTCTGCCATATCACTGGGATGTTCTCAGGACTGATGTGACTCAATAATTACATACATCTGAGTTTCAGACTTCAAGTCCTTCAGAAAATGTATCTTCACACAAACCCATTGTTTTTCTAACAGATTTTTAAAGTGCATATATGTTAAATCTGTCCCTATTATGGGGTCATTGCCCTCCCATTATGTTGGCAGTTATCCAGAAGCCTTGCGCTGAGTGGTCGAGACCTATAAAAACTATTATCTGTTAATCCCTGGTGATCGTAGTGGCATTCCCTGCAAAACCGCAGACCTTCAGTGCTGTGATTTAAACAGGATTGCAATAAGTGTTCACTCACATGGTTTCCTGGCTGGCAACACTGTTGCCAGCCATGAAACCTCACTTATTTACATTTAAACACAGTGTGTGGAATGAATATGCAATGAGCATTGCAGCTCATCGCCCATCACCGTACACGCATGTAAACTTTGTGTAGGCTTCACTCAAAGCCTGCATGGAGTTTACTGAATCCCTGTGTAAGTGTTTTAAATATCTATTGGGGTCTGCATAAACACTAAACAAGTCTCCTTCTTTAGTATCTATACTACTGCTTCCTTTCCTCCTCTGTTTATAACTGCTGATTTATTTATTTATTTTATTGCAATTGTTTACCGGGAAAGTCCACTGGGTCTAAAACAGCCCATTTTTTAGTGGAGGCTTGGGGAGAAAAGCTCCATCAAGAAAACAGATACAGAAAAATATAAACATTAATTGGTACAGAAGTAGAAACAGTGTTACAAATAGTAATTACAGTAATATATACAGAATATATACATAAAAGCAGGTATCTATTTGGTTTGATTACTGTGATATATACAGAAAATATCAGTCATCTGTACTCATATAGGATGATAAGTTTAGAAATTATGACACTTAAATTTACTTATGTGTATACTATATCCTGCCATAAAAAAACAGTTTATTACAGCATATGTTCCACTAGCCATTCAAAACTGCCTTCACACTCACATACAGATGGTCTGTTTTTCTATTTACATACATATTTATGTGGCATGTTTATATATAAATGTCTGTATCTAAAATACTCATATTAGGCTATTCTTTCCTATAACATATGCATAATTTACAAGGAAGGAACATGCTGGTCTGCCATTCTTCTGAATATAAGGTGCAGAATATTTCTGATGCTAAATTATCTGCAGGTCTGCTGCTGTGTAGCCTAAAAAAAGCTAGCATTATAACTGTACTGATTCACAGCCATTAGAAGATAATACTTTACTTTCTGACACATTTTTCAATTTATTATAGTATTGCTCCTAATTATGTTTCTGTGTGGAGTATGCATGTTCTTCCTGTACTCATGTGGGTTTCCTCTGGGTGCTTTGGTTTCCTCCCACATTCCAAAGACATGCATTAGGTGGATTGGACACTCTAAACTGACCCTAGGTGTGAGTCTGTGTGTGAGTGAGCGGTACACTCTTTAAGAAGGGTTGGGTGCCAGGCTAGCAATTTGACCCAGTAAAACTGTAACTGCTACAGAAACAAGTGCCTGGAAGGGTGCTCATTGCCTGACGTGCTGAATGGCACATGTGGAACTGAGAGGGAGAGAGAGAGAATTATAAGGTTATTACTGAATGCAAACCCCTTTGTTGTAAGATGAGTTGCCACCTGGCTCACAAACCAGGCACACACTATTAAAGGAGGGACTCCAAATTAGCCAGCAGACCTGTTACCAGTGGGGTGCCACAGGGGTCAGTGCTGGGCCCCCTACTGTTTGGCATACACTTTTCAGAAATTCAGGTCAAAACTAAAGAGTTGTGGCTGACCAAGTTTGCAGATGACTGCAAACTAGGTGCAATCATTGAATCCCCAAATTATGTCAGTATACTCCAGGAAAGTCTCACACAGACCAACGACTGGTGAATTATTCCTGATCTCAAACTGAATGCAAAAAAAATGCATCATCATCATTCCCTTCAGCACAAACAATGTTCCTTCACACTATCAAATCAATAACAATACCCTAAATACCCACAAAGTGGTAATGGACCTGGGATCACAGGTTAACTGTGACCTTAACTTCAACCACCATATGTCTGCCATTGAAAGGAAAGCTTTCCACATAGCTCACTTGATTAGTAAAGGCATTGACTTGAGAGCAAAATAAATTATAACCCCATTGTGTTCAGCACTTATCTGGCCCACAATTGAGTATATACTGTATGTATCTGGTATGTATTGCACTAAGCATCTACAGCAATTAGAGAAAATTCAGATGTTTTTAACAAAGAAAATTAAAGGCCTCCACATGTGCTTTACATGGATCAACTAAAATCCCTATCACTATACTCTGTGTTTCATAGGCTTCTTAGGGGACACTTATACCTTGCCTACAGAGTAACTCGAGACCCAAACCTAATGAACTTGCTGCATATCCATAAATCAAATGGGTCTATGGCTACCCATTTCAGGGACTTAAATAGGACATGCTGGAGGGGCAGTTATCTCCCAGTGACTGCCACATCTTTGGAACAAGCTACCAATTCATGTAAAACAGAACACCTCTGTGACATTGTACAAGAGGAACCTGGATGAGTGGATGTGGCACAGTAAATTCTTACTGGGGATAGCACCCACAACCCTCGTGGACATGGGCAGTCATCACTAAACACAATCTTGGGATTTAACTAGTACCTCTATGGTATTACATTGGGTTGAAATGGCTAGGCTTAAAAGGACCTTTGGGTAGAGAGCCTAGTAATCTCATATGAGCCTATAATGTTTGGAGCCTTAAAAAACACATTTTTTAATTTAAAAAGCAGAAAATACCGCACTGTTTAATTTCTCAGCTTTGGCCCATCTCTATCTCCTTTTGTTGATTTTAAGGGTAGCATATTTTGGCCCACCTCTACTTCCTTTTGTTGATTTTAAAGATGAAATATTTTGTGTAGACTGGTTTGATCTACTTCTGATCTTACAGAAGTAAAGAAACACTCTAACTTTGTGGATGAAGAGAGATTGCATTTTGCATCTGTTCTATGGCACTTCTTTTGGACACGAGCTAAATGATTCTGCAAAGATTATTTGTGATGCAAACATCATGGCATTCACATGTCTGTCTTTCGTCTTCCTCTGGCACCTTAAACAGATAAAAAGACTATTTTCTCTGTAAGTATAGGGGATAGTTGCAGTCATATAAAATAACTATGACATAAAACTTATAGTCTTAATGTTACTACTCACCCAGCTAAGCGGAGAGGATATAATTTTTTTTTCTTTATGTGCTGTTTTTTTTTGCATGCATTATCGACTCATTTTAGCAGGTTCCATTTATAGCATTATTAATGTGATAATAAAGCTGATTGGGTTTCTCTGTACACTCATTTGTTGTTCTTAAATGTAAGGATTGGTGAAGCCTTTGTGAGCTAATTGGCTCAGATCATATTTGGAGAGGTGCAGCACCTCACCTTGGTTTGGGACTAATAACATAGCTTCTGCTTAGATTAGGAATGGATGTCTGGTACCTCATTTGAAACTGGAATAGACATCTAAAAAGCTTAATCTGGTTGACATATTCTTGATTAATATGTTAAACATAGTTCGTGCACGGGCATATTTGTCAGGAGACACCTTATTTTCTTACATTATTGCATGGGGGGGGGGTATTTTAAACTTAGGCTAAAATCTAAAGTTCGGTTAGGGTTTGTTTAGGAAAGGTTAAGTGGGACAGTTAAAGTGTTGGTTAAAAAGAAAGTGTGGTAAATGGGGGAGGTTTTTTATTAATTTAGGTTTGGGCATAGGAATCTAGCAGTCTTTTCAGAGTAGATTAGCCCTTATATACTAGCCATGTCCAAAGTGACCAGGAAGTTCTGGGCCTGTCAGTGGATATTAAGTGGTAAGGTAAGCAGTTGTTGGCTTTGTACAGGATTACAGATAAGGGCTGTATGAGAATGCAAAAGTATTTAAGTGATCAAGGCGCAGTGTTAGTTGGAAATTAGTTTTGATCCTTGGTTTGGGGTAGAAAGGAGTTGGTGACATGTATGTTTTGTTAGTTCTGTGGTAGGTACCATAAACAGGGTTGTGTAGTGGATATTCTGCTCAGTAAGGGTAGCATAGGAAAAAATAGAGTAAGGTGGTTAGCTAAGAGAGGTATGCAGGACGAATTATGCACATAAGACTTGGTCATTACTTTGAACTGATCACCCAGTCAGATCAAGCTGTGTACAGCTGATATGTTAAGTGGTATTGCAGAAGATGGTTTGACAGTTTAGAGGTTAACAGGAAGCCCAAATGTGCATACAGGTTTGTTATGTCCTGCACACAGTTTGTCAATTAGTGGAAGGTGTGATTAAGACCGTCATTTGAGTGGATTCTATATCTGATTAATGCATTCCGGCAGATAACAATGTTTTTTGGTATCATTTTAAGTTGTAAGAGCAATAATTAAAATTAGTTGCTATTTTATGAGCTATTGTTCACCTGGTAAGTCTGTTTAGTTGTTGGGCAGGTCAGGAGACTGTGCATGTTATGCTTCGGTTTCAAGGATGGAGCATGCTGTTGAGAGCGGAAGGTTAGCCGCAGGAAAAAGGCAGGGATGAGGGAAGACATGTGGCACATGTTTGCATACTCTAGAAATGGTCTTGACCTTGTAGAATGTACAGAATTTTTGCCTCATATTTATTTCTTGACAAATCTTTGAAGGTAAAAAGACAAACCCCAGGATTCATGAAGCTTGCGCCAGGCGCAGGTGTAGCATAGGCGGTATAATGCCAAATATGGCCGCCGAGCGATTCAGGTACGATCCAATTCCATGTGCACTACCAGCGTACACCAGATCTGCGCAGCCCTCGGTTTAGGTATGCTAATCACTCCATGTGCAGTGCCACACCATGCAAATGAAGGTAAATAGCGATTCATGAAGTGGTGAAGGCGTAGCGTATGCCCACAGAAATGTAAACCAAAAAAAAGGTTTACATTTTTCCAAACAGAACATCGGAGCTATGAAAGTGGACCAGACTCATGTATTACAAAGTTAACATATGCCAATGACTAAATATACAGCCAATGGCATAAGAAAAGATGCACAACACCTAAAAAACAACATTTAATGTCATGTCCACAGTAACGCAAAGTACAACCGCAGGGCATGTGTGCGCAAATGGGAACACAAAGAAAATATATACAAGTGTCATAAAATCGCAATGTAAGACAAATCATAATTTCACCATAATACTCAATGGTATGCATGGTACACCACAACCAAGCTGCAAGGGTTGCTAAGTGTCTGTGACAGTGTTCGGTGCAGTAACTAGGAATTAGTAGTCAATGCCATGCAAATGAGGTAAGTAATAGTGAATCACAAACGCCCCACCGGACTAAGGATGTACCATACGGCGCAGCGCTACAACACCGAGGAGTGGTTTACAGGTATACATGACATCAGCAGTGTGCCACCGTAGCTGTAAGCACACTGGAGCAATGCAAATCCGGCCTAGCCATTGCTAAGCAAGGCCGCAGGACAGGGGTGGGGATGTAGGTATAGCATCGTTTAGCTGAGAGCACATATGGTGCCCGAAAGCGCATGTTTACGGGGATGAAAACATGCCCGAAACCCGGTAAGCGGACGCATGCTCCGTGCACCATAGCTCAAACAGGAAGGTTAGGGGAAGACGATAAGGAAATGCCGCACTAGGGTAATTGGAGTACAACTGAGCAATTAACACCTATTAACTCACAGTGGGCAATCGACGGCAGCTGACTAGTCTTCTCGCAGAAACCTGCAAAACAGGATAGGGGAGGTGTCGGATTGCAAAGAAAAGAGAACTGTCATAGCAGAGCAAAGCAAACCTACAGTAGACCGGCCATAGAACACATTACGCAAGATAAGCCAGGTTTAGGAAAGTACAAATGAAAGCAGACTGCTGGATGCATGCCAGAAAATGGGAGGTGAAACGTTAAGAAATGTAAAGGGAAGGGCAAGAGGTAATCCACGGCAACCAAATGTAATTCAACACCAAAGGCACCACAATAATAGTACCTGTCATAAAACACATAAGATACCCTGTAGCTACGATCGTACATACACACCCTATGACATAATCAGTGTTCACAGCACAATAGTATAAAGTGTGAAAGGACCTCACACACACCTGTGTATTCCCAAACACTGCACCATCCGTGTAAACAGATGGGGAACTTTTACAATGTAAATGTTGGGAGTTGCCATAGCTGTGATTCATCACCATGTGTTAGAGACTGAAGGTGTTGTGGAGGATGATGCTGAAAACCACCGCAGGCCCCGGAGGAGGAGAAGAGTGTTCAGACCAAGGGTAACCTACCAGGGGCTACATGATCTGGAGATAGTAGAGCATTACAGGGTGGATAAGGACATCTTACAGCAAATAGTTGAGCTGTGCCGGCCATGCCTGAGATACAGAAACAACAGAGGGGAACCCATCCCAGTGGACATGAAGGTATGTGTAAGCTTGTGAATACTAGCCACAGGTACCTTTCAAAGGCCAACTGGAGATATAATGGGGATCTCACAGGCATCAGCATCCAGGGTACTACACCAGTTCCTGGATGCCATGTTACCACATGCCAATGAGCATATATACTTCCCCCGAACTCAGGAGGAGTTGGCCAGCAATATGCGTCTCTTCCACCATGTGGCACACTACCCGGAGGTACTGAGTGCGATAGACTGCATGCACATACATATCAAGTCACCACCCGGTGAGCATGGTAGGCGCTACATAAACCACAAGGGATACCACTCCATCAACTGCCAGGTCATGTGCAATGCCCAGGGCATTATCATGGATGTGTGTGCTGGCAGCCCTGGAAGCTACCATGACTCCCACATCTGGCATGCCTCACAGCTGTATCAGGTATTTGTCAGGGGGGACATCCCACATGGCCACCTTGTGGGGGATTCTGGCTATGCACTGGAGCCGTGGATAATGACTCCCATCAGAAATGCACACACACCCATGCAAGAACACCATAATGAGGCACACGCACAAACCAGAATCATCATAGAGTGTGTGTTCGGGATGCTGAAATCATGGTTCCGTTGCTTGGACATATCTGGTGGAGCCTTGCAGTACTCTCCAGGCACATGTGCCCACATCTTCATAGTATGTGCCATGCTACATAATATGATCCTGCAGAAACAGCTGCAGCAGGGACATATTGGTGAAGGCCCTCACAGCCCACCATAATTGCCAAGGCCATCACAGGCACAGAGGGATTCAGACCACGAACCCCCTGTGCCAGCTCCAGTAGGCAGACGGAAGCGTGCCCAATATGCCTACACCTTGGCAAAGAGGGAACGTATAGCACATACTCTGATAGTGTAGGCCCCTATGGACTGACACACCTCTCTACCTGCACACACAGTAAAATGGATGGCACACACACACACGACCACCTGTAAATTGTAATGTATAGGTGGCCTACTGTGTAAATCCTACATAGGCAGCCCTCGACCATTGCACACACAACAGCTATTGGAACATGGAATGTCATCACCTGAACAGTACACACACCTATCAGCATATGTTGGTACTGTATGTATAGGTTCCTAGGTACATCGGTAGGTACACGCCCAATTGTCAGAGGCCATTCATCAATCAAGGCAAACAGTGTCTGCTGTCGCCACCACATCAAGTAACCAACTGTCCCTCAGTGGAGCAGAGCCAATTGCGGGATCCATGTGTGTAATCACTGTTCCCCACACACTCTGCATGGATTCCCTGGTGTGTTAATGAGGGGCTCCATATAATGTAATCATGGATGTAGTGGCAAAGCATGGGGTGTACCCATGACAGGTATCTGTCACCCCAGCATGCTCCACCTATGGTTGTGTGAAGGTGTAGCACATTATAGTGTGTGGCTCACTGTGATATGTATTCCCAATGCTGGAGGACATCCATTAAACATCACTTGGACATACCATTAATCCATATGTAAACTAACTGAGTTACCCATTTGATTGCAGTATGGAGTAACAGCCATAGTACAGTCCACATACAAAATGCCATAACACGTGTACAAATCCCAGATGCCCAAGTGGTAAATGCACTGACTGTCGTGCATGTTCCCAGTTCCACGTTCTGCAAGGGACGTTACGTAATCCCGAAGGCACGAATAATGGATGTTGGATGCAGGTCATCAGATCAGATTTAGCACATGTTAGCGGGAATATGCATTGCCCAGTGCTGGTAAGCGTCGTTTAAACATGACTATACGGATATGCGCGAAACAGGGCTAAGCCTCTCTGAATATCCGCAGATCATGGTCAATGATGTCCAGAACAGGTGAAACTAGCATTATTCACCCCTGTACTAATAGTGCCTGCTCTGAAGGGTAAAACGACTACTGCCAGGAGTAGAACATGCAAACATGTACACAGTCACCTAACACTAAGCTACCCAAGATGTACCAACGGCAAGTGTGTAATGTGACAGGTTCAAACACAAACGTGCGGAGTCCAGGAAACAGTATACACCGACATGTACACAATGAAAGGTGTATTCTCCCTCTCACTCTCTCTCATATATATATATATATATATATATATATATATATATATATATATATATATATATATATATATATATATATATATATATGTATATATATATATATATATATATATATATATATATATATATATATATATATATATATATATACATAATAGAGATAGAAAGGATGATAGAGAGATATATGTTGATATATACGGATTCATCTATATCTGCAAATATATAGATAGGTCAACGACATGTACACAACCATGGAGGTAGAAATAAATAGGATACTGGAAACAATGGAATGTGTCACATACCGACACGCATAATCACGAGGCTTAAAGACCAAAAGAACACAGTACCAGAACACTGGAACCGCATGTAATATTATCACGATATTAAGGGACATTTAGTTATTGCTGCCGGTGTTGCGGTCCACGTAGGTACTGTGTTCACCTGTGTTTGTGATTGCTGTAGTCTGTATATGTGTGTGTTGAGGGTGCCGTGTGCGTTTCCATGGGACTGCAATGTGTGTGTGTGTGTTTGCATCATGTGTCTGTTAGTGCTAACTCTGAGGTAGATCATTACGGTAGGTGTGGTTATAGCTGGCCGTAGGCATACGGTTACCACCTGTCCCACTTTAAGAAGGACAGCACCTGTCCCACTTTAAGAGGGACAGCCCCTCCCTGAGCAGTTGTGTCCTGACAAAAAATATTAAAAAGGGCAAATGTCCAAGATTGTAGAACATAATTATGTCTCATATATTATGTAATAGTTGCATTAAATACTCATGCCTGTATCTACAAAACGTAAATGTTACATGAAACATGATAAGTAGCTAAAGTGCTACAAGAATAAGTATGTATTCAGGATAAAATATGTTCTATCCTGTGTACTGACCATGGGTATGTGTCAGCCTGTAAACACCGATGTGTGTCCTGCAAATGTCCCACTATGGCCATTTGAAAAGGTGGCAACCCATGCCAAAGAGGTACAGTCACCAACACAACTGCAATGAGTGCAAATATCTGTGACAGAAATACACGACACAGCTGTCATTTAGTAACATTCCTTTACATATCGCTGTATTTCCGGAGGTATGGAAGTATCAACTTCACCTGCATACTATATAGAAACCAATTAACAATGGCTCAATGTATAAGCCCGTAACAACCATAGTTCAGTCTACTAACTGATAGGTCTTCAATTAGGGAAGGAACCCACACACATATATGGAATATGTAGAAATGCAGTCCCCACAAACATGTATATGCTATGTACACCCACCTACATCTCCCCTACACCCGAAACAATTGCAATACAGACTGTAATAACATCACAAACATCCACTCACTCCATTACATCTGCAGAGGCGTTAACATACCTTGGGAGAAACACATTTGTAAAGGTGCCATGTGAAATCATAACTGTTGTATAATGGAACAGACGGCGATGTTACAGGTTTTGTTTGCAATAGTCCCTTATCAGATGGTTGAGATGATAGGTACACTCACATGTAGAACCACATACTCTAGCCATCACACACAATCCACGGGGGACATGAATTCAAAATATCCGTGCCTCTACAAATAGCAGTTGCAATTCCTGACAACAAAACACATACAGGCCGTCTCCCCGAAGGTAGGGCAAAAGGGCAATGCCCAAGTGGAGAATTCAACTATACTCCACTGTTGCCACGTAATTGGCAAATGGAGTAGCTGCACAGCTGATGTGCATGTAATAATTTACTCAGGAACACCAATTGGTGGCCGGAAACCACATGTTACAGGTATCGACGTATATGAGGATGACTTGCCATACATTCAAACCGTATGCTCATACCATAGAACTGTTTAACCAGTAAAGGTGTAAGAGAGATATTTACGAAGATTTGGAATGCTAACAAGGTATGTAGAACACTCAGTATGTTAGTGTATGTAGAGCCTGGTTTGTATTAATTAAAAGTGTACGCAATGCATAAAGTGGGAAAAGGTATTATGTAGTGATGTCTTGTTGAGCATAGTAACGCTTGCAGAAATTGTGTGTCCTGCTGTGGGCCACAAGGTAAACATCACATACACCACAAGGGATGTTACATGAGAGCTTTAAACAGAACAATTCCACACCACCCACCATCAGTGGTAGGGTATGTCCAACAAGTACGTGCCATAGCAGGGGATAGTATATGTTAATATACTGTCACAGTAGGCATGTGTATGGGCATATAATGACAATAACATGCCTAAGGTGGTCCTGCTGTGCAAGTATGCTTTGCATTATGGGATAATGTGTACAATATGTGTAATGTACAGTATTGTAGGCAGATATGTCAGATATTCTACACAGCATAACTGTTATATCATGCAAACAAAAGGTATCGTCTATTGGCATGTACAGTACGCAATAACAGGATACATATGGCTTGTAGTCACGGGACACTGTAACAGCATGATAGCTAATCGAAATGGAAGAGCTACTCAATTAACCATGCACAAAGGACTTGTAATAGATTCACAGGTTCATAGTGAGGTACTATGCTGTCTGGCAAGTCTATGTGTAAGCACAACTACAGTGTTTACACCGGCGGCACCTCTCTAGGGTAGTGTCCTGTCTATGAACAGCAGAGCCATGCGTTACCTGCACCTCTGTACAGTACAGACACTGCAGTGATCCCTGACGTATCAGTGTGACTGCCTACAGAGTCACCTATGACCGGTGTGTTGGGTATGTTATAACACCCTATTGGCTGTAGTTGATGGGCACACATGAGTCTGTGGGCTATAAGTAATTGTTGTTGTGTTTGGTGATGGGGGCTGCCTCTGGTGCCTACACAGAGTATGGAGAGGTTCTGCAAATGTCGTACACATACTATGTGTGGCCTGTGGTGGTGGAGATCTAGTGAGACTATGTGATGAGTGGGGTGTGTTGCAAATGTTAAACGTCCCCACATGAATGTCAGGTTCAGTCTGGGTTGGTGAGAGCATTACCCCCAGCATGGCTACATATGTGCATCTCCCACAGGCTGTAGTGTCGTATGTTGGGAGGTGAGCATTGACTGTGTACATGAGACAATTGCTCTATTGCCACATGTTTGCCATATTCATCATATAGACAGGCAATAGTACTGGTAAGTGACACTTGGACATGCCTGTATATTCAACCATGTCTCACAAGATATGTGAGTTACGTGTGTACAACAGCTGTTGTACTGTAAGCAAGCTGGAAATGTAAGGACAGACAGTGTACTTGTAAGAAATGAGTTGGAATGGGTGCTATAGTAATTAGTAGCTCATGAAGTGCTTACATGTTCTGAACAAGTGCTGAGCATGAATATGCAATACAGATAGTGTGTTGGATAATATCAACCCACTGGAACCCACAAGTGGAGACGACAGTCATAATTGGAGGCACTGCACTATTACCCTGCTGAGTATGGTCTGCAAGTCTATGAACCTTTATCAATGTAGATGTTAGCAGTACAGAAGTAGATGACAGTATGGATGATTTCACACTGCATAGCATACCTGTGACAGGTCATAGGACATCATCACCCATACTGTGTTCCAGCTACACTGAGTATACTAGATGTACCTTCGTATATCACAGGAGTGTTCTACCAGTGGCCTGTTGACAGAAGCAACACTACAAAAGGTGCCTGAGTGACTTGTGCATATCACACCAGTGGCAGCTAGAGTAAAACAGGGTTAATGTTTTGTACTCCCCCCTCATTGTAGCCCATACCACACAGACAAATGGGAGGCATCTGTGTATGTAACGATGTGAATGGCCATGACCTAGGAGCAATAGCTGTCTCAGTGTTGTGGACAACATACAGAATGGGCTTTGTGGGTGAGGTGTATGACATATGTGCACAATCTGACAGCTGATAATAGCATTGTCACTGCTAGGTGAATAACCCTGTACCCATTAACTACCACCTGGGCAGCGGTCAACATTATGGACACTGTATAAGGGATGGTGCTGTGCAGTTCACCTCTGTGAGTTGGTGACGTCTCCAGGCCTATTAGGTAGTCATACAAGGCACCCATGTCATGACAGGGTGCCATCCATGAGCATGGAGATCATTGGACAGGCATACACAGCACTTGGGTGACCAATATCGGATCACATATCACCTTTAAGGGGTATTGGCCATGCGTGGATGGGCGATACCAGCCTTCACAATCCTCACCTTCACTATGCAGCATGCTGGCTACCTTGCATAAAGACATGTGCTACACTGTGATGTTGGACATGCTACACGTACATATCCTGATCTGAAAGACATATGTCATGGACAGCCACCGTCCTACTACAAGGATCGCCACATGCTGGACAGATCCCTGTGCCATACATGTTACATACTCCTGCCATACCATGCAACCCTGTCCATCAAAGCTGCACATGTCATCTCTGTCATACATGGTGCGATGACCGCATTGTAGATGTATTATTAACTGTCTGGATCAGTAATGTGGTACTGATGCACCTCGCGGTGGCAAAATGGCTGTCGGATGCAGCTAGAAAACCTTGCCAGTACATGCTATAGTTGATAACCATCCCTGCGAATGATGTCCGGCTAGACATTGACCCATGTCTATCACATGTGCAACACAGGCGATACGTGGCAGGATGTTGAACTGCTGTACAGTGCCATGTAGATGTATATGGCAAAACACATGCATGTAAAGGTTTCTGTGTGTATGTGTGCATTGTCACTGTTCATGTCCATTAAGGCAGTGTATGTGTTGATATGTAACATATACACAGCATCAAGGTCAACAGCATTACTTTGGACACATCCAGGAATGTGCTGATAGGTAAGAACACCAGTACAGGCAAACAGACATGCCCACATCAAGACAACATTCACATGGAGTATGAACAATGTAATGAGGTGACACACATATATAGTGATGATATCCAATGCATAACGGGTGTTACATGTGTGTGACACAAACATGTCAGTCGTGTCAGTGTCATGATGAATTGCAAAGATAACTGTTCAGATGTACTAGATTTAATACAAATGTATGTGCAGCTGTATCTCTGTACATCTCTGTGATACTGTGACCTGTATCCATCATTATGTCTTCCAGATAATGCCTCGTTCATGCCTGCCAGTGTATAGCCGCCGGGAGGATGATGCCCTCATCCCGTACCTCCATGAGAACTACGAGGTGTTGATCAGCCATGTGCCACAGCATGCCCAGCAGCATGACAACCTGTGGCAGGACCTTCGTAGGAGGGTTAATGATGTGGGTGGCCATAACCGCACCTACCAGCAGGTGACCAGACACTGCACGGACCTGATACGACATGCGAAACAGTGTTCCAATGCAATCGCCAGGAAACAAGGTGGGAACAGGTGGTGGGCCACCAACCCAGCCCCAACTCACAACCACCGAGGAGCTACTGGCCAGCCTGGGGACACCCTCAGAACAGCATCCACAAACACTAGCTGCCATTGTGGAGGTGGGTGTCTCCCAACCAATGAGCCTGGAGTTGCCTGGTAAGTCACTACTGCACATATGACTATTATATCCCATTTAGTTGCATGTGTCACTGTACAATATGTAATGTAACATCATACCAACCCTGTGTATAGACACATGTGCATAATATATGCCATTGTACAGGCAAATGTGTTAACATGCACAGTGCACCCTGTGGCTGTCATACAGTCATGGATAATGTTCAAACTGCTGTGTCACCCCTATACAGGTACCTCTGGCATGCCGCACAGACATCAGTCCATTGCAGGTGAGACAGTTATCAGTATCTGGCATGTTAATGTATATATCTATTTGCCATGTGGCCAGTTAACACATGTACACATAATGTATGGTCCAGACTCGATATACAGGTCGCATCTGTCATCATTCACACTGGCTACCCATGTGCAATATATACAAACTAAATGAAACACCGACATGAAACCACAGTATCTGTCATTGCTAGATGTGTGGACAGCTGTGCATACAACGGTGGAGGGGTTCAATGTAGGCATATGTATTATACATTGGAACAACACATGTGTGGTATGCAAACAGTACCACACAGTGAGTTGGGATATGGGCAGCCCATAGGAGTCACCATTGTGTAATATGCCCCTGCAATGGGTGCACACATTGTGATGTGCCATCTGACATGTCCCAGACATGTAGTGTACCGGCTGCAATATTGTCTCACTATTCAATAATACATACCCCACATACCAAACATACAAACCATTGTCTGCACAGCCCTGTGGACAGTGACATATCTGACATCTATGGGTGTATGTCATATGGGACAACACAGACATGTGAGATAGACAGCCATCACAAACATTTGGTCAACACATGTTCACACATGGCCATGGAGGATGACCAGAGACATGTAGCCACACAGTAGATGTGATGTGTATACACCCTGTTGCACATTGTCCACACATGGTCCAACTATAGCCTTAGTTGACTGATTATATAGTTGATATGGAACACTGGACATCCTAAAAGCCTGTGCACAGCTAGTGGAGGTGTCACTTAATTTGACAATATAAGATGTGTTGAACATCACGACTGTGTCATATCATGAATGTAGTCACCTGTACAGCTTCCACAGACATTGAGACCACATCAGGCCACAGATACCATACATTTCCCTTGCTGCTGTAGGACATCACTGTCAGCCATGCACC
The DNA here is from genome assembly GCF_019279795.1 of Protopterus annectens. Taxonomy (NCBI): domain Eukaryota; kingdom Metazoa; phylum Chordata; order Ceratodontiformes; family Protopteridae; genus Protopterus; species Protopterus annectens. The sequence goes on along the minus strand of NC_056751.1, from coordinate 487,674,764 downwards.
TCGTGTGTGTGGTACATTAATGTCATGTGGGACATGGTGTATTGACAAGTCTGCCATGTGTGGACATGATTGCCAGGCAGCTAAGACTTTGTAGTAGTTGTGCAGGGGTGTCACCCGTAGATCTTCCAGTGACCTGTCACATGACACAGCATGGTCTGGTGTGTACACACCTCAGCGATGTGGGTCACAATCCACAGTTAAGTAATGTGCATGCATGCAGTTATGGCTATGCACTGTGTGCGTATTACACACTGTATAGCAATATAGACGCCTCATGATGCCAAGCAATGGCACAGTGTTTGTACTTCACACTGTATAGCAATGTAGACACCTCACACTACCCTTCAATGCTCATGCACATTTGCTAAAAGTGCATTCTATCTGTAGGGCATACAGACAACAATGCAATGTGATACCCATTACAACACTGTACATGTGTCAGGACACCACTGTGTCTGACATGTATACATGTCAATGCACACATCAGCAGATTACATGTCAAGGTCACTTCAGCCATGTGTACTGTTAACCTGTGCTGGTCCACATGGTGTATCACAGGGAGGCATGCTTACTACCATGATTGTGTGAACTGCATGGCTACTGATATGACACCTGCTTGCTGTTGTGTGCAACCCAGGGAGGTATGCTAACTACCACTATTAATGTCTGAGCTGCATGCCGTCTTCTGTATCACATGCATGCTGCATGCCGTCTGTCAAATCACATGCATGGTGTGTCTGTGCGTCTGTGTGTCTGTGTGTCTATTGTAATGTAGAGCCTTTATTTGCATTCACAGGTGATTTCGGTGCGTTACCGTCCTGCGGTCCATCTGATGTTAGTGTCCCCACAGATACTAGCAGTGATGAGCATATGCATAAGGTACAGGCAGGGTTGTCAGGGGCTGGATCTGTGCCAATGGTTGCCATCCCAGCTATGTCCCCCTCTTCCCCGCACACAGTTCTCATGCCAACACATATCCCATCACCAGTGGCCATAAAGGAAGGACAGTCAGCGTGTGTTAGCTTGGAACAGAAATGTGTGGTGGCTACAGAAGGTGTGTCTCCACACCATGGTGTCAGTGTAATGACTGCAGATGTGCCACACAGGCATGTGGCCAGTGCTGCTCATAGGAGGACCTCTGGCAGACATGCACCTGCAGGACAGAGTGCAGCAGCTGGTGTCACCAGACACATGTTCCAGACTGTAATGGCGGCACAGGCACGTGCTGAACGGCAGAACAGAGAAGGGCAGAGGCTTCAGAGGGCTGCTATCCCTACTCTAAATGACAACATCCAGGCATTGACAAATGCTCAACAGCAGATTGCTGATGTTCTGGACAGGCGATTGGGTGACATGGTTGGAATCCTTGACCGTGGCATGGCAATCCGTGAGCATGAGCTGTCTGTGCTGGAACATCTGGTAGGAGTGAGGCATATGCCACGTGGACATAGGCCAGCTACACCACCTAGTGCAGGTCAACGTGAACTAGCCACCTCACATGCCCGCTCCCATAGTGCCGGTAGCAGTAGCAGTGCAGCTGGTGCTGCGCTGTCCACACCAGGACACAGCAGGCCACGTGGACATGGCCCTGGACATTCCCAGTGGGGACACGGTTCCAGTGGACATGTGCCATCGGACAGTAGCCAATCTGTACCTCCACCTGGTAGTGCCTGTGCAACCCCTAGCAGACACAAGTCACATGGCCATGGCCGGACACAGTGAGCTGTACATCCTGGTCTGTACAATCTGGAGCTGTCAATAATACCCCTGTGTATGCCTGACAAAAGGCAGAACTGTGTGCACACATACACGCACACAGCAGAAACATCTGTAGGGCACCACAACACCCACATGCATAATGACCACACATGTCCAATCAGATCACCAGCCCTTACCCACACATATGAGGTCATCCACTGGTGCAGCCTATGCCCCTGGCAAACATTATCACCCTGTGCATATGGGGATGCCTGTGCCGCATCCCTGTCATCCACACCACTAGTGCAGGGACATGCTCATATGGTCTGATGCACAGGGTGAACAGAATAGTGAGATAAGTGTATATTACATTAGTTGTGTACTGTTGACACGCACCAGACATAACATGTAGTACAGATTTCTAATGCATTGTTATATGTTCACAGTATGTGTCTTGGTAACAACGGTAACAGCATGTTGGTAATAATGCCTTGCTTCCCTCCTTAAGGTCTACTTGCATGTGCTAATAAGTAGCAGTGTTTGAAGTTTCACATGTGTAAATGTGGAGTACTCACAGGCATGTATGGCAATACCAGCATGCTATACATAGCCTGAACCTCACTGTTAGAAAGGCTACCATTCCACAGATGTCCACACATCTACTGATCCAGAAGCATGTGGGTTGTTTAATAGGCTACAGTGGCTAGAGATGTGACATCCTTAAAAGGTCATATCACAGGTATGGTGACATGGTGTGGGGGGTTTACACAGCGGTCTGGCCGATGATAACATTAGAGGCCACTTGATAGCATGAGGCCTCACTGTGTAGCAGTAATACACTGTCACATTACAGGATGAGAACACACACAGACATACACAGAAACACACAGTAACATGCCCACACTCACGGGGTCAACAACACTATAACGCACACTCGATAGTGTTGAGATGAGGACTCCTGCCTATCTGGTAATCACCCTCACAGTACTGTGCACCCACACTATGCGACACAGAGAATGAACATGTACAGGTAGCCAGTAAGGCTGAGACCGATGGCATGAACAGGGTAGTAGACTGCATCACCATGGGGGGTTAGGGATCCTGTCTGTTCTGTATGGTAGCATACACCCTCACTCCATGCCATACATACATACACACACACGCACACACACTGTGGAGTCCACAAATGTAATTCACATACAGATAGCTGACATGTGTGTGATACACACACCACCCCCGCCTACGTCGTGCTTTCTACACTGCAGTATGTTCAGATCTCTACAATAGTATACAGGGGTGTGTAACAATTGGGAAGTATTCCCCACCATACATGGCATATGTGGTCACACAAGCAAACACACATGGCAGTACTGTGAATCATACACCTGCTATATAATGATACATCTGACAGACATGCAGTAGTATTGGCCGCATTATGTGTACCAACGCTACCTTTGGCAATTGTGCTGCTATATGCACACGGGAGGATGTAAGTGTTGCCGGTGTCAAGTGATTTACAGTCAGTAACACCCTGACCGCTGTGTAGGTTGTATGTCTTCACCTTCAAGCAACAGTAACATAGCGTACTGTTTGCACATGTAATGGTAGGATGGCTTGTGACACACCTGTGAGACGTCTTCAGCAAACATCCATCATCAAAGGTGGATCACCACTTTATGTACACACATCCATCCATACCTGATGTACATCCTACTGTACTGTCAGTATTTCACCATATACAGGTGTCAATGATGGGGCTGCATTGCAACTGCATGTTGTAGTTAGGCACAGATGAATGACATACATCAGCTACTGCACATGCATGGTAGCTCCATGCACACCACTACATGTACATGTGTGTTGGTCCTACATTCCTGTCATGTAGCCATATTTGTATGCATTGCAATTGGTGGACATGTGTGATGACATACATGACATTTGGACTGTTGTATGATATGATGGTTATCATGGGTAACTAGTACAGAGGGAATGTTACCTCGGTCAACATTGCTACCTTATGTACTGTTAGCATTCAACAGCCATGGACCTACCTTCCATGTGCATGCATGTCATTGCTGTAGCCACTTGTCTGCACGGAGGACAGCAAAAGCTATGCTATGTACATATGTGTTGTGTGTGTGTGGGCCATGTACATATCCACTGCGATTACATGTATGTCATATCCAAACATGAGTGTTCTTTGGTGTACAGCGACAGCCATCTGTTACAGCTGTGTAAGACCCAGGGCCCCTGTTATGTGTAGAGCCGGCCTGGTCATGAACAGTGGTATCATTGCATTGCATAAGACAAGATGGAACCCTGTCAGTACATGTGTAGTCTGCACAGTTGCTGTAGACCTATGTACAGTCCACTGGTCATGAGTCACATGATGTTGTAGTAATGTATGGGTGTGTGTTGCTGGTCCAAGGACATGGTGATGTCTGAGGGCTACATAGTAGAATGTGGCATTTTCCACTGTGATATGCACCTGAGACATCTGTGATGGCTCTTGAGTGTGTACTGGTCAATAGATGTGAGTGGCCTTCATGTACGTGGGGACAGTAACACCAAACTGTGCCCTTCCATGTTTAGAATCCGTGTGCATGCAAGACAGCCCTTTGTTACTACTGTGTGAGCATGCCCTGTACGCCGTCATGTAGATGGACACACAGTACATTCCCAACTGTGCCCTTCCGTGTTTAGAATCCGTGTGCATGCAACACAGCCCTTCGCTTCTACTAAGTGTACGATTATGCCCAGTACGCCATTGTGTAGATGGACACACAGTACATTCCAAACGGACGTGTGATACTAAGTGTGTGAGCATGCCCAGTGACACCTTGTGTCGGTTATGTGCCTCTATGTATGGGCATGGCCATTGAAATCCTGTATAGCGATGGTGGCCATCCAGGCAACAGATGTCCATACCCCACGTCAGGATGGATTCCTACATTGAACACACTGGTTGACTGTCTTGAAGGGTGTACTGTCTGTGGCGCGTCTCCTATCTAATTAGTGTTGCAATAGTGCTCCGTAGATAGTCAGTTGTCCCGCTCACACCACTGCCGTGTGTTTGTCTATGTCTACCTTGGGACAGTAATATGCTTTTAGACTGCTCACTCTCTATACATTCCCTATCGGCGTCTTTGCCTTTGCAGATGATGTCATCCACCTAGAAGTATGCCTCTGGGAGTACTGTGTGCCAATAATCTCAGTAGCATGTTCTGTAACTGCGTAATGCTGTAGTGTGATCAGGTAGTTAGGTGTATGTTCGACTCCCAGCCCTGTCAAGTGTGTGTGTGTTTCCAGCTGCCTGGGGACAGAGTAATGCTTTTAGATCACGCACTCCCATTACATTCCCTATCGGCATCTTTGCCTCTGCGGATGATGTCATCCACCTAGAAGTATGCCTCTGGGAGTGCTGTGTTCCAGTAATCTCGGTAGCGTGTTCTGTAACTGCGTAATGCTGTAGTGTGGTAAGGTAGTTAGGTGTATGTTTAACTCCCAGCCCTGCCAAGTGTGTGTGTGTTTCCAGCTGCCTGGGGACAAAGCAATGCTTTTAGACGATGCACTCCCCATACATTCCCTATCGGGGTCTTTGCCTCTGCGGATGATGTCATTCACCTAGAAGTATGCCTCTGGGAGTGCTGTGTTCCAGTAATCTCGGTAGCACGTTCTATAACTGCGTAATGCTGTAGTGTGATAAGGTAGTTAGGTGTATGTTCTACTCCCAGCCCTGCCAAGTGTGTGTGTGTGCGTGTGTGTTTCCAGCTGCCTGGGGACAGAGTAATATTTTTAGACGGCTCACTCCCCATACATTCCCTATTGGCGTCTTTGCCTTTGCGGATGATGTCATCCACCTAGAATTATGCCTCTGGGAGTGCTGTGTTCCAGTAATCTCGGTAGCATGTTCTGTAACTGCGTAATGCTGTAGTGTGATAAGGTAGTTAGGTATATGTTCGACTCACATCCCTGCCAAGTGTGTGTGTGTTTCCAGCTGCCTGGGGACAGAGTAATGCTTTTAGACGGCGCACTCCCCATACATTCCCTATCGGCGTCTTTGCCTTTGCGGATGATGTCATCCACCTCGAAGTATGCCTCTGGGAGTGCTGTGTTCCAGTAATCTCGGTAGCGCATTCTGTTACTGCATAGTGCTGTAGTGTGGTAGACTAGACAGGTAGGTGCTCGATTCCAAGCATAGCAGGTGTGTGTGTTTGGCAGTTATACCATATGTGTTGGTATCTGTAGGTGGCTAGCTGCGGGATGTGTCCAGTGTGTTTTGTTGCTGACCTATATAGTGTCCACAGCCCACATATTCTGCCAAGACATTGGTTTCTCAACACATACATTTGCCAATAGGTCTGGTGAGTAAATGTCAGCAGCCCTACTCTTACCCTTGATACAGTCTGACCTGCGTGATGCAACTAAACACACGTGCCTTGATAGTAACAACACAACATGATACAGGTGGCACAGGTAGTTTCCTTTGCATTCCTGTCTATGCTTTGCTGTCATGTGGTCCGCTGTTGTGATATATATGCAATATCTACATATGTGTGTACATGTATATGTGTGTGTATATATATATATATATATATATATATATATATATATATATGTCTATGTATATATGTATACAAATAATATATATGATATATGTTGATATAGAGAGATAGACATAGATGTGAACATATATGTGTGGGGACATCAGCACTATTGAATGTTTGTGCCGGATGATCTGTACGTGATAACCTGGGATGTATGTACACCTGCCATGGCGTAGTGGTAATGCACATCGTCTGTAGTGTGCAGGGTCACAGGTTGTAGTCGTGTAAACACCAGTAGTTTTGTTGCTGGGAAGACCATGGGACATTGAATATGGTAATAGTAAGGCACCTGTTGTCAGTTGTGTACGGATCTGAGCGGCACTGAGCAGTGGTTATTAATTTGGAGGTTTGGTATGGGTCATATGACTATTCATTAGAAGAATATACTATGCGGATGAGGTTGACAATAGTGTATCCCATTTATCCCCAGGGTGAGATGCAGGTCCCTGGAGTGTATGTGTGTAGTTATCCGGGTGCAGGGCTCGAATATAATTGACAGCATGGGAGGGGGGTCAGGCATACTGTAAGACTGTACATACATTGCAGAACTGTGCCTCGGGACTGCTCCTGCCTTAGCATGCCTAAGCTAGGGGTGTGTCTATACCTGCCTGGTGACATTGGCTGGGATGACAACAGTGGTGGAGTAGCAGGGTGTACAGGCTGCACAAACAGGTGTTGATCAGCACAATCAGCAGATGACATGGCCAGCCCACACCTGAACAGTACGGTAATGTGAGCAAGCAGCATACACACAGGTTTCTTCCGCACTCTACACCACCGGTGTATACCTGCGGGACATGTCACGACACAGTCAAACCAAATGAGAAGGGCTGCAGCAGGCAACATAAACCAACATGTGCAGGTGGCTGAGGGCAGTGAGGATATGTATGCTGCTGAACAACCCTTACTGGGGTGACATAAGACTTTATACACCCAGGGTGACTTACCAGGGGCTACATGAGCTGGGGATGGTGGAGCACTATGGGGTGGACAGAGACCTCCTATAGTGGCTTGTTGACCTGTGCCTGCCACACCTGACACATCAAACAGGCCGAGGGAAACCCGTCACAGTGGATACCACGGTATGTGTTGGCCTAGGTGTACTAGCCACAGGTACCTCACACAGTACAACTGGGGATATCATGGGTATCTCACGAGTATTGCACCAGTTCACAGACGCCATGTCAACACATGCTAGTGAGCACGTACATGTCCTCAACACACGTGATTAGTAGACCAGCAATATGCATCAGTTCAACCACTTGGATGACTATCCTGGGGTACTGGGTACTATAGCCTGCACACACATACACATAGAAGCACCATCCAGTGAGCGGGGTAGGGCCTACAGTCACTGCAGGGGCATATCTTCCAACAGCTAGGCCATATGCGATGGCCAGGGCATGAGACTGAATGTGTGTGCTGTCTGCCCTGGAAGCTATGATGATTCTGATATATGGCTTCTGACACAGCTGTACCACACCAATGCCAATATGGACATCCTCTACAGTCTCCTAGTGAGGGATGCTGGGTAAACACTGGTGTCGTGGCTGATGACACCCATCAGCAATGCACACACACCTGAGCACTCACACCATAATGAGGTGGATGCACAGGCAAGTCATATAATTGTGCATGTGTTTGGGATGCTCACTTCACGGTTCTGGTATCCGGACACATCCGGTGGAGTCCTGCAGTATTCGCTAGCTACATGCACACAGATTGTTATGGTATTTGCTATGCTACACAATCTTATCCTGCAGTAACAGTTGCAGCAGGAACAGCATGGGGCAGGGCCATGCAGCCCAACACCACTGCCAAGGCCTGTACTGGCACAGTGTGACTTGGTGAAGGAACTACCTGAGCAGGGCACAGTCGGCGAAAGGCCGTGCACAACCCTCTGAGATTTTAGATTTAGACATGTTAAAAACAATGCAGATGCTTACTACAAAAGCAGAAAAACAAAAATGGGTAAAACGAGGTGCAATCCTTGAGAATGGACTGTACATTTCCAAGGAGAGAAAACCGATATTGCCGTCTAATTTATTTAGATATGCAGCTTTGTTGAGCCATGGGCAGTGCCATGTCTCAAAAGGGGGATGGTACAGTTAGTAAACCGAATATTCCAAACATACGGATTCAAAAAAATTTTGTGCAACTTGTCATACTTGTAACAAACACCATGCACAAGGGGCATTTAAAACCAAGCAAGGAAGTTTTCCTATACCACCATATCCGTTCCATACTATTTGTATGGATTTCATAGAATTGAATAAGTGTGAAGGGAAAAAGTTTTGTTTAGTTATTGTAGACATGTTTTCTAAATGGGTAGAAGCTTTTCCAACCAAAAACCCGGATGCAGCAACAGTGGCGAAAGCCCTGATAAAAGAGATAATCCCTAGATTTGGCATTCTGGAAAGGATTTATAGTGACAACGGCACTCATTTTGTGAATCAGACAATCCAACAACTTGGGAGATTTTTTGGTATCTCCTTAAAGAACCATTGTGCCTACCCACCCACAGTCAGCAGGACTGGTGGAAAGGTACAATGGTACCCTCAAAAATAAGCTTAGGAAGCTAGTAGAGGAGACCCAAAAGAATTGGATATACTGTCTGCATTTGGCACTGCTGAGTATGAGAACAGTTCCAAATGTAAAGGGTTTAACTCCCTTTGAAATGGTTTTTGGGAGAGCATATTATGTGCCTCAGTGGGAAGCTCTCATGCCTGCAGAGCAAGAGGCTGACAGTTCATTAGCTAGTTATATGAGGAAACTGTTAACAAATAAATTTGTTTTGCAGTTTAACTCTTTTTCAGATAAGGAACAGACCAGACCGGTGGAAGCAGTCTTGGCCCCTGGGACATTTGTGTGGCTGAAAGTGACAAAAAGGAAGAATTGGGCAAGTCCAAAGTGGGAGGGACCGTACCAGGTTCTGTTGACAATGCCTACTGCAGTTAGAGTGGCCGAGAGGACGTCCTGGGTTCATTTGACACATTGCAAACTGGTAAAGAACTTTCAACTTGATGAAAACCTTGTGACTGATATACAACCAGACCGAGATGGCCAAAAACAAAGCGAATAGAAATTTAGATCAACCCCAGAGATGTCGCATAATCATTTTGTTGAGTGTACATTTATTGACTGTAATTGTGACAATTTTCCTCTTGTTGTGGTTTATCCTACACACAGCCACACAAGTGAAAGTGGTAAGGTGTGATGAAACGTCTATAGACTGGCATCCAAATTTTAACACATACCTAGCCATGAAACGTGTATATGCAGAGACTATGAACATTTCAAATTGCTGGGTTTGTACAGCTATATCAACAGCATATGGAGGACTGATAATGTCCACTGTCCCTTTGGGGATAAATGAGACTTGGGAGAATTTACTCTTCAATAAAGGAACTGTGAGATCACAGGACAAAATAGCTTTATTTTTACCTGTCACACAAAAAGGAGTTGTATGTTTTTATAAAAATGATACCCTCCAGGTGGGCTGGAGCAATTGTAATATAACCATATCTTACCGATGTTATATTAAAAATAGTAATGGCAATACTTTTTGCAATACTAATTATGACTCATATTTGAACTCATTAAAAACAACCATGAATGACATTCGTAAAAATCCAGTTTTGTTTAAACAATTGTCAGTTATAGATCAGAAAATGTTTCATGCAGGGCTGATGCGTATTAGTACTAAAGTAGAAAACTGTTATTTTATTTGTGGAAAAAAGGCATATAAATGGTTACCTGAGAATTGGTCAGGCAGTTGTTTTTTGGGTTATTTGGTTCTGGCAATAAGACATACTGCAGAATTACCTTTGGGCAAGATACGAAATGTGAGAAAAGCAGCTCGAAAACCTGAAGGTCCAGTTGAAAAACCTGTAAATCCAGTCGGAAAGATCGAAGTTGGCTGAAAAGATCATAATGCCGTGAAAGACAAAAGCAAATTGACTCATATGGACTTGAGTGACAGTGTTATATCCTGGGCAGGAATATTCCCAGTCTATGGAGCAGTCAAATCGATCTGGGAGCTGAGGAAGTTGTTGAAACTTCTCGAAGTAATGAGTAATGCAACTTTTTCTGCCCTAGAACTGGTGACTGATGAACTAAATGCAATGAGAACTGTTGTGCTACAAAATCGAATGGCTCTTGACTTCACCCTAGCGGCGAGAGGTGGTATGCAGCGCTTATCAAAGAAGAATGCTGTGCGTACATACCAGATAACAGGCATGAAATTAATAATCACCTAGAGGTAATTCAGCAAGTATAAGCCATGACTGAACCAGGCCCAAACCCACTGATGGACTTTTTCCAAAATCTATTTGGGGGGTGGGGTTCCATCCTAATAAATATTCTGATTGCCATTTGTGTGGGTATACTCCTAATAAGAGCATGTGTTTGCTGTGGAATTCCCTGCATGAAAAGATTAATCAAAGATTTTATTGATGTATCTGTTACTGAAACTTTGTACCAAGATATTGAGATTGAAAGATTGATCTCAGATGACATTTTTTCTGAAGTATAGATTGAATGACTCACCTAGCTGAAAATCCTAAATGGAAGAAGTTGGGAGATGAAATGACACTATGCATACTTCAAAATAGAATAAAAAGTATTAACAGGGGGGAAAATGTTAGAAAAATGTGTATTTAAATATATGAGAAATGCTAGTTTAAAAGCAAAGTAGTATATAATGCATTTTATTCTATTAATCATAGTAGAGAGGATTAATTCATGTTTAAATGTAAAGTAGTTTTGAAACTGCAGTGTGGCTTGAAGCAAAGCTGACCTTCGACCCTGGCAGATGCTAGCTTAGCAAGTTTTAATGTTTATGCTTTTCACAAGTGATTATCTGCTGGGTCAGGAAATTAAATGTGTGAAATAATGAAATCTTCTGCTCTTTCCTGCTGGGATGATTTGGCCTTGTATATGTATTATTGAGATAGCACGCAGCTGTGTGAGAAAGTGTAACAGAGAACAAAGATATGTATTAAAAGACTGAATCTGCAATTGTATTCGAACTGATATGAAACCTTGAAGAAGTAACTTTACAGAGAGACATTATGTCTGACTAGGTGGATAGCAAGGCCGTAATGTAACCAGAGGAAAACTTTTTTAAAATATACAGCATCAGCAGATTTAATGAATAGAGGACTGTAATCTAAAGTGATGTAGATGCCCTGTGACATACCACGTCAGTAAGGTGGGCACAGCTTGAATGTTAAACCTATATAAAATTGTGTGCTTCCTGTTTCATGTCAGACAAAATTCTGTACTTGTACATTTTTTGCCTCCTGGTGTACACTAGTAAACTTTTGAATCTGAACCTCCTGTGTATTGAATTCTTGATTTTATTTAACAACCTGCCCTTGTCAAAGAGGCAACACAAGGCATATGCAATGACACAGTAGGTACCCACGGATTTCCCCTCTCTGACCTGCACACAGTACAATGGATGCCAAACATGACACTACCTGTGCTCGGCCATGTATAGGAGGTGCACTGTGTGCATCCAACATAGGCAGCCCTCCAGCACCGTCCTCAGGTCCAGAACACCCCCAGGGTACGTCTATCGACCTAACAATTGGCAGATGTATTAGAATGTGTATTTACCCATTGCTATGGTATGTATGTGAGCATACAAGTGACTGTGGTGGCCGAATATTAGGGCAGCAGACAGTACACATCCATAGTGGCACCATGACCTATGTAGCACATACGGGGGTCACAATGGTAGCCATTAGTACACAGGGTGTCCTAACCCTCTGCAGATTATGGGCTGACCATCATGTGTGTCCGTACAGCCCATACACGTTCCATGCAGCTGGACAGGTGTGGACCAATACAGACAAATGATATACAATGGCCTATGGATATGCCCAATGAATGAACCCAACCCCTAAGACACACACAGACTACAGCAGGCCAGGCAGTTCAATGTGGTTGTGAAAGCTGGTTCGTCCAACACCACTGTGCTGCTATTTAAAGCTGGGATCTGACGTACACTGGTATCCCTCTAACCAGCAATTTAGGTAGGTCCACACACTGACATGGAGTACCTGGCATACAAGTACAGTAGCGGCAGATGTGTACAACTGTCAGCTGCGCCCCACGTCCTGCCTACACATGTGAGAGACGTGTGCACCACCCATGGTGCTGTGTAGGACTGTGTTTGTGGTTGGATGTCCCCCCACGCTATGCAGACATGTAGCAATTGTCAATCAATGCCACATGACCATTAGCTACCCTGCAGACACAGCATGACACCTGTCTGTGTAGAATGGAGGGGACAGCAACACAGTACTAACTATCTGGACATGTGACACATGCGATACAGTTGACCATACTTGGCATGCTCACACACATGACTTTATGATGGTAATGTCAGTCAACAACATGCATAAAAGTCATACTGGGCATGCTCAAACACTGAAACACAGGATGGCCAGGCATGCATGCACCAGTGGTCCGGACATATCTGCCAGTACATTGCTATACTGTTGGATGACTGCGCTGTATGGTGTGTGTGTGGTCTATTGTCTGTATGTATGCCATGGTCTATTGTTAATTCACATGAGCTATGTGCACAGGGTACTGCTACCAACATGTGAATAGGGCGGTTCTTTGTTTGCGGACAGACCAACGCCTTTGGATACGGACTGGGTAAGGCACATTCCAGCAGTTGGGAGCAGTTGTGCGTGGGTTTGCACAGTGTTAAGCACTGCTGACCTCTGGTTACAACACCTTATACCCGTTTAGACTCCACATTTCTTTGACAGTGCACTACTGGCATACTGGTAGACAAACACGCTTACAGCCGCTCGCTCACCGACATTTCTGCTTACATTTGTCACTCACTCTGGATGTGTGTGATCACTTGTGATGCATATTATATTGCTCTACATGACTACAGTATCGGGTATGTGTAACCATTTGGCGATGGCAGGCGTTCGACTGTATGGACTCGGTGGCCTGTCCAGTGACGCAATCATATTATACACGTGTTCCTCATATGATCTGCTCCCATCTGCCTGATACATGGGAACCGATACTCTGCAAAGCTGACATGTGAATATGATTATATTAACACAGCTGTCCACTGAGTCATGCTATTGCATACCTACTGTACGTTTTCCACATTTCAGATTGCATGACGGGAGACTGTAGGAGTGACACCTTTCCCACTTTGCATGGGACAGTCCCTCATTAGGCATATGGCATGTGACAATACCAGACCAATCGGGGACAAATTTCTAATGAATCAGGGACAAGTCAAGAAAACATCAGGGACAATCAGGGACACTTTTAAAAAAGTAGTGCTATTAACTTGAAACATTGACAGAATCAGAGCATATAAATTAATACACCTTTTCTGAAGTAAAAGAAGTTTATAACTCTTACTTATTGTCATTTGTCATTAAGTGTAATTCACCACCTTTCCTACAAAAGTCACTAATTTTAGGAGGGTTTCAGAGGGACAGAGTTAAACTTTCAGTCAAAATCAGGGACGTCCCTGAAAATCAGGGACAGTTGAGAAGTATGGACAATACTCTAGCCATTGCAACTGTCCTGCTTAGGGGACATTCTCATGTTGTACGTGTCTGTAGTGGTTGCTTGTTACAGGTCTTGTATACCTGACACGTCGATATGTTATATGTAGTAGCATAAGCAACTTTACTGCTGCTAGACTACGCTTTGATTTAAGCCGATATGTATATTTCTGTACTATGCATGGCTGTAGGTATGTTCTGCCCTGGTACGTCTGACATTTCTACAGAGCAGGTTCCACTTTGGCCATTCAGAATGGTGGCAGCCCTATAGATCCTATATGTAAAGCTATCACATGTGTCAAGGCAACACATACCCACAAACAGTGGTAAAATGACGACTTCCACGGTTTGCATATGTTAAGGTTATTCTTGTAGCATTATAATTGATAATACTGTTTCCTATTACATGTAGCTGTTTCTGATACAACAAATTAATGTCTGGCACCACTACACACACACTATATAGCCTCCTTTCCCGAACTCACAGGCCATGTGCCATAACTGTCATTTTGCAGGACACAACCGCCCAGACGGATGTGTCTCTCAAAGGCGTATGGGTGTTGAACCTCATCTATTATGCTATCATCTACCTAAGGTGGTCAGCAAATTATGCACTTTCCATCACTAGCAGACCTCACATACCAATGGGTGTGAATGAACACTGTATCAGGAACAATGCATAACACCCTGTGGGACACATTTAGATGATTGGTTCTATTAACCAGACACATTTACAGTCACAGAGCATATGTATTCATTCACGTTTGTCGAGGTACATGCTGTTTATGACTCATACATGTTGTCATCTGTCATTACCTGTACTCCGTCACCTGTACACCTAATATCACTAGTTCTGGAAGTGTTTAGTTGGATTTTGTTACATTCTGATTCATAACTATGGACGTCCATGCTAATCGGGTCTACGGCACTGATTTGGTCTCTATGTATTCCCCCGATGGTTTACAGACTATCCGGTAGATGTGCTCTTCAGGTTTGGGAGGTGTAGGCATATGATATGCCCACATAGGAATATTAATGACTTCCACTGAGCGGGCCTACTACATCTCTGCCAACCAGCACCTGCACACCTAAGCCCATTATTGCATATCCATGGTCCACCTACCTGGCACCCCTCTACAGCAGTCATGACAAATACTTACTGCGAGCACAGCTGGGGTATGAGCACACCCCTACACATTGCCCACTCTCCCCGTCTCGGGACACATATCATATGTTTTGTCAACCCATGTATTACCACACTTGCACAACCTACTGTTCCATGTACACCTACATCCTGCTCGCATCGATGACAACAGGTTCACACGTACCCTGAATTTTTGGGGTCCCGCAAGGGACTCCATTATCCGTGTTTAAAGTGTAAACCTTGCAGATCTCTCCCACTGGTACTTTCCTACTGGTGTTTTGGACAGCGGCAGTGTATTGATCTGTATTGCCTGTCTGTATGTCTGACCGGCCTAGCTGGGCGGTGTGGGGGGTACAACATTTATTTATTGGACCTCCCAGTCACATATGCCCGGGCTGTAGATATGTTACACCTAATTGCTGTAAAGTAACCTAATTATGTACATGTGTATATCTACAATGACATATATATTTGTTTTGTGTGTATGTCTATATATCAATACCTGTTGTTTGTGTATGTTTGTGTATATGTATATATATATATATATATATATATATATATATATATATATATATATATATATATATATATATATATCTGTAGTATATATCTGTATAAATATATCTGTGTATATAGATATATTTATATATATATACGTTTTTATATATGTATACGTCTGTGTGTCCGTTAACCTATACATTTCCCGGACATAGACACTTACACGTGCGTATTGGATTTTATCCCTGCTTCAACAGCATACTATTGCCTCAGTAATTATTACAGCGACACTTCACTCCGGTGAACTTGTGATCAGTATATTGCACGTTATACAGCAGACAGATGTCGTACGGTTTTCATGTCTGGGGTGCAGCTGATAAGTGTGATGTGATACAGTGTCATTCGACCTATTACTCGGATGCACAGCATATTATTCCTGCTACTGTGTTTGTTTCTGTGCACATTCATATTATTATTGTTGATAGAATTATTGTTTGTGTTACTGAGATTGTACGTCAACATATTGATGTCTTCATGTAGTTGTGTTTTTCTGCTTTTCCCGGTTTGGGGTTGTCACAGCAGAACTCCGTTCTGCTCATGGGTGGCGTATAGGTTTTACGTGCCGGGCTGCCAGCCCTGACACACAATGTCCGACAACGATACGCCCATTCACGCATGTCTCAACGCAAACGACGCTCTATCTGGGAATCACACCTACGTACTAGCTGACCTCCATGGGCCACTCCATTGCACCCAGCGCAACATACCCTAGCACTCCTGTGTCCATAATCGCATATCCATAGTTTCTCCAGCACACCTGTGTTGAGTTTCCACACATAACAGCCATTATACACCTGATATCGCAGCCATGACACACCTTTACACACTGCCCTCTCCAGAGCGTTGGGGCCCTACACTTATTTTGTACCGCCTCGTGTATTCACAGGCTCACCGTCCATTCATATTTGAAACATACGTGCCTTTCCTGGTGTTATGGATTATGAACGGTTTGCGGGTTACAGATGTAGGTGGTGGCAACATGTACTACATTCCATCTGTTTACAATGTTGACGTAGCACTTCAATGATGTTATGGCCACTGGTATAACCCTGCTTCTGGTGTGAATAGCGGTGCTCTACTCACATTTGTGCAGCTTTATCTGATGTACGCTGCGAGCACTTTATAATTCCTTACTTGCTCTAGATTCCCTTCACAACCCTTATGTTTGCTTTCGTCTTTCGGCGTTCCTTTATGTACATATATATATATATATATATATATATATATATATATATATATATATATATATATATATATATATATATATATATATATATATAGATATATATATATATATATATATATATATATATATATATATATATATATATATATATGTATATATGTATATATATATATATATATATATATATATATATATATATATATATATATATATATATATATATAGATATATAGATATATATAGATATATATGTAGATATTTAATTGCATATTTCTGTTATGTCTGTGGATATCTAACTATCTATCTATCTATCTATCTATCTATCTATCTATCTATCTATCTATATATCTATATAAAAGTTACAGCTGTACAAGACAACATACATTTGCTATGCTAATAGCTGCATACACCCGCGCAGGCGCACTTGCATCTACTTATTCTGAGTTACATATGTTTACTGGCACTTCTTTGGTATTACATGTGCCTTATTCCTTATGAAAGTACCACTTTGATTGATGGAATCCGGTTAACGGACCCATGCGAAAGCGGTCACCTTTACATGTATAAATGTTGGCTTTACAGCACAGAGGCATTCATTACACAATTAATATGTGCTATAGTTGTACTTGAACTGGGAATGCCTTTACGTTAGGGAGATGCTCTAATCACTACACTATTGTTGTTCTGGCTCATTTATATGTATACCCATGGTTCATAGCTACTCTGACATACACCTCACCACTTCCCTTACACAGCAGGCATCCATTCTCCTGCTGGGAAAACCACAGTACTACACTTATGACATTCCCTGTTTCCTACTGCTCTGGACCCGTGCTGCATGTCTACTCACTCCAAGGATATTCAGAACTCCTACGCTTATAGTCCTCGCACATACGCGTGTTTGATTGTCAGGGTGTTTATGTGCTGGTCCAGGTTTAGGCTTGGCTGACTGGTGACTAGAACTGCCCTTGTGCTGTTCAAATATCAGATGTAGCACATGGACAGAGTTAGTCCAGATTTTAACATTCTTCCTGTGTTTACAGATGCAGGTGTTTGGGCAACTCTGACCACATTATTAGGTCGGCGCTACATAATTTAGGGCGGGGAGTGGTTCCACTACATAATGCAGGGGGGGGGGGGTTCCACGTGTTTCCCTTCCCATTTGATTATTTCATTCATTTATAGATACAATGAATATTATTCTGGACATCAGTTATAAATTCACTACAGGTATGCAATAGTCCTGTCAACAGATGTGACAGTTGGTTGGTGTAGTTATGTGTACGGACCTCTGTGATACTCGGGGACTCGTTTCTACAGTGACAGGGACAAGGCTCTGACAACTCTGGGACAATCACGGACACTTCTACCATATTAGTACTATTAACTTGGAACGTGTTGACAGATTCGTAATACTACTAATTTTCTGCAGTTAAATGCATCTATTACTCTTCATTGTTGTAAGTAGTCATTCTCATTCAACACCTTTCCTCCAAAGGTCACTGGCTTTGTGAGTGGTTATGAGGCTGGCCAGTTATTGTGCGAATGCTCTGACCATTGGTAGCTTTGACATTGTCATATGTACAGGTTGGGATATATTCTGGGGACTAGGGTTGCCACCTTTTCAAATGGCCAAGATGGGACATTTTCGGAACACACATCTGATTTTACAGGCCGACACATACCCACGGTCAGTACAAAGGATAGAACTTTACTTTTTTGCCTAAATAAAAGCTTATTCTTGTAGCGGTTTAGTTGCTTATTCTGTTTCTTGTAACATTTAGGTATTTTAGATGCAGAAATAATTATTTTATGCAACTATTACATAACATATGGGACATAATTATGTCCTACCATCTAAGGACATTTGCCATTTTTAATATTATTTGTCAGGACACAACTGCCCAAAGAGGGACTGTCCCTCACAAAGTGGGACAGATGGTAACCCTACTGGCGACACCAGATTTTTTAGGCCAACACATAGCCACGGTCAGTGCAGGTTTAGAACATTCATTAGTTTCCTAGCTGTGAGCCTATACCTTTAGCACTTTTGTTGTTTGCCTGTTTCTTGTAGAAATTACGTTTATTCTATCCTGACGTGACCGCTTTAGTCAACTGTTAGATGCAGTATGGTACATAGTTATTTCCTACAATCACAGGACATTTGCCATTGTATCATTGTTGGTCAGGTCACACCTACACTCACAGTAATTGTCCCTCACACAGTGGATCAGGGGGTATCCTGTTTACGTCAGTGCCTTCATCACCCTTATACCATGTGCCACTATGCGAATGTGTGCAATATATTCTCTTGCTTATTCGTCTCGGGACACGTGCGTCACAGGCAGGTGTTTGATCCTGGGTAGTAGGTTCTGCATGACCATCTAGGGCTGGACAGTCTCGTGCACCACTACTGCACATTCCAGCTTGTGTCCAGATGTCTACAGGACTGGACATCATGTCCTGATACCCATTCTAATGTTTACACAGGTTACTTATCCCATGAGGGATATCCAAAAATCTAACAAGACTGATACCGAACATTCTTCTGGCATTACGAAAATGTGCTGGGGGTTTTACATGCAAGGGATACATAGTTTGCAATCCTGACACTGCCTAGGGTGACACTACCTACTACATATGTGTAGTGGTCACTATGTGTAGATGTGGCTGCGCCAAACTAGTAGGCCAAGTATGGCTGGATTTGGTGGACGTTCAGGTATGGGGGCGGGTTGTGTGCTGTGGAGGGGATGCTGGGTAATCCATTATGCATCCAGGTGTGTTGCATTTGATATGGCCAGTTCCATCAGGACCAATCTGTGGGTATGTACCGGTGACATTTCTGCACATTTGGATTGCACATTTTAATATTCATATGTTTGTGGGATTGTGTTCTACAATCTGGCCTGGCTGGTTGTATTGCAGATGTGTATACATGTTTTTGTGTTTCTTTCTGCTTCACCCGCTGCTCCATCATACACCTCAAGTTCACCTGTTCTGCATACGACACAGTCTCGCCTTTGAGGATTATACCATTACCCATTCCCCCCCACACACACATATTCCTGACACTCCATCCATCACTGCTTTGGTTGATGGCCCATGACATGGTCAAGGTAACACATTGCATACCCTACATATGTCAGGTACCTGTATGGTTGTGTGGACTACCTTGCCATGTTTGACCTTCCACATGCTATACCTCACGCACATAGGTACTTAACTTTCATGACATGGTTGGTATACCCGAGTAATACCCGTTCAACTGTGACACATCCTGACAAGTTCAGCTTGGACTGCAGATGTGCGGATTTTGGCCGACTGTGTTAATCATTGGTAGAATGCCACCTTTTCCTATGTCCAGGATGGGATATATTCCGGACACATATCCGATTGTACTGGACAGCACGTACTCACAGTCAATGCTATGGATAATACTGTTCCTTTCAGCCTACATGTTGCCTTACTGTTGTAGCAGTTTATATGCTCCTGTTTCTTTTACATGCTTATTCTATTTCCTGTCACATATGTTATGTTAGATAGGGACATACCTATTGTATGTGACTATTACATGCATTGTGGGATAGAATTCGGTCATACGGTCGCTAGATATTTACATTTATCGTGTATTTTGTTATGGACACATCTGCCCAGCTGTGTACTCTCCCTCACAATATGGGTCAGCTGGTGACCCTGACCATTGGGCTGAATGTACCTATTGGTGGCGCGCTAACATATGATGTGTTTCACTTCCACTTGGTATAACTATCTACACTGCGTTGGACTACGAGCACACAGTTTTCAATGTCATTTGTTTGAGGGATTCCATTATTCCCTGCCGTGCATTTGTGTTTGCTTCTTCATTTTGTGTTCGCAGGAACTGTCTTGCATGCTTTGCATACATTTCAGTATCCACGGACACTGACAGATGTGATTACTATTGCTTGCAAATTGTTATATGCAAGCATTTTAGGTTGCACATCGTCAGCTGACATTTCCATGCCTCCGTGCGGCACTTCAACACACCCTATGCACTCGCGCTCCTTTCCTATGCACGTGGCTGTGGCGGCAGCGAGCCTTCATTAATATGCATTTGGCGCTACTGCGCCATCTTCATGCCACACGGTCGGCACAAGCCTAACGCCGGCCTTGCGCCAAGCTTCATGAATCCCAGGGAAAGTAGTGACAAATGTTTAGTTCAGACTTCTTATCCTGCAGAAAATGCATGCTATCATAATGCGTATTACTACTGCAACTTTATAGGCTTATAACATTAATATTTTAAGTACGCCTTGTTTTTTTTTTATTTTTTTTTGCCACGGTTTCCCACTTTATTTGGCTTTGTTCAAAAATTCTGCATTTATAAGTTGAGAGGTGTGATCTTCATAGGTGGATGCCGAATGATGATTACCACTGCTTGTATCTGAGAATCAATCATTTTGACCCTAGATGTTCTCCTGGACAAGGTTACTGAGGTCAGGATAGTGAAAAGTTGACTTAGTGGTTAAAGCCCTTGCACTGGAACAAGGTATTAATAATTGGCATATGAGAATAGGTATTTAAGTGGCAATTGAAAAAAAGAAAAGAAACAGGTACATAGAGGCTATATTAAGGCATATATGAAGGCACAACAGGACCCTGGTAGGTATTTTCACTAAGAAGGATGAGAAGCTTATGTATGCATCCTATCAGTAGGTAATGGTGGCCAGTGGGTCAAACAAGGGCCCGGGAGTAATTAATGTTAGTCTATAACTGAGGGTAACTTAGAAGTGTTATATTAGGAAAGGAAAAGGGTTGGCTGTGTAAGCAAGGCAATTGCTAAGTAATATTTATTTGTCATATCAATAGCCAAAAGTGAGATCCTTAAGAGAATGTTGGCTGTACATTGTGGCTCAGGCTGAGGAGTTATTCAATGGAGCAAAGGTTCGAGTGGAGGCAGATACAGACCCTTCATCTGAGTGCCAGACAAGAGGTCACAGGAAATGTAAGAAGCCAGAGCAGCAGTGGGACAATCACATGGAAAGCAGGCCAGAAAATCTGTCAGATCAATGAGTAATGAGGCAAGGCTAGTTTTGGCTGTAAATACCTAGTCATCTGCAGGAATGTTATGGATGTAAATTCTGGGTTACTGGCAGGAGGACCAAGTCTGAATAGAGTAGGTGAAATGTTCTGAGGCTTAGACAAGGTGGAGAGGGCTGAGCTACAAGAACCGCTCAGATATGAGGAACAAAAGTGCAGGAAGTGAGGAGTCAAGCAGGAGAGTTGAGAATACAGAAGAAGTGGACATGTTGGAGCTGGTGGTGGAAGATTTGGTGAGGCAGATAGGCTGTGCTGCAAATGTGTCTGGAGCTGACATAGCACAACCAGGAGTGTGGTTAGCATCACAGTCATTTTTGTCAGGAGAATCATAGGCATTTATTGCCACTCACATTGCACTGGCAGTAAAGAAAAAGATCTGGAAGGAAGAATATGTGGAAGTAATCCACCACAAAGCCGGTAATCAACATAAAAATTAAAAAACTAATATTTATTATCAACACAGACCAAAAACTGCTCTAGCGCAGTCTTTGGTCCGTGTTGATAATAAATATTAGTTTTTAATTTTTGTTTTGATTAATGGCTTTGTGGTGGATTTTTTCCTTTTTTTGGTTTAGTTGTTTTGTAGCGTATGTGGATGTGTTTGACTTGATTTATGCAGGAGTACAGAGATTAGTGGAAGTGGTGACTAATGCCAAAAAAGATTTGTTGACTGCCTTGGCAGCTCTAGGAAGGAAAAGCCTAGATAAATTTGGAGTTGGACCCAGGATAATTTAATCCTGAGTTTTACGTATTACATGGCTGTTTGAAAAAGATGACTTGCAAGCACTACCATTGCTCGTGCAGTTTTCTTTGCCATACATGAGATGCAAAGGTTGCATGACAGTAATGCCTGGCTCTTGTATGACTAGGGTTTTCAAAATAAGTAAGGCTGTATAAAGTCATTAAAGGAGAAGACAAGGCATGCAGACATTTGTTTGACTACTGTGCTTGACAGTACAAGTGGATAAGCAAGGACAGATGGGGAGTTAGGGGACAAATCAGAGACATGATGGGCATTTTATCTGGGTAGGGATTTGCAGTCATTATGTCAGTTTTTACATGTGTCAGCTGCAAAACATTGGTAAAAGGATGGTGGAGTTGGGCAGTCAGCAGCATTGACCCAGGACAATAGAGGAGTTTCAGCCATTGCTCAGCCCACTTTCAGAGGTAGGGGTAAATGTTGAGGCCAAAGAGGAACTTTGTCTTTTTGAGTGCAGTTGTTTCCATTCACCCATTAATTTTTCAGGTTTGGCCAGGTTGTTAGACAATTTTCCAGATGTTGGGTTGAAGGATGAGTTTTTACAATGATTTAGAAGGGATTTTGCCATTAAGTCTACTGTAGGTGGGTGTGAGGTGACATGTCAGAATTTGTGATCAATTAGAGGAGAGAGCAAATATTGAAGTGGTTAATAGGGGTGAGAACAATTTTAGACTCATTTCAGGTGCCACCATTTCAGAGATTTGAGTTCTCTCCTTTAGATTTAGTGCCTAAGAAGGAGCCAGGTGAGTTACATTTGATTAATCATTTATTGTTTCTTGAAGAGGGATTGGTTAATGATTTCATTTATAGAGCAGACACTCAACATCAGTATGCATCTACGGATGATGTAGTGAGGATTATTAAGGAGTTTGAGGACCTATGTCTTGTGAAATTTAACATTGAATTGGCTTTTAGAATTTGCTGATAAGGCAGGAGGATTGGCCTTTTTTGGACATGTGTTTGGATGGTAAATAATTTTTTGACAAGGCTATATCTCATGGCTGTGCTATTGGGTGTGCTACATTTGAAAAGCTCAGTGCAGTGTTACAGAGGGTATGGCAAAACAGGATGACCATTCAGAGGGCAGTGTATTATTCAGATGATTTTCTGTTAGTAGGTGCAGGGTGGGAAGGACTACTAGCAGGGTTGATGGCAATTATGGACATGTTCATAGCTTTATAGGAAATTATTAGGCTAGTGACCCAAGAGTCCATACAAGCCTAGTCAGCTTATCCAGATTTTACACAATTTTCTTTCTTTATAGGAAAGATAACAAAGGCCAGGAAACATGGTTGTGACAATTTCTACAGACTGCCTCTGCCCATAAAGGACATGGGCACCACCCCAGGAGTGAATTTGCGATATACCATCCATTGGTCCAGATTGCACTTGAAGATGGTTATGAAAAAGCTCGACTTCACATGAATAGGAAGCCTATTCCAAAGGGGGTGCGATCTCTGGCACACGTCTGTCTATTCATCATGATCGATTCATGGCAGACATTAGGTTTAGATCCTTGGATAGGGTAACTCTCATGCAGTTAGCTTTGTGAATATGCAATATTTTCACCAGGGTTGGGTCAGAGACTGCACTGTACTTCAGGCATACATAATCTCTCAGTAACCACTAGGAAACTGAATACAATGATACGACTTTGGAGTGGGTGGGGGAACAGTGGTGCAATATGCATCTCTAGATCTGACTTGTCCATCGATTAACTTGTTACTGGGTTATCGAGATATTTAGAAAAAAATTGAAAATCAAGACATGACAATATAAATAAATAAATAAATAAATTAAATAATTAAATAAATAAATACATACATAAATACATAAATAAATGAATGAATAAATAAATAAATAGTTTATGAGCAACAATTAACATCTCTTACACAGCACTAGAAACAGGTCAAGTATCAATGGAGCTGTGTTGCTTATCATGTACACTTTAACATGAAATATTTCAATAGGTTGTTTATAGGTTCTTTGGCTCATAGGTAAGTACTAGGCTAGCTGCTCATACAGCTCACTTTAAGTCTAGCCAGTTTCCCTTTTTTGTTCAAATTAACCTATCCCATTTATTTAGAGATTGGCCTTACCCATCATATGGTAAACAGTTATATATTACTACTAACGAGAATAACTGAAATACCATCGATAATCCAGGGGGACACATGCACGGGATAAAGCATTTAAGAGCTGCATCTGTACATTAGTAGTACAGGGAGCAGTCCTTGGGTAAATTGTATGTGGTATGGTTTTGAAATTATTAAAGCCAAATATGAACGGCTATATTAGACACTAGAGTCATCAGTAGACTGTAACTGCATAAACACTTGTAGGCATCATAAGACTGTAATGGGTTAAGTGGACAAACAAGTGTATGTCTTTTATTTTTTTTTAATTATATCTGAAAATAGCATAAGAAAGCTGATAGTTTAAAAATACTGAAAGTTGAAAACATGGCAACATCAAAAACTCAGAATGTTATGATCCACTCTTTCTAACTAGCTATATCTGCATTTTAAGTTAGTAGAGAATCTTATCACATATTTAATAATTCATGAAAGTATACTCAGGAGTACATCACGTTACTTTATAGGTTATCATCTTCAGCAGAACACATTAACTATAAATGATAAATAGGCTCAACCATAAAGCAATGGCTTTGAAGAAGGATAAAGGAAAGTAAGACATGGAAGAACTTGCCAAAGATTACCCAAAGCCAGATAAAAAGTTAAAAATAATAGTGATCCAATCTTTTAAAAGAAAAAGAAATACATGTTTCTGTCTGGGAGAATAAACAATGTAATTAAGATGGTCTAGAAGCTTGCTGGCTATGTGTTAAACTGGGGGCCCATCTTAGCTCTAACCTATACTGTGTTACTCCTTCGGGTTTCACTTTTACTTCAGCCGAGGAAATCTCTACTCATTATCCACAGATCATCTCTCTGTCACAGATGGAAATGGTAATTTGTGATGAAATGCAGCAATTTCAGTTTAAAAAATGTTGGTTATAGGCTTCAAAGGTAGAGTTCACGGGTGTCTGTTAAGAATTGCCCCCTGACTGACAAGAGATACCCGTCTACTACTAAGACAAAGAGATAAAGCATGGGACTTGTGGCATCAAAATAAAACTCAAAGTAATAGACAGGTATACCAAGAACTAAGGAACAAAGCCGAAAAACAAATTAGGACAGACAAAAGGAACCACTATATAGGCGTTCAAACCAAACACAAAAATAATCCACAAAAATTCTGGGCTGCCAATAATAAAATCTTACAACCAGGATAGACCAGTACTCTACCCCTAACATTGACACCACCACCAATAATATTGCCGCCCAATTCAATGAACACTTCACCAAATCCATCCTAGCCCTCACCAATAATAGTTCTCACACTTCACATCCAAACCTATCTTCCGTACCAGCAGAACAAAACCTCTTCTCCTTACAGCCTGTCCTAACTAGCACAATATATAAATACCTAAATAGGCATAAACCCACAACCCTGGCCCTTGACAAATTACATGCAGAATATCTAAAGTTCACAGCCAAAGCCATCTCGTACACAGTCTCCATTGTCATTAACCCCTCTTTATCAGAAAACATGTTCCTTTGTTGTGGAAAATCTCACATATAATACCACTCCACAAAGGAGGTAACTCTTTGGTACTAATTACTGTCCAGTTGCCATTGTATCCCCTTATCTAAAATCCATGGAAAATGTATACATTCCCAAATAATGCAGTATCTCCTCACTAATAAACTGCTAACCAACACCCAGCACAGATTCCACCCCAATCATAGTACTACCACAGCCCTTATTAGCTTTACCAACACAGTAAACTAACATCAAAACAATGGTAACCTAGTATCCACACTATTCCTAGATCTCTACAAGGCCTTCAATATTGTCTCCCATCTCAAACTCCTTTGTGCTCTCTTTGATCTTAATCTCAGCCACTTCACACTAGCATGGTTTCAAGACTATCTAATCAACTGCCAACAAGCAGTAAAATGGCAAAACTCCTTATCTCCCCTCATACCTGCCACCCTAAGGGTCCCCCTAGGGATCCTTTCTTGCAACTCTTCTTTTCAACATATTCAACAACCAACTCTCCAAAGCTACCAGGCATGCCACTCTAGTCCAGTACACCAATGACACTACTCTAATCTGCTCTGCCCTATCACTCCCTCAACTTCAGGAATTGACACAAGAGTCCTTTACTGCTGTTGAAACCTGGTTAGCCATCTCTCAACTAATACGTAACCCCAATAAAACACAGCTAATGATATTCTATCCTACTTGAGCCTTAGACCTCATACCACCATTCACAATATTCTCAGCTAATAACACCCCTGTCACACCTGTCTAACACGCCAAACTTCTAGGGGGTATCATAGATCACAACATTAAATTTGATATGTACATTGCAAAGACAATAAAGAAAGTCCATAAAAACTCAGAACCCTATATAGATGCAAAAAGTACCTCACCAATGACAGTAAAGCCACCATTGAAATAACCCACCTACTATTCACACTCCTCTATGCCTCCCCCATACTCACCAACCTAAACAAAGCAGACTTTAACAAACTAAGCACCTGCAATAGTAAAATAGCTAGGTTTGCTACTGACTCAGTCTTCAGGACACATCACTGCATAGCAATCAGGCAACTGTCCTGGCTAGAATTACCCAACCTGCTCCCATATAACCAGCTTGGAATAGTCCACAAAATTCTGTATTACAACTGTCAGAGTTCCAGCTCATTAAGGTCTGCATAATATCTACTCTAACGAATGCCTGTCAAGATCCACCAGTAAAGTACTGGTTGACATAGGCAAAAGCAACAGTAGCTCTGGGGACTCCTTGTTTTCCATTTCTGATGCAAAAGCATGGAGTATCAACCCTGTAGATGTTAGGACCACTGAAAACAAAAATAATTTCAAAAACCACCGTCGGTCCCATTTACATAGTTGTTGGTTATGTAATTGTTCTGACCTTGGGTAGCTTCACTTAATTCGATCATATCATACTTTAACCTTCTATGAAAGCCTGCAACCACTCCTTACTATACTCCTACTCAGTCATTGTGTGTTTACTGTACTAGTCACTGATGAATCTAACTAAATAACTGAACAAGATGTCCTTTCTATACTCTTACTCAGTCATTGTTTGTTTACTGTACTAGTCACTGATGAATCTAACCAAATGACTGAACAAGATGTCCTTTCTATACTCTTATTCAGTCATTGTGTGTTTACTGTACTAGTCACTGATGAATCTAACCAAATGACTGAACAAGATGTCCTTTCTATACTCTTACTCAATCATTGTGTGTTTACTGTACTAGCCACTGATGAATCTAACCAAATGACTGAACAAGATGTCCTTTCAACTGTATTGTTTATTATAACACATTGTGCTCCTGATAGTATATTTACTTTTTGCTTCTTCTTGGCCTTGAAACTACCTTACTAACCTTTTGACTCTGTACTGTACTGTACTTTAACATGTGTATTGTATTTACTGTATTTGCTTTACTAATCTTTGTGGAACTTTTCATCCCGGGCCACCTCTGAAAATGGGATCCATGCCCAGTCGGACTTTCCTAGTAAAAATAAATAAATAAATAAATTGGTGCAGTGTCACTGTTAAGTAATGCACTATCAAGTGATCACAGGTTCACTCCATAAAAAGTGACGGTTGATGATCTGACATTATCCAAAGGTAGTTTCTAGTCACTGCCAGCAAAGGGAGTTCTGTGTTTATTTGTTATTTCTTATTTGTTCTTTCTTTTCATGTACATTTAACTGTGCAAAGACCATTTTAATCAGATGCCCCTGTAGAAAAACATTATAGTACCCCCGTGACAGCAAAAAGTTTTATAATGCTGGCTATTGTTGTATTTAAATATTTCAATGTTCTTGTCATAAGGGATACAAACTGTCAAAAATGCTGACCAGGTTGTAAAAACAGTTTGACTTTTATTGGAACATAAATGATTATCTCAAACTGAAATTTCAAAGTTGTAAATGCTATATATACAGATATGCAAAGTTTTGTATGACATTTACTTTCTCAGCTTTTCTAAATTCTGCAATAGTTAACTTTACTCTGTATCTATCCACAAGGCAAGTGTATGGTTTCTCAATGTTTGACCATCTATAACAATTTTGCATTCAAAGAAGAGGTGGCATTGACCCCCCCAACACACACACACACACACACACACACACACACACACACACACACACACACACACACACACACACACACACACACATATACACCTTGTGTGGCAGATGAAAAGAACATGGGCTGGATTTACGAAGGCTTGCACAGAGTCTAAGCATAGAGTAAGACTCCAGCAAGCCAACATGTCCACCGAGCGATCCAGGAACAGCCGGCAGGGGTGTGCAACTGAGCTCTCTAAACTAGTCCTACACGGACAGGGCTGGGATATGCAAATTACCTCAATTGCAGGCGAAAGCCATGCAAATGAGGTAAATTTGCGATCCAGGAAACCCGAACCTGTCCGAGTAGGAGTAGTGTTATCTGCATAAATGTACTCAGTTGATAACGGAGTACGGTTCTGCAAATAGCAAAATGGAGCTACGTCAGCTGTAAAAAAAGCATGCATACACAGGAGGAAGCATGCCAATGGCCAAAAATACTGCCATTGGCAATGGGAAGTGATGCAAATTAAAAATAAAATAACTTTTTTTTTAATCCCGATTTCCGGGGTTTAACCATAGCGCAGTGCCGCGCAAACGCGCAGCACCCTAAAAAGCAGAAAATGAATAATGTGGATTTCATAGCTAAAATGAATTTACAATGCAAGGGAATGGCAGGCTGAAGACAACATGGCCACCGAGTAGAGGTTGCTAAGGGGGGACGCTCAGTCTAAGAGATGTAACTAAGCATTAGTAGGCAATCCTATGCAAATGAGAGTTATGATAGTGAATCGCAAGTCCACATAGCAAATGAGCACAGTCAGTGGAGTGTAGGAGTAGGACAAGGGGAGTAACAGAGTAGAAGATAGGTGACATCACGAGGGGGTATGTATGAAAGGAGTGCAGCTCATTGGAGCAGAATGAGAAGTGTCAGCTTACATTTACATAATAGTGAAAGAGGTGTGTCAACAGGTAGGCCAGGTAAAGTCAAGAAATCGAAGGTGTATACTGTGGATAACACCAAAGTTTCTTGTTGAGCGTGCATGCATGCGTGTGCGCGCCAGTAAACCCAAGTAAGACAGTGTGTGTGTGTGTAAGCATGTGTGCGCACGTGTAGGCTTGAGTAAGCATATGTAAGGCTGTGTAAACAGTTGTAAGCGCGTTTGCGCCGGTGTGCGTGCGTATTAACAGGAATAAGCAAGTTTTAGTCCATGTAAGAATGTGTGCGCGTGTGTGAGCTGGTGTGCGCGTGTTTGCGCTTGTTTGCGCAGTGCTGCCCCCTGAGGAAACAGAAAGGGATAAGGAAGCACAACAAATAGTAGGAAGTTAACCAGGGAGTACTAGCAGAGCTAGCAGGTGAAACAATCGGAATCAGCCAATTACACAGGCATCACACTAGCCCAGCCCAGCACTCAAAACCCAGCCAAAAACATTCCAGTATGTATTTCTCAGGCACACTGCAACACTGCAGTAAGCTAATAGAAGTGAAAACTGAAAAAGCTTTACTGAGACAAAGAAATGTTAGGGGCTGCCATTGCTGTCATAAGGCGAAATATGCAACATGCTGAGGGTGGTGACAATGCAAATGCTGCTGAGCAACCCACAGTGAGGAGATGAAGAAGAGTGTACAGGCCTAGGGTAACCTACCAGGGGCTACATGAGCTGTAGATAGTGGAGTGCTATAGAGTGGACAGAGACCTCATGCAGCAAATTGTTGAGCTGTGCAGGCCATGCCTCACACACAGAACCAACAGAGGGGAATCCATCCCAGTGGAAACCAAGGTATGTGTTGGCCTAAGAATATTAGCAACAGGTACCTTCCAGAGACCAACTGACGATATGAGGGGGATTTCACAGGCATCAGCATCTAGGGTACTGCACCATTTCCTGAATGCCATGGCAGCACATGTCGGTGATCATGTATATTTCCCCAATTCCTGTGAGGTATTGGCCAACAATATGCATCTTTTCCAGCAAATAGCGGAATACCCTGAGGTAGTGGGTGCAATAGACTGCACGTACATTTGCATCAAAGCACCAGCCGGTGAGCGGGGTAGGGCCTACTATAACCGCAAGGGTTACCCCTCCATTAACTGCCAGGTCATGTGTGATGCCCAGGGAATAATAATGAATGTGTGTGCTGGCTGCCCTGGAAGCTACCATGACTCCCATATCTGGCATCTGACACAGTTGTGCCAGACATTTGCCAATGGGGACATCCCTCATGGTCACCTAGTGGGGGATGCTGGATATGCACTCGAGCCGTGGCTGATGACACCCATCAGAAATGCACACACACCTGAACAGGAATGCCATAATGAGGCACACGCACAAACATGAAATGTAATCGAGCATGTGTTTGGGCTGCTCAAGTCATGGTTCCGGTGCCTGGACACATCTGGTGGAGCCTTGCAGTACTCACCAACTACATGTACCCAAATAGTCATGGTATGTGCTATGCTACACAATATGATCCTGTGAAAACAGCTGCAGCAGGAGCAGCATAGGGCTGGGCACAACAGCCCCCCACCATTGCCAAGGCCATCACAGGCAGAGCGTGACTCGGAGGAGGAACAACTTGAGCCTGCCCCAGTAGGCAGAAGGAGGCTTGCCCAGTTTGCTTTGGCCTTGGCAAAGAGGCAATGCATAGCATATACACTGGCTCTATAGGAACCCTGGAAATGATACCTCTCTCTGACTCACACATATACTAAAAGTGATGCCTAACTTCACACTACCTGTTAACAAACATGTATAGAGAGTGTAAAATGTGCATCCGACATAGGCAGCCCTGCAGCACCACCTGAGGCATGATTGCTATGTGTTAAGCAATATAAAGCACTGCTAAACAGCTCTCACCACTATTTAGTATATGTGAACAAAATTGCACACACTAAGTAGCACAACTACAGGCAATGTTCAGCAATATTGTGCACTGTCCAGCAATGTTGGGCAACATTGAGCAATGTTGTGCAAGTCTGGTCAAATGTGGGTATAGTTCATCAAAAGCAGGTTAACAAGTTCATATTTGCTTCACTTTTCTTGAAGCAGTCTGTTCTGCTATGTATGAAAATATGAAGCAGTGACAGTTCTCGAACCCAGGATACAGTGCACTATAGTCAGAGTACAGAACCACCAAACCATGACAGTATGTTAATGGTCAGCTTGCATGAAAAAATGTAGATAAGTCAATGCTAGGTATCTAATGGAAACCTTGCATGCATAGCATAATCCCTGTCAAGACACAAAGGTGAGGCCTGCAGTAATAATAGAACCTGATATTCAACACACATATAGTATAAATGTTAATATTGGTAATATTCACACACATCAAGAAATGTAGTGGACCTCAGACAGTAACATACTGCAAGGTCACACTCGGCATGCTCACACACTTGAAACTATGAGACAAATGTCAGGCAACAAAACACTGAAAGTCTGAACTGGGCATGTTCACACACTTAGGTCAAGTTTGAGTACAGCAGTGGGCCACACATATCCACAGTTGCAAGTGTCAACCCAGGAACCTCACACTATTCACCAATCCACCATGTGCACACAGTGATATGACAACAGACAGGATATAAAATAGTGAAATACTGACACAATCAAATATGTTATGCAGAAACCTAGGTTGTTCATAGGAAGTGGTAAAGCAAAGAGGAAACAAAACCTGCAACCAGTACCATCACTGAACAATGTGCATTCTGAACATCAGCATAGGTTCTGAGGTTGACACTAGGCTATCTGCCCTAGGGTATGTAGAAGCCTAGCCACAGTGTGTTTGTAGTCTGCAATCACGCTAGATCAGTAGACTGTGCCTGTCAATAGTAGGTCACACAAGATATCTCACATATGTTCATTTCATTCTGCCTCTGTCTATTAAGGACCCATAACATATCCCAGGGCTAAACATACAATAACCCGTCCACCTGTGAAGATGTCACCTGTAGGTGTTCAGCATGGGTTTGTGCATATGTGGTACTGTGATCACATTCCCGAGTGAGTGGAGCATCTGTGATGGTAATATGCCCCTTCAGCATGTCCTATTAACATCATTGCTCATGTACCTATCCCTGGAGCATGTAGCTGTAAGGGACTTTGATATCCTCATGTGGAGCCTGTCCAGAAATGCTGTGATGGACATGGCATCAAAGAAAAGGCACAGACTGCATCCAAGTAGGCAGTAAGCAACTGAGGAGAGCTGGGGTCACCATAGCCAAACTATGCATACCATCTGTGTGAGTCCCTAGATCCACTTGGTATGTAAATCTGTGTACATTCCAGTTGCTGCAGGTGTTGGGTAAGGTACATCTGAAATGGGCCATGGTATCCAAGCATGTGCCAGATAACTACAGGGTCACAATGACCCCACCTGATCCGGATGTAAAACTGTATGGGATAAGGTTGCCTAAATAGAAGGTGTGTCCAACAACATTGGCAAAGTGAATGTCAAAGGCAAGAGCACTAAGTATTCATGTCCCCAAATCACAAACCACACACACTGTACGTGATGTATCATCACCTATGTGGTAATGTGTGTGCACGATGTTACTACCAAAGGTAATGACTATGCATCTAAAGTAAGGTCATAGCTCTGGCACCAGTCAGCCATCTCTGTGAGACCCTTTCTGAGGATGCCTGTGCCAGCTGTGGAGTCGAATATGGCACACAGTTTGCAGTCATCTGCAAACATGGTCATCCATATTCCTCCTGTGTTAGCCAGTATGTATCAGAAATATATACAGAACAAAAGAGGTACAAGGACTGAGCCCTGTGAGATGCCACATGTTACTGGTGTATAGTCAGACATGGCACCTGCAATACTGACCATGTGTGTGCTATCCATGATCCAGTTAGCAATCCAGATTGTGACATATGTGTAGATATTGAATCCGGTGATCTAATGTGTAGCGCAAGAGGGGTATTGTGTAGAAGTGGTGTGCGAGCTCTAGGTAGGCTGTGTGGACAACACTGTGTACATCTACAGACCTGTTAACTGTTTAAAGACATCAAACATCTGCAAGAGGCAAGATATGCCCACAGCAACACCAACTTGTGTAGGATCCAGTGTCTGTAGGTTCACAATGTGTATGTGTATGTGTTCCATGATGATACACTCCATAGCATAGCAGACCAGGATAGTTAGGCATATATTGTGATAATGTCCAGGGTCCCTTGTGGCACCAGCACTGTGTAGCGGATACACCATAGCTGTATGCCATTCCATGGGTACACATCCTGTAGTAACTGTGATATTGAACAGTGACATAATGTGAGTGTGAAGTTTGTCATGAATCTCGTGTATGCCACAGTCTGGGACACTATCTGGTCCCACTGATGCTGTGTTGTCTGCTATGGAGAGGGCAGCACACACATGTTCATCTGTGATGTCAGGGAGACTACACCCTGTTGTGATGGACATGTGCACTGCAGGGGGGATGGTGGGGAAACATTCCCACTGAACCTGTTGTCCAGGATGTTTGCAATGTCAGTGGGTTCACTGTATCATTTGTAATTATGCAGTAACTCACAGCATATCTGTGAGTTCCCACACAGGTCCCTGACATAACTAAATAAGGCCTTGTGATTGTCCACAGTGTCTGTTGCAAGTGTCCGTTACAAGTGGGCCTTAGATGAATCAACAACTGATCATAGCCATACCATAGTACTGATCAGAGATGCCTTCCAGATTGTGATTGTGCTCTATAATGTAGTAGCCTCCTCCTGTCCATGTACAGCTCAGTAATGGCCGTGGTCCAGTAGACAGGTCCCCTGCCTTTGGAGGAGTGAGTCTTTTAGTTATCTGGGATAGCATGATCCATGAATTCCAGTAGTTGTCCATAGAATGTGCTTGTAAAGTATGTAGTTGTCTGAGCCATAATTAACACTGTCCCAGGGTCATTGAGGGATACCACCTCAGTTTGTACAAGTGTGACATTTGCTCATGAAAAGTATGTCACTGAGATCACATAGGATGTGTGTGTGTAAGGGATATGTATGTCTAGTGAGATGAATGTATGCTCCGACCTTAACAATTACAGGTATACCTCTGTTGTGGAACATAGAGTCCCCATGTGTGTGATGATCAGGAACCACATGTATAACCCCCTGTGGGTGTGGTGACCAGGTCTGCCCTAGCATTTGAGTGTAACAATCTTAGCAACTGTTATGCGAGGGTGTCACTGCTTGAGTAGTATACCCAGTCATTGTTTGTATATTTGAAGTCACACAATATAATGGTGTTTGGTGAGACCTTCACATTCCCCAGTGTTCCCAGGAATAATGACTGTTGTGCCCATGTTTGGGAGTGTGGTCTGTAACAGTCTACAAACTGAAATGCAGTTTTGACCACTCTCAGTTGTACATGTATGTTCCCCAATGCTTTGTGTACTGCTATCAACCTGGAGGTGTGTGTATGAATGATGTATATGGAATCCCCCCCTATTGTTGTTGTCCAGTCCGAGTCCTGTGTCTGAAAACCATGGTATGATGTAAAACATGTTAGTGCTGCTGTGCTTTTGTGAGCCTGAACCAGGTGTTTGTTACTGCACATATATCGACAGATTCCATACTGATATGAGTCCTGAGTGCATGCATTCTGAGGGTTAGACATCATTTGTTGAGCACCATCACTCTCCATTTCCTGTACCCTGTAACATCTATGGCTGTGGTTATGTCATCTGACCCTTGCCTGAAACAGCCACTATGTGTGTGTCAAGAGCCTAAGGCAGTCTGTGAAAGCCTAGGGGTGACAGGTGCATGGTGTCCATAGTGAATGTACATAGCATGTTGAGCATGTAATCCCAGGCTGACAGACACTGAATCTCCTGTGAATGACAACAATATGTTAGGAAACTGTTAAAACTGATCATGCCATCTGTATACTGTGACATAGTACTTGGTGAGGGTAAGATGCTACACAAGGTCAGGGTCATACTGTCCTGGGCTACATGATCAGAGAGCCCCTCTTTGTCTCTTGGCATGTAGTCCAGGGAGGAACGTCTGAGGGTCTAGACACCAGAATGCTCAATGATGGAGCCATATTTGTACTTGCAGTGGACTAACAACAGTGCATGTGTCATGTGGCATATCCTGGCAACCAACACACAACACAAAGTGACCTTCACCTTGTTCAGCCTGGTGAGTGGGATGTCAGTGTAACCAACAATTACACTCACCTAATACAGTTGTATGAGGTGTGTTGTGTAGGCCTAAGGGCAGTGACTGTGTGGCACAAAGACTTTGTGAACTATGTGATGATATGTGTGTATGGTTGTGTGTTAGCAGTTGTTTGTGTGTCTGCTTTGGATGTCTCAGCTGCTTAGGCAGAGAACATTTAGATGCTCCAAGTATGTCATTGTGTGTCAATGTATATGGTTTACTGTTGTCATAGGTGCATGTGTGACTGTATTTGTGGTGTGTGTGGTTACCTTCACCACCCGATAGACTGTGCCAGTCATGGCTTGGGAGAGCTCAGCCTCCTGTCCGTCTATACAGTTGCACCTCTCACAGATATCTGAGTTTGTTGGTAGGAGGACAGTGTTACCTGTGTACATAAGGCAGTTGTAACAATGCGTCAGAATTTCAATATGCACCAGCTGGACTGGAGAGTACACACACAACCGACCTTTGGACATGCCAGGATATGATGATGACATACACTGTCGACTGATCACAAAGGATCGATAGTGTGTCAAGTGTGTAAAAGAGTATAACAGGGCTTTAGTGTTCAGGTTTGTTGTTGCTGTGGAAAGATAATCTGCAAAGGAGTACAGACAGAAACATTACATCTCCTTTAGCTAGGTCAGAAATATCGATGTACAGTCATATATGTCCTGAGTCAGGGTCAACTGTACCTGACTGACAATGTCAGCATCCTGTCAGACAGGCCCATACATACATACCCACCTCCCAGTGACAAAAGGCCCTAACATCATACCAGGAAATATCACATGTAGAATGTGCAAACTGGTCCCCACAATGCCAAATGAATCCCATCACTTGGATAACAATGTTTTCCCATATTTGTCATAAGTGAAAGACAGGACAAACAGACACTGCACCCGAACAGTCTGTTGAGCCTCACACTCTCTACAGGATCTTACACCGCTGAATGTGTGACAGCAACATGTGGCACACCCCACAAGTGTTGGTGCACAACACACCATGGGAACTATATTCCTATAAGCCTATGAAGTCCGAAATGCTAGTCCATGGAGTCCATCATGATTGCAGTCAGGAACAAAGATATTGTAAACCAACAAACACACAACACAAACGTCTGTGGTATGTTAATGAGCACATCATGTTCCCCAAACCTGCTAGATATCTTGCAAGGCAGCCACCCAGGACAAACATCACTGACAGGAGCAACACAGGTCCCACATAGACCTTGAATAGCCCTTTACCAACATCACAGACACATGTGGTATCCACAAAACCTATAATCCGTGCATGAATATGTATTGTCATATGAAGGAATGGTAATATGTCCACAGATAGATCACACCAGGTATGAATTGTGTATTCCTGTTCAAGATGTTCACACCTGCTGACCCACAAGGTTCATTCGTGGGATTGCTCAACACACACATAACCATGTCCAGTCTGATGTCAGCAACCTACAAACAGCATGTGAATAAAAACCACACAGTAAAGCATGTAGCGCGTTGTGTTAATGCGTATCTCACTAGTATCATAACATAGGTAGGGATTTGAATCCTGCAATTGTTGAGTGTGTGTGTGAGATTGGCTTTGAGAGGAGAGGCCTTTTTGGAGACTGTGGAAACATATTAGGAGTGGTGAATACCTCTTTGCCAAGTGTGATGATGTCAGCATCCTACAAATAGAGCTTTGGAAATGAATGCTCCAAATAAAGAAAATAGTGTGTTGTGTTAATGTGTATCTCACTAATGTCATAACATAGTCAGGTAGGTGTTTGAGTCCTGCAAATGCGTGTGTGTGTGGGGGGGTGTATGTGTGTGATTTCCTTTGAGAGGAGTAGCCTTTTTGGAGACTGTGGAAACACATTTTAAAAGAGGTACATCCCTCTTTGGAAAGTCTGATGATGTCAGCATCCTACAAATATTCAAGAAGAAGAGAAACCACTCAGTAATGCATATAGCGTGCTGTGTTAATGCGTATCTCTCCAGTAGCATAACATAGTTAGGTAGGGGTTTGAATCCTGTGAATGTGTGTGTGTGAGACTGCCTTTGAGAGCAGTGGCCTTTTTGGAGACTGTGGAAATACATTAGGAGTGGTGAATCCCTCTTTGCCAAGTGTGATGATGTCAGCATCCTACAAATAGAACTTTGGAAAAGAATGCTCTCAGTAAAGCAAATAGCACGTTGTGTTAATGCGTATGTCACAAGTGTCATAACATAGTTAGGTAGAGGTTTGAGTCCTTCAAAGGCTGAGTGTGTGTGTGTGTGTGTGTGTGTGTGTGTGTGTGTGTGTGTGTGTGTGTGTGTGTGTGTGTGTGTGTGTGTGCCACAGGTGGTCAATGCAGTGTGGGTTTTGCTTTTACTACGGTATGACATATGTTTCAAACAGTATGTGCATTGCACACATCAGGTATCTGCATGTCAAATAGATTTGTGTACATGTGACCTCAATCAGTACATAGGTGTGAAGCCTGCATACTACATGAATACATTTGTAACCTTTGACAGATTGTACCGCTGCTTTTCAGATCATAGGCCACATATGTATGTCTGCGTCAAGACCGGCCAATGTAGTGACCCGTGGCCAAGGACATCCCTGCCACACACATCCATGACACGTACTGTAGAGTACTGTGAGTGAGGGTAATTGCTGGGGTATATGTCAGACATGTTCATACACAACAATGACTAGCAATAATGGACAGTCATGATAGGTGTGCACCAGCCCTGTGGATATGCATGCAGGCCCCTAATGTGTTATGTGAAACACTGAGGGACCCCACAGTACCTATGGATATGTGGATAGCAAGGGACAGATTACATAACACATGTCTGTCTGTACACATTGGTACCCAACATACGTATTCAGGGCTACCACCTATGTGGTACTGTCAGGATAGTATGTATATTAAATGTGGATGACCATGCCATAGACAGCATAATGATATACAGCATGTATTGGACAACAGGTATCTGTCTGTACGATACCATTGTGTAGGATATGCGTCCCATCCGGGGAATGCAGTGTAGGCCAATGCATGCATTACCAGATGTGGATGGACATATCCCTAGTATGTTTGCGTGTACCGAAGATGGCTTTATGCCACACAGGTGTGGTCCCAGGAACGTGTGGCAGTCAACACCACTGGTAACTGTTATAGTATAGTACTGGAAGGATCCAACTGTTACTGAGTTCCCTATAACTGTGAGTCATTTGTCAGGACATCATCTAATGATTGGTTATAGTCATGCTGTTGAGGTGGTGTATACTGCCAGACTGCAGATCATTGACAGATATCAACGGTATCACCCACAGCATAGTGCCAACCCATGTCATACACAAATGTGTACCCGTGTTAGTACATATCTGTAGTGGAATGCATACTGGCCATCGAAAGATACCATGCAATGTTAACAATGTGTAGAACAGGGTATGTCGCACATCCCACATGTCCACTATGCATGTACATGCAGACAGTGTGCACACACCATGTTCACAGATGTACACCTGCTAATTTGTAATGCACACATCACACACGTACTGTCCACTCACTAACACATGCTGGCAACACTGTACACTTCATCCAAGTGGTACATGGGTGGACAATACATACTCAGACCTAACACTGGTGTAAGCAATGCTACAATGACTATCAGAGCTGTGATGCATAATGCCTGCTCAGATATACCTACAAGGATATCAGTACACCTTCCTGTTGGCAACTTGCTACTATTGCTACACTGCTATGATGTCACCCTGTGCATCAGAACCATGTTAGCCTATTCCTGCATCAATGTGACAGATGACAGGAGGGGGCACAGGTGTCATCATATGCACAGGGTGTGTTGTAGGTTTGTCAGAGCCCGACATTGACCCATCCATTCGGCATGTCTGTGTGTGTGTGTGTGTGTGTGTGTGTGTGTGTGTGTGTGTGTGTGTGTGTGTGTGTGTGTGTGTGGGACAACAGTACTGCATGGGCCAATGTTGATGTAATGTGTGTGTATGTGTGAGCCCAAGTTGTATGGTAAATGTGTGTGTGTCTGCATGCACACAACTCCACCATGTGGCTGCCATATATGGGCGGTTGTGGGACAGCCACAGACTGCACCTGCTAGGCTGTGCAGATCACTGTCTCCAGCCACAGACACTGTACCTGTGCCTAGCAGGGGTGCTACAGGCAGTATCGGGTACCAACCCTGACTGGGTGCTATCATCAGAGGCAGAGGTATGATGACTGGACCCATGTCCCTGCTGGGACTGGCCAGCACCACATGCATGTGGTCTAGTAGGACGGTCAATGGACAGACCAGCCCCAGCATTGCTGGGGCTGGTACTGCCACTATGGGAGCGGCTGTGATCCATGGTCCATCCACAAAAAATGCCAGCTGATGCTGTTGCTGGCATGCGTCCGTGTCGGCCTTTCATCCTTCCTGCATGGTCCTGGCTCATGGCTAACACATTGTGGAGGACATCTAATGTCTCCCTCCAACGGCTATCAATGACCTAAGTGTAATTCCGGATGGCACCGGCAAGGTCACGGATGCTGTCATTGATAGTAGTGTAATGGGCCCTCTGCGCCCGTAGTCCCTGTCGGGTGTATCTTTCCATACGTGCCTGTGCCTGCATTGCAGCCCGGAACATACTGGAGGTTGTAATACCTCTGGGGACACGTCTGCCAGGGGCAATACGACCAGTGGTGCGCCCCCGAGAACTCCTGGACATCCGCCTATGTGGTACCATTCCGGTAATCCGGCTATGGCTGCTGTGAGGGGATGCATATGCCATAGGTACCACACTCTCCTGGTCAATGCCAACTGTATGCTGTCCCTCAGCTATGGCCATCAGTGACGAGGGATGTATTGGCAGTATGAGTGTGCGCATAGATGGGGTTGACTGCTGTATACTGTCGATTGGTGGACCAATGACAGACTCTGTCAGACCTTCCTTTGCCACAATATATGTCTCATCATCTCCACTATTAGTGGTGGTGACATCAGGATCCCTGCTAAATTCAGCCACGCCTAACACAGCACCTGTGGAAGGAAGACAGGAAACGCACTTTACAATCTGTACATGATGTTAGCACACATGCACACATGCACACATGAACACATGAACACATGCACACATGAACACATGCATACATGCACACATGAACACATGCACACATGAACACATGCACACATGCACATAAAT
Organism: Protopterus annectens; assembly: GCF_019279795.1. Lineage (NCBI taxonomy): Eukaryota > Metazoa > Chordata > Ceratodontiformes > Protopteridae > Protopterus > Protopterus annectens. The sequence continues at coordinate 487,633,627 of NC_056751.1, read as the reverse complement.
ACACTGCTCACCACAGCACACACACACACACACACACACACACACACACACACACACACACACACACACACACACACACACACACACACCAGCAATCCAAAACATACACAATAGTGGGTGATGGTGGGTGACAGTATCTCAAGGCAAGCAGTCACCACATACGTGTCAGCAGGCAGACCATGTTTGCTCAACACCATGCAGTGCAAGTGTTGACAGCCCTCTCTAATGACATTATACATGGCTTTGATGCATGTGTGTAGTTGTGCAGTGATTGGCTACACCCTGGAACACAATGTGTACATGGACACTACATTGCTGTGCAAGTATTATCTGCTCTGCAATGTCATGTGCACCATCACTCTATGGTATACATACCATGGCTGCATGTGTCACCTGTGTGACACATAGATTGACATGTGTGATGACAGTGTCTGTGTCCATATCACATAATAGTGGGCAAAGGTGTAGCAAATGCATGTAATGTACAGACATAGGATGAGTGGTGCATGTAGACGTGAAGGAATCCCAATGCACGACATGGACATTGCACAGTGGTTATGGTGTGTGTGGGACATATTGCAGATATGTTGTTGCCAGCCATGACATGGCATGCTACACGACTGCAACATTAAACACCACACATTCCCAATGTGTGTCATGTGACCTATGCACCCAATAGCATTCCAGGACATAAATGTGACTCTTTGTACAGATGGCGGCTGTTGTGCAAAATGTGTATACTTGCATATGTAAGCACACACATAACATGTTATGCATGGTGTGTATAGGTACATATGTTTGCACACACAGAACAATGAGGTGCACAGCAAAGACTGCTATGTGTAGTACTGTGGTCACTGTAACTGGATGGGGTGTAGTACCATGTGCCATCATCATTATCATGCATCTTGTGGTCACTCACGGCTACTACTGTGTGACAGACCACCGCTTAGCATGCTGTACCTGAACTGCAGTGCCGTGGATACGTTCACTATTACACAGCCACTTTGTACATGGGAGTATGAGGTGCCCAGTAGAGGGTATTGCCTAACATGACTGTGTTATGTGTTGAAGACTGTTGCACAACCCCATGATAGGCCTCTACCTCTGAGGTACATCATGTGTGTGTGGATGACATGTGGGATACTGACGTGTGACCTTACAGTGGGTGTGTGGTTATGCCATATGTAGCATGACTTTGTGTACTGCATGTGATAAATGGCTTATGTTGTGTACAGATGTTGCAACTATGCCTATCCAATGTGCAGTACGGGGTTGCATGCTCTGTGTATTGCATGTCATTGAGGAAGCTAATGACATTACTGAGCTGTGCAACGTCTCACAGCAAACATGCACGGCATGCATTATGCGTAGGTGTGTTACATGTACATGGCCTACACCTGACCTATGACATGCATAATTCATTACCAACATTGCAGGTGTAACACACTCACCAGCATGGATTGGCTGCCCTGCCGTCACACCAGAGGGACCTACGAGAATATGAGAGGGTTCATCAGTGGGCACAATTGTGGCATTGCTACAGTGGGTATGCTAAACTGCAGTACAATAACAGTCAACAGTCACAGGTGTAGGGATATTATACAAACTATCCTTATTGCACAACAGGAGGCAGCAGAACTGCTAAACACACAGTACACATCTCATGTACACATAATCTAACAATAAGGTTAACTGTAGTCTACAGATAGGGCGTATTACCTGCTTGCTCCAGGTGAATGTGCTGGGTGGCTCCGGCCTCCATTACAACACATGTCAGAGATTCCCATAGCTGTTGTCCAGGAGCCACCATGCTTAGGAACAGCTCCTCCACTCTGGTGAGGGGGAGATGTATGGCCATCCCACCACCTGTGGCAAGCTGCTGTCTTTGGATATCAGACGCATGCCACTGGACTTGTCTAATTAAATCACTGCAGTGATGGCGTACCTGCTCATATGTCCAGTTATGCATTCCTATGTCATTTACCCAACTAACAAGCTCCTGCCACAGTGCATTCTGCTCCTGCTGGTGCTGGCTGGTTCTGGAGAACAGCATGGTGTACTGCTGCAAAAGACTGTTGACTATCACCTCTTCCTCTTCTGCATTGTAAGCTGGATTACTTTGATGGGCCATCTGGCTGAAAAAGATATGAACAATATGTGTGAGAGTGTCCTGTGGCACACTTTACACCTTTACCCACAGATATCACTTTACTGACATATATACCATCCTATTGTCTGTCAGTGGTTACACACGTTCAATAACACTTATTGGTTCTCAGGCCACAACTAACTAACACTGCCTGGCAGACTCTATATATCACACCACTATACAACAGTACCCGACACACTGTTTGTGACACATTGCACAACCTCAAGACAGGGGTGTATATCACACCAATGCATGAACAGAGATGTCATCAATTGCAATGGATGTAAAGTACAGGTACAGTAGTACCAATCAAACACCCTAATCATTGATGCCATAGCCCTGCCTAACAGATGTGTCCAGTTGTTACTATAGGTGGCATACTGCTGTAACAGACTATAGATGTTGCTTTATACACATGTTAACCCTGTAACACACATATGATTGCAGCCATTGTACAGGCATAATCACACACACACATCAGGCAAACATATAATGCACCACTGTATGCCAACACAGATGAGCATTACCTGTGTACCATATGGTGCTGTGTACCACTACTTACACACCCTTATGCCTGCAGTCTGTCCACTGTGCAGACTACAGGAAACACACATGACAGTGTTTTCAAGCAATGTGAATGCACACCACACTGTGCTGTTTAGCCCCACAGCTTCAGGTAGTACTACAGTTCATATTGGTGATGGATTCACCTGCAGTACCACTCACTAAGCATACATGTATTACTTTAGCCTACAATGAGACACCACATTCGTCAATGGAGAACTACGTCACATCATATGCCGTACTACTATGTCTGCCTAACAGTACATTACACATCAGTTGCTGTCCTCACAGCTAGGTTAGGCACTACCATGTCAGATACAACATCACACTAAGCTATCACACATTTACAGACCTTGCACACATTCAGCGTTACACTCATTCAACCTCACATAGCAGCTATTGCATTAAGTACATGTGTGAGTGCATAGTGTCATAGGTAGGTAATATGCTATTGGCCCTAGGGCCTACGGCAGCCTAGCCATATGCTACCCTGGCCTTTGACACACATGTACTTTGATTTCACTTGCCTCTGCCAACCTGAACCACAGAGGTGTTTCCTGGGGTGTATTAATCTCCCACACAATCATCGGGGCTATTTATAACATCTGCTAACGAGGAGCCTTGTTTGCTATTGCTATGTGGTCTATTCCGGTGTATAGCATATGTCTGAGAAGGGAACCTATCCCCCCAGCATGTGCTGTTTAGTGAGCTGACAAGGTTTAGGGCCCTAGAGCGTGTAACCCCGAGGGGTTGTGATATGTTGCCATGGTGGTTGTCACCCAGCTATGGGTGTGACATACCTCTGTCTGTCCGGCAAATGTCACCTCTGTGTGGCCAGTATGCAATACAGTGTAGTTGTGGTTTTGTGAGTCAGTCTACATAGGGCATCTGTTTGCAGACAGTATTACCCTTTGGGAGGTCTGTCTGCGGCCTGTTCACCTGGTGTAGTTTTCATGTGAAGTACATACCCCACATGGCATTGTGATGAGTAGAGGGGAACCCTACCCTATACTTCCATAGATGACACACCTGTTGTCATGACACATACCACACAGACAGATTACAGGTGTAGTGTGGCACTGTCTTCATTACAGTGGAGACTACTGTCCACCTGTGTCCCATGTTCCCTTATCACACCTTCACTGTTAGGTAGATCTCTGCCTATGTGTTAGTTAATGGGTACACTGTTTTGGGAAGGTGGAATGGCACTGCAGTACCAACACTTGTCTACAGTCGATGCCTTGTTCACCACACACCTGTTGCGGTACATATGACCCCATGTCTCTGTGTCTCTCTCTCTCACTCTCTCTCTCTCTATAAATATATATATATATATATATATATATATATATATATATATATATATATATATATATATATATATATATATATATATATATATATATATATTATATATATATGCATATCTATACACATACATGTACACATCCATTGCTGTACACATGGATGTACATACAGGCACATGTACAGTCCACCTTTCATGGTGGGGATCTCACTTATGCGACAGTTGTGGGATGTACAGGTATGTGATTACATTGCACAGTGTTGTGCAGAATGCATGTGGGTGTCCTCAGCCCTTGTAGCATTAGCAGGCCTCACTGTCTGTAACACATCAGATCTGACAAATCTGTCCCACAGCATTTAACCAACACATGACATATCTGGGCGGCCACCTATGGCACCGCTCTAGCAAGGGTGCTTTTCCACTATTTATGTGGACACAAGGATGGGGGCACCAAGAAGTGTGGTAGGGGGTGCCGTGGGGCCCTTTTGCCTAGGACACCAGTTGACCTAAGGCCACTCCAGTGCACTGCATGCTGTCTTCTAGGCCACATACTACAACATACATGGATATATGCACATATCAACATTCACTGACAGATAGCTGTTCACCCTTCACTGACAGTTGCAGTATGTCCCTTGCCCTATGCACATGTGCAGATACAGATAGATACATACTGCTGCCACTCATGGATGATTTGCAGTGTGTAGAGTGCTCTTCGGGAACATCTACAACATGCCAACACATACATTTGAGTTACATACCTTACCTTTGTATTTACCTGCTCCATGTGTTACGGTTTTGTATCTTTTTTTTTTTTGCTGGTTTGATTTGGGTATTCGCCCTCTATTTCAACTTTGGTCTTATTTTTTTTTTTGCTGGTTTGATTTGGGTTTTTTCCCTCTATTTCACCTTCGGTCTTTTTATTTTTTTTGCTGGTTTGATTTGGGTATTTGCCCGTTATTTCACCTTTGGTCTTTTTTTTTTTTTTGCTGGTTTGATTTGGGTTTTTGCCCTCTATTTCACCTTTGGTCTCTGTTTCTGGCTCTCTCTCTCTCACTCTCTGTCTCACGACACCTGCAATGATATAATTGCATGTGTGGACTGCAGCTGCAGCCTGCTTTTCTAGGTATCTGCACTTGTGCATGTGACAGCCTCTGCACCAATTCCTGCCCACCATTCAGTAATTGCATACAGCCTGCTGTTTTGTGATTGCATTACTCACTGTGATTGCAGCCCACTGCTATAAAATGCTAGGTTAGGTAGGCATAGCCCTTTCAGATTTCAAATATGGGGCCCATTCTTGTTTGCTCTGGACACCATTGTGTCAGTCTGAAGGTTGGTATATGTCTCTTATCTGATGCTAGGGTTGTACCCAGTTATGTGCATGTGGTACTCATACCTGCATGTTGCTGCTTCCAGTACAGACATCTCAGTATAGACATGTACGCACCCCTCCAAATGCTAACACAGGATATATGGGAGTATGTGCATTTTTCTCACTTACACAATTAACTGCCATACAAATGTGGTTATTGCACTGTATTCCTGTGGCCAGTGTTTATCCTGGTCTGATACTGTGTGGTGTTTGTAAGGTGCTACTGTAACATTATTCCCTGCTAGGATAGCTGGTTCCCCTTTCACAGTCATGTCATGCAATTCCACAACCACTGCTGGTAAAGACAGACAGAAAAGGGTTTGTGTTATACCACTCCTAATTTCCATTTACATTCCCTCATTGTAATGCATGATATATTTATTTCAGCACCAAGTTATTTGTATATCTGCTGTGGCTTAGTGGTAATTCATGCAGTCTATTGTGTCAATGGTCTGGGGTTTGAGACTGGCAGAGATTTTTTATTTTGCTGCTCAGCAGAACAAGGGCCCTGCCATAGAGTGAATAAGGCACTTTTAAGCAGTAGTAAGTGGGTTTGCATGGGTTTGCATGACGCTTAGCTATGGTTGGCTAAGCGCACACATGTGCACACTCGCTTAATCATGCCTACTACTGCTTAAAAGTGCTTACTCCCGCTAACCCCCACGCTAATTTCTTTGAAAGAAAAGAAAATGGGGAGATAGGAAAGTGGTGAAAAAGGGGGCACAAAGAGGGAAAGACAGTAGGAAAACAAGCTCGGGATGTGCAGGATGGGTGTAGGAACGGTCCATAGCTGTCCATTTCTTTGCCAGCAACAGCTGTGCATATGTTGAAAATGTGGAGTGAAATTTGAAACCTTCCACCCTTAAGAGAGGGGTGAGGACAACATAGTTTGTTGTACTGCCAATTAGAATTATCAGTGTACATGTCCAATGGACATGTGTATGAAATGGGAAGCTATGTATGGGGCGTAATTTTTTTTTGGGGACAGATTGCCCTTTTTTTTTTTTTTTTTTGTTTTTCAGGGGAGAGTGGTAAGTGAGGTAGAGGAAGTAGGTATATTTGGGGAGGTAGGTTGGGTAGGTAAACAGGCAAGACAAACAAGACACATACAGGGGCGGAGTCACATGTGGTGGGTAAACAATTGACGGGGACGGGTGTTTGGAAATCGCAAGCCCCTAAGCCCACAGATGGTAACAGTGGGACTGATATTCCCACCCATGGGCAGTCACCACTGGACCTTCACAGACCCAAGGATCGCTGTACTGGGGTCTGTGTAGGAGGGGCAGGCTCACCCATGAGTCGCGCCACTCTCGCCTCGAGCTGGCGTAGGGGATCAGCGAATAAACGCTGGATCTCTCTACGTGCAGGAGGCCCTTCTCTGTCCACGCTTGCAGGGGGGGAGGTGAGCCCCATCCCCTGCAGCGCTTCCACCCAAAGGTGGCACAGGACCTACGTTGTTGGGTGGCCCGGGCTGGGCACCAGACCTGCTGGTGCCAGGTGCAACTGCCAGCTAAGGTGGGACAGGTGGGTCCATTGGGACTGGCCTTCTCATACGTTCTGTGATTAGGTGTTTTTAATTACAACATAGTCAACAGCATTCCAAGTTAGTTGTAACAGCATGCAGTAATATTCCCATTAACCCAACACACCAGGGTTACAACAGTTGAACAGCAAGCATAACACATGCATGTATTGAACGACAGTGGACATTCCAACAGCATGCAGGGATGATTGGTGGCAACAGGCCACCAAGACTGTGGTGTTTTAACAGGGGACATGCATCAAAGTAGGTGCAGATTTAAATAACAATAGGACATATGTCCCAACAAATGTTATGAGATTACACATACCCATTGAGGTGTGGAATTGCATTGTTTATGCACATGGAGTAGGGTGTAAAAGAAACCTCCATTAATATCTTATTAGTGCTTTAACTGTACACTACATTCCTATTGACTGCAGGTGTATATCCCCTACATGTATTCTTACACTAAGCAACATGCATTTGATTGTGTTATGGGTTTTGCTACTTCATCATGTACCTGGTCTATATCTGACATGGTAACTGTCCAGGATGCAGATGTTACTGCTACATACTTGTATTAAATTGATTTGCTTATGTATGTGCACATCTGGATGTGTTCACATGGCTTTTTCACTTGTTTTCTACACAACCCTACTTTTCAGGTAACACACTTAAGTTTCTGGGGAACACCTTGAAAGGCTACTCGTGTGCTAAATTTACCTATGCATGTCAGCCATTTCACAACTGTTTAGGACTGTTGCATACTTCACAGCTACTGGCACTTCCTTCATCCACTTTATATGGGACTGCACTACTGGGGGTTGTCAGCACTTACTACAACAGAGTAACATTTCTTCATTGCAAGGGTTCAACAACATTTCTGAGTAACTGGCACATACACACTGCAAGCATTATACCTTTCTTATTTACATTAAAACTTTTTTCTACAGGCTCTCTCCTGTATTTGACATTACACTGCATACAGTAGACATATTCAGGAAATGTTATACCTTTACTGATAGGTTACAAGACTGTTTTACAGGCTCACTCACATTTTATCTGTGACAGTGCATGCAAAGATAGTATTCCAGACATGTTTTTGCTTTATTCATGGGTTACTACACTCAATTCCTGCCTGTCTGACTTATGATATGTAACAGTAGAATGTTTTATACTTCACAGCTACTGCCACTTCCTTCATCCACTTCCTATTGGACTGCACAACTGTGGGTTGACAGCACCTAATACAACAGTACTATTTATTATTGCAAGGGTACAACAACATTTCAAAGTAAGTGACGCAGACACACTCCAAATTGTATACCTTTATTAATTACATTGAACACTGTTTTCTACAGGCTCTCTCCTTTACTTGTTATTACAGTGCATACGGAAGACATATTCAGGACATATTATACCTTTCTTGATGGGTTACCACACTCTTTTTCAGGCCTGCTCACTTATATGTTATGACAATACATGCAGGGATAGTATTCCAGAATTATTTTAGCTTGATTGGTAGGTTAGTACACTCAATTTCTGGCTCACTGCCATTTGTTATATAACAGTACATGCAGATGATTTAATCAGGACATTTTATTGCTGTATTATTGGGCTTAAACACTTTTCTCATGCTCACTCACATATGTCATGTAACAATACATGTAGAATATTTACTAACCTGCCTGGTGGCACAGCCTTAGCAGCCTATCTGCATAGGCTTGCTGATTCATAGTGCGTGCACCTGCAGCAGTGGAGTAAATAAAGGGATATTGAGACATACCTATCCATTATTTAGACTATATTAGCTTATCTTACATACTGCATTTCATGGCTACCTACTTAGTAGTGGGGCATCCCGCATTTGACGGGCCTCCTGGATTCACTGGTTCAGAAGGTCCTGCTTCTGCCTCTTCAGGTCTGCATGGTGGTGATGGACCTGCTCACCAGTCCAAGGGACGCCTGTAGCACTGGTGAGTTCATGAGCCAACCGGTTCCAAGCCTCCACCTTATACTCCGCTCCTTGGAACTGGCCCTGCAGGAGTTGAGTCTCATGCCGATGGACTAAGAGCCAAACCATATATCTTGACTCCTCGATGCCCCAGCATTGAGCTTGAAAGCGTGTACCCTCTCCAACACCAGACATTCTAACTGCAGATGGGAGCTACAATCAGTTATGGTGAGTATTCCCGCCAATGCGGCTTAAATATGCCGCATTTCCCGCACTTTTCTGTGATTGGCCATTTTTGAATATTCTCGGCTGACTGCAGACATGCTTAGCAATGGTTAAGCAAACATTTATTATTATATATATGTTAACAGGGGGGTGTTTTTCCTAAGCTGTCGTGGCTTAGTGGTTCAGTACTTTGATTATGGTGCACAGTGTCCTGGGTTCAAACCTTATCATTGTATTTTATTTTACTACTGTCCAGACAAGTTAGGGGGCATGGCTGTGTGTAAGCAACTTTGCTCGATGTTGCTCCACGTTGCCCAATGGGGCACTGGTTGGCACGGTGCGCACCTCCGCGCAAACCGATTGCGCTGGGTAAAGCGCTATTTAGCTTTGGGCGACTATTTTGCGCTGGGTAAAGTGCGATTTAGCTATGGGCAACTATATTGCGCTGGGTAAAACACGAGTTAGCTATGGGCAACTATATTGTGCTGGGTGTAGCGCTGCTTAACTGCGGGCAATTTTATATTGGGATCCTTTAAAATATTTATTTTATTCACTGATACATTGGCCATTTCACTGCTTTTTAGTTATGTTTAAACATATATGTTGGGTATTATTCCATATACTGATTTAAAAAAATAAATACGAAAGGGAGTGGTGGGACTCGAACCGTGAATGCCTCTTCTTTGTGCAATCGCTCTACCATTACGCTATTGCTATTTCATGTGATTTGCATAAACATTCTTTCTTATACTCTTCCATGTGAGAATTGCTGACTGTAGCTAAGCAATGGGCACACATGCTCACACACGCGCAAATACGGGCAGCTATTTTGGGTATTTAAAAAAAAATTATGGTTATGCGTTTTAGATGTGTGATGGGGGGTTACATTATCAGGCAGTGAGGTGTTGGGTGCAGGGACATTTGAGTGGACTCGCTCTTGTTTATTTCCTTTATTTTTAAACACTTGCAGGGGCGTGGACCTTTGGACTGCTCGGCAGTCAGACACGCCCCCTGCTTTCTTACACGGTCTGTGTAGGACTTACGGTTAGGTCAGCATGCCCTCATGCATATTCATGGCATGCTGATGTCATACTGTTCAACTGCAGCCTCCGAGTAAGACTTATTAAGTCTTACACGGAGGATTCGTGAATCCTGGGGCATATCTTCTTGTTCAAAAGGATTCCCCTAAAAAATCTTTTATCCGGAGTGGAAGATATAATAAAAATGACCAACATTATATGTTCAGCAAAAGCTTCATATTTTTGTATAGATCTGAATTATATCAGTTGCTGAAATTTTGTTTCTTGATTTATTCTGCTCCTAAGTTTTTAATGATAAAATCCTCACAAGTAATTTGTTTGCATACTCCAGGCAGGCAGAGTGCATGGAATGAGTATTTCTTCTCTGCACCCAGGAGAACAAAATATCATTGGTTTACTTGCTCACTGAATGAAAATGGTTGCATTTCATAATAATAATAAAGGATTCAGCATTATAAGGCACTCTGTAAACTCCAATGGGGAGAATAGCTAGGCCTACTTCTAAGTAAACAAGAAAGAGAACGTCTGTATTCATTCTACATCTTTAAGAATGTTATAAGAAGTTAGGGCTTTGCCTCATGTCTTCAAAGTTGGTTTCATAAGAAATAAGTCCGTATTCATTCTACATCTTTATGAATGTTATAAGAATTTAGTTAGAGCTTTGCCTCATGTTTTCAAAGTTGGTTTCATAAGAAATATATCCATATTCATTCTACATTTTTACGAATGTTATAAGAAGTTAGTTACGGCTTAGCCTCATGTCTTCAAATTTGGTTTCATAAGAAATAAGCCCATATTCATTCTACATCTTTATGAATGTTATAAGAAGTTAGTTAGAGCTTAGCCTCATGTCTTCAAAGTTGGTTTCATAAGAAATAAGCATATTACCTCCTTAAAACTTTGATAGAAGTATCAGACCATTCAGTAAGTTTACTATGATTCTCCATCAGGAGGATTAAGTCTTTCCAGCTTTGCAAACAAGTTTTCAGAATATTTTATAAAACATTAATGTTTGCTGTATATTCAGTAGACATGCTATGGTAATTAATTTAACCCATTGGGAAGGATAGTCTTTGAATGAACTAATACCAAAGATCTGGATGGACTAATACTACATTTAGATAAACTCTGAATACTGCATAGGGACTCACAAGAAAAATTGGAAAGATTTTATATACTTTTCAGTGTAATTAATACATCCTGTGTGAAGAGATATACTAGTAGATGACATGACAGTTGAATGGAAAGTTATTTAATGTGTTAAAATAATGTGGCTCTATGGAGATGGATGGTATATGAAATAAACTGTCCTATTTTTTATGATGAGTGCAACATTTAAGTAAAAATTCAGGATCAGATTAGTAAAAACAGATGTAGTTTCTCACCAAAAAAATGTGTATCATAAAACAAGTCCTACACGGAAGGACTGAACGCCCTGTCACTGTATTTTCTCTACTACAAGCTGTTAAATGGTGACCTGTGCATGGCTTACACAGCAGTCTCTGATCCAGCCCTGATGGGAATGCTACACATTTGTAAATTAAACTGTACTAGGGTGACTCACTACAGGGATCTTAACCTAGACTCTGATATAAACAAATCATACTGGAGACATAGATACATCTCTTAGAAACTACCACTTCTCAGGAACAAGCTTCCAGTTCACATGAAACAGTGCTACTCCCTGAATCTCTTCAAACACACCCTAGATCAATGGATGGGTAACCGTCAATTCACTCCTGGGGTGGTGCACTTGTCTCTCATGAACAGAGGCAGTCGTTATTAGTACTATAGATTTTTACCTCTGTGAGCTTCTCTCACCTAACCACTGACAACTGGGGCAGCTCACGATAAATATAACTAGACTTGTAAGGGCTTTAGGGCCATTAGCCTATGAACCTTATATGAACCTATGAAGAAATGTGATGTTTCAAAAGATAGGGCTATAATTTTACAAGTATTTTTTTCTCCATGCAGTGATATTGCAATCACCTGAATAATGTAACCATGTATATGATTTATACTTAATAGAAGTTTTTATATATGTTCTGTGGTATTTCTTTAATACAGCTGCAGTAGTCACTGTGAAGTTTGGATAGCCTAATGGCTTATAGTGTTTATGCCAAAAAAGATATGAAAATGATGTAGTTTTCATTTACAAGGGAAACATGTCTTATGTGAAGTAAGCTCAAGGGATTTTTATTTGGTAGAGGGGCAAAGAGGAGACATGCTTTTGTCTAAGAGTGTAGGGTTATGTTTTGCTATGAGAGTGAAGTAAATAATTGAAATTAAAGAAGGTAATTTATGACCCTTTTTAAAAGGCAGCAAGTAGGCCAGCAGGACCATGAGCTTTATTACACTTTTGATATCAAATATATTCATGAATTTCTGCTGATGTCATGGCCTGGAGTGACTTAATCTGTCTAAATATTAAAGGCTTTATACTGGAGTAAACTGGCTTAGGGATTGATTCTTTCCAAACGTTTGAAGATCATCCATGATTTATTTGAATCACTTTACTTTTTCTGCTGAGCATGAAGATAAATAATATCTAGAATATGATCTAAGCCTTGCTGTCTTTCCAATCATTTATCTAAACAGCTGGCATCACATAGATTGCCTTATAAGGATCAATCAGCCCTCCTCTTATACACTATAAAAGTCTTGTTGCTTCATAGAAACTAGTGGAAATAGTATAGTAGCTATTGAGTCACATTTAATCAATTTATAAAATGTAAGCCTTCAGATTATATTGTAAATTACAAATGAATTCAAGACCTTTGTTAGCACACATACTTTAACTTCTCTTTAAAACCTGTCCTTAGTTTAAAAAATAACGCTGATAATATAAAATAACTATTTATATTAAATTAATATTTTTAGGAACTTAATGCTATTTTGCTAATCTCCTATAGACTTTACTATGCACACATCTGCTTAAAATGGTTATCAGCATTTATTTTAAAAACTATATCGCCTCCATTATTCACCCCACTTGAGTTAAAAACCTCCACAACCTTTATCTTATTTAAGTCCATCAGTCCTTTTTATTCACACACGTATTTATCATGCATGTTCATCAGTTAAATGTTTCCTCTAGCTCTGTTTCCATTATTATCTGTAGAAGGAATGGTGTTATATCTGTGCAGTAAAAAATAGGTATAGATTGCAAAACTGGTCAAGCCCTTGTTACTGCTTATGCTGTACAATCATTAAGCCCCACCTTTTTTCTGGATTATTGTGATTTGCCTTTTTATCTCTATGAAATCTTGCTCTTGAACAGCCTATTGTGACACTGACCTGACCTTTCCCCTTATATCAAAATTATATTTATGAGACTTAATTACCACCCTCATCCAAAACTACCATTATACACTGAATTTGTTTTTCTCTCTCCAAAAATGTATACATATTTTGCTTAGAAAACAAAAAACATCATTTTTAAGAATGAAATGCCTTCTCTTGGCAGATTATACACCAAATGCAAATTTTACAATCTCTGATTCTATCAACTAAACATTTCCTCTATCCTTACATTGGTTCTATGTCATATAATTAAATGGCCACATTGTCTCAAATGTCAACTCATCAACAATGCAAGCCGTAAACCCCACATACCCCCTTACTAATTATATATACCAACGCCACACTACAGTCGGAAAAAGGGCAAATTTCCTGATACTGATCGTAATGCAATGTCAGTCAGAATAGTTTGACAGGCTGCATTGTCAATAAGATGATATGTTCAACAACGTGGCATAGACCCCCTTGCATGTCACTATAATATCATGTTCACATAGTTTCCTAAGACAGTAATGAGTCTATATACTAAAATCGTATAGTGTTGAATCATTAACTATATGTATTGAAATCTGGCTAATTGCTTTAAAACCCTTCTTATTAAGAATTAATAATATGAAAAAAATTGTGTAATTTTATTTAATTTATATTTATCCTACTGAAATCAAACTGAGACTCACTAAGCTGTACTTCACATCAGTAATTTGAAAATGCAATTTGTGTAACCTTGTTTTGCTTATGTGCAAATAAGCTTATATAGTAATAGAAATGAACAGTTGCCTTATGTAAACTTCAGAAAGTAATTTAAATAATAAAGGTGACACCAGTAGTGAATTTTGTTATTCTTTTCCACAGTTATTATACTGCTCTCGGATGCCTTATGGTTTTAAGATATTTAGAGCTTTATAATTAAAATCAATAAAAAATATATAACAAATGCACATTTAAATCAGCATGGGTACATTATCCATTCACAACAGTAAACCAGGAAGAATGTTTTCCTTATTTTTATTTAACAGACAGTATCTAGATAATGTTGAACAGACTGCATAGAAATATATGGTTCAGGTGGTAATATCAGTATATTGTTGGCTATACATCTTTTTAATGTAGCGTTTTTTAGTAATTATTCATCTCTGTGCCATAAACTAGGGCAGACAGAAAACTTGCTGATTTTTTCTTTACTACTTAAGCTTTATTTATACACTTGTTATTTTTTGTAGTAAGATATTAATCACTTTATAACTAAATTTCGTGATTTTTGTGCTTAAATATTATTTGTTCCCTTCTGCATTGTATCTGGTCCTACAGATGATAAAACTGAAGATATAAAAGTAATCTTCATTTTTCACTAAAAATATGAGTGATGAACAAAGGTAACCTAAATCTAAGTACTATATTTTATTGCAGGGACTGGTTTACTGTAGATAAAATGGCTCTGTAAGCATTGTGATCAGTTACAACAGATAAAGGAATTCATGCATAAAGATGATGAAACAATCTGAAGTAATATACTTCATAACTTCTGAGCTATGCATAATGAAATACTTTAAAATAACATCTATTCCATAAAAAACATGATATTATAGAAATTCTGTGTATGAATCGCATCACATAATGAAATTCATCAATTTACATAACAACTATTTTCTCTTGCAAATATAAAGCTCATTATGGAATTAGGTTGGGTCTTGCATTTCTGTCACACTGTGTTAGCATAATACCTCCATACTTTATAATGTAGTTTCCAATGAAAGATATGAAACTGTTGATTAGTTTGACCATGGGATTTTACTTCCAGATGGCAAAACAAATACATATGCTCAGCATTTTTCATAAAAAAGACAATCAAATTTAAATAATATGTGCTCCGGTAGGTACAATGATATAATGTGTGAATGAATGCAATATCTGCTTTATGTTTATAATTATCACAGAAGCCCAAATATATATTTTGCAGACTAATATTTCTAACATAACTGTTTTCAGATGCTCATTAGTATGTCTAACAGAAAATATTTTCATTCTTTTCAGTAGCTGAATGTTCTAAGTTAAAAAAGAAAAGAAAAGAAAAGTATTCTATTGGAAGTTCGGTGTGCAGGCCGAACTCGAACTCTTTATTCTGTCTTATGCAAATTGTTAGACATTGGAATGAACAGTAAATAGTGGGGTTCACAAAATACGTGGATAGCAAGAACTCTGTCAAAGGTTTGCACTGAATCCATGAACAGCAATATTATTTATAGCACCATTGCAGCTTATAACATGAAAAGGCCTTCCTCAAGGGCTGCTGCTTCTTTGAAAACAAATTTTTGCATTCATATTTCAACACTTTTGACAACTGTTCACCTGCAATGCATGGTTCTGGTTATCAAATGGAAAAAAACATGAAGTCTTCCAGTTGACACAAAGACTAACCATGTCATGGCTGAGTTAAAGTAAGAACAGGAAATATGTTTTGTAAAGGAAAATGTGGACTTACTGACCTTGATTTAGAAGTCCTGCATTGTAATTCATAAATAGCTCAGGCAAAGCAACGATTAACTTTTTCATCTGCTGTTAACTTTCTTCAGTGGTCAAGCATATATATTTGCATGCCTTGTTAAAACCTTCTAACAGTAGTTGCTCTATATTGATGGCAGAAAGTTATAATTCCAGGCTTATATTCTTGTCCATATAGATGTATACCTTAAACCATATATATATAAAACAACATATCTGACAACATATTTCAGTTACAGACCACAGTCACAATTTGCTGAAAAGATCAAGTAATAACCAAATGTAGAAAGAAAATTAAATAAAATGACATGCCTTATATAACTTTGTCTCTGTAGCTGCCGCAGGGACAATGCAACATTTTATGTAATGTGTGTTTGTGTGTGTGTGCTTGTGTGAGTGTATCCCTCTCTCTCTCTCTCCATATATATATATATATATATATATATATATATATATATATATATATATATATATATATATAGTTATATACATGAAGGCTTGAACACCATATAAAACCAACACTATGGATGCACAATTTCCCACAGTTTCTCCAGCCAGCTTGGTTGACATGGGCATCCTGAGGCCATATAGTAACTGCCACATGTTCACCGACAACCCTCTGCACCTAGACCACACAAACGCAACATGTGAGAGATGCAAGTATATTAAGAACCTTGGATCCATGCTATCTCACACACACCAGTTAGTACATATGACAATGAACGAGTCATCAGCATGCACAACTCATCTCCTACTCCACCCAGACCCACATCCCACATACCTACATATGCGGAGGTCCTCACCAGAAACATACCTAAACAGCAGAGACCACCCAAATACAAACACAAGCATGTTACACATAATACTTCCTCTGCAGACCACAACGACATAATAGCTCACATACCAGTGTCTCACCTGTCAAGCCCTTAAGGCAAAACCCAAGACCAAACATATTAGTCATAGAGGATTCCATCGTGATACACACTGTAGTCCCTCTCACCAGGCTGGATAAGGAAAAGATCACGGTCAGCTGTCTGTCAGGTGCCAGGATGCATCATATCACACATGCACTCTAGACTCTCAACAACAGGTACTGTTATGACTCTGTTATAGTCCATGTTGGTGTGAATGACTTGACCTGTACCTCTCTGGACTATATGAAGAGAGACATGACTGAGGTCTCAGACTATGTGTCTCAGACAGGTATGTCCATAGCCTTAAGCAGCATTTTACCTTCACCTAGGATGATGCCTTAATACAAACAGAAAATGATTGACTTCAATAATTAGCTTAGTTTCTGGTGTCATTCCAAGGGGATACAGTATCTGTCCATCCATGGTGACATGATCGACAGACCTCAATGCTTTGCCAGAGATGGTCTTCATCTGTCATCCCTGGAATTTCTGCTACTGACTAAGGCTCTTGCCATCCCCATAATGCCTTTTGTAGACAATGTCTCAAGGAAAATGTTCCTGATATAAGATCTCCATCTAAGAACAACCTCAAGGTTTTGTTGTTAAACACTAGGAGTCTTAACACAAAGCTGCATTCACTGGAAGCAGTCCTCACCTTGGAAGATATAGACAGTTATGCAGTCACGGACACCTGGTTCAAGGCTGTGGAGAGCACACCAGCCATATCGGGCTACACCTCCTTCCACACATTCAGAACACAAACTGAAGGCATGAAAACTAAAGGAAGTGGTGTATCAACATTCTTTAAAGATAAATACACCTTCAGATTGGTTAGACAGCATGATTACCTGGAGATATTTCAGGTACAATTAACTGTTGATAGGACACCTATTAAAGTCATTGCCAGCTACATGACCTCCCTCCATGAATCCGGACACCCACTCTGTCTATTTGGATCTACTTGAGTCTATCAAGATACATTGAAACACCATGGTTTTGGGTGACTTTAACTACCCATCCATTGACTGGGGAAAATAATAATGTAGAAACTCACTTGCCCAAAGGTTCTTCAACTTCATTAACTCCAATGCTCTGGACCAACTAGTTGACACCCCCACAACGGGTGCCAGTATCCTGGATCTGGTACTTACCAATTTGGGGGACCACTCAAGAAACCCCATTGTGAGGTCTTGCCTGTTGTGATATGACCACAAATCAGTCTCATTTGAAGTCACTATCACACCTGCCACCTCCCCCCCCAGTACAAACTAAACTGAAAAACCTCTCCAAAACAGATTATAACCTAATGCGGGATGGTATAAATAGCTTCACTGCACCTCCTCCCTCAGATGGAACTGGCAGCTATGCCAGTTCTACACAAATTCTTTATGCAAACACCTGAACAACTGCATTGATGCAGCTGTTCCTGATAGGACCAAAACAAGCTCCTCAAGGAAGGGCAAACCTGCCTGGTAGACAACTGCCAATAACAGACTTTACAATAAGATGAAGAAATTGCTGTCTAAGAGTAAGAGGGAACAAGTTCCAAACTGGAAACGCTCCCTCCACAGCTTAAGCAAGCAAATAAGACTCCTTGTGAAGTCCTCCAAAGCTAACTATAAATTCAAATTAGCTTTCTCAACTAAGGACAGCCATAAGACATTCTTTAGTTACATCTGTAACTTAAAAGGAAAGGCTCAAGTTTGTGCCGAACTGGTAGTTAATGATACCATATATACAGAGCCTGTGGACATTGCTAACCTCTTAGCCAACAGGTTCTGTGAAAACTTTAATTCCCTTTCCCCACCACACTTACCCCAAGACATACCTGCCACCTGTCCTCTACCTTGTATCTCTAAAGAGCAGGTTGTGAATGCCTTTTCTAAGGTCAAAAACAAAGTAATCATGGGACCTGATAACATCCCAGGGTGTGTCCTACATGGGCTCAAACAAGAATTAACAAAGCCATTGGTTACTCTTTTCAACCACAGTCTAAGACTGTCTCCATCCCAGCTGAATGGAAAAAGGCCACCATTATCCCCTTGCACAAAAGTCATGCTTCTACTGACCCTGGGAACTATAGACCTAATAGCCTCACTAACCTTATCTGCAAGGCCATGGAAAGAATCATCATGGACCTTATTAACAAAGACATTCATGACCTCCAAACACTTGACACTTCTCAATTTGGATTTACCAATGGGAGATAATGCCTCTTAAACCTGATGGACTTCTATGAGACAGCCACCAAGGCACTTAATGACGGGAAAGCTATGTATACAGCCTAACTAGACATAGCCAAGGCTTTTGACACTATCCCCCACTCTGTCATAATTGACAGACTCACACAGCTAGGTATCCATATAGTCATCCTGGGACCTCTACTGTTTGGAATCTATTTCTCTGTATTGCAAGCTAAAACTAAAGGTGTGTGGCTGATAAAGTTTGCTGATGACTGCAAACTGAGAGCAGTCATTGAATCTTCAAACGATGTTAACATCCCATAAGAGGATCTTACGCAAACAAATGACAGGTGGCAAGGCCTTAAACGCTATGCAAAAAAATGTATTATTATTCCTTTCATTAAGAGTGATGTTCCTGCTAACTACCACATTAATAGCAACACCCTAAGTTTGCACTCAGTGGTGAAAGACCTGGGCACACAGGATGACAGCAACCTTAATTTTGATCACTATGTCTCGACAGTGGTAAGAAGGGGATTCTATATTACTCATCTCATAAGTAAGAGTATTGCCTCTAGAAAAAAAGAAGTTATAACCTCCCTGTACTCTTCCCTCACAGGCCAATAAATGAGTACAATTCCCTTTTTGTAAGTACCTTTCCAAGCACCTGCAGCAATTGGAGAGAGCTCAAAGGTTCCTCACAAGGAAAATTCAAGGTCTTCAGCATCTGTCCTACAAGGATCATCTGAAATAACTGTCACTTTATTCTGTTTCATGCAAACTGCTGAGAGGCAATCATTCCTTGCATATAAGGTAATCTTTGACCCTGTTTTATTGGAAATGCTGCATATCCATAAGTCA